>NC_133536.1:34255588-34580276 GCF_048544455.1 Silene latifolia
TAGGTATAATTCTCTTAATCCCTTTTTAATTATTGTTAATTACTTTCATTTATTCACCATGTTTTACTTTGTTGGTATGATTGACAACCTTGCTAGCATGTTCAACATGATAATGAGTGAGTAGTTTCCTTAGCTAGGGTTAGTGGGTAACTAGGGGAAACCAACATGGGGAATGATTCATGCTTAAATTAATATGCTTTCATAGTTTATTTGCTTGCTTGTTGTGATCTCAACTTATGCACATATATGTTTGATGAAATGTGAGCCTATGAATCCTTGCATTTTTTACCCATCACCTATCTTTTCAATGAGACTTGTAAGACATAAACCAACTCGAGTCTCATTAGACCATGCATATTGTTGAGTATGGAAGATTAAGTCGACTTGTAGGTGTTGTACAATCTAATCGATTCGGCTCCGGGACCCAAACTTTCCTAGGGTTGTAAGATATAAACCAACTCAATCCATCACAACAATAATTGCTTGCTTATAACTTGAGAATATGTTTGTATGATCAATTCCCATGAATCCCCTATGACCCCATGACACCCTAGTGCTTTTTATCAATTTTTTACATCCTTTTCAATTCATCTTGCTTGTTTACTATCATTGCTATTTAGTTTAGTGACCTTCTACTTCAAACCCCAATTGTGACACCCTTAAGACACCACTAGTTACAATAGAAATCTCATATCAATTCCCGTCCCTTGGGATCCGACCTTTACTTTCCTCTTTACTAATTGTAGAGTAGTTTGTGAAGTTATAAATTGTGTTTTGGTCTAGGTGCTCTTAACGACAAGTAACCGAAAAATTTAGTCCGACCAAAAATGGCGCCGTTGCCGGGGACGGTGTTAACTTGATTTAGATTTTCTTACATTTTTATTAGTTGTGTCTTTTTTTGCCTTGGGGAAGTAAAACTCCTCAAGGTTTGTTCTAATTATTTTCGAGTTGTTTGATATTTTGCATGTCTAGAAGGTCACAAAGTGAGTTGTTACCTTTTGATCACGAAATTGAAAGAACTTTGACAACCAATAGAAGACTTGCTAGGAGAACTTTGAGAGGTATTGGTGAGGTTGTAGATATTCAACCAAATACTATTGAGTTCATCAACCCTTTTGCAAGAGAAGGTGAGGAGAACCCAATGATACGTGCATTTTATATAGTCTTTTTAGCCTATTTTATGCACGTATTTCTATGCTTTTATCGTGGTTTTATGCTACGAAATGCCCCGAATATGCTACTTTGGGTTATTATGTCTTATTTGCAGGTATGGACCCGAAAGGAGTGAAATCAAGCTATTTACCGTCCATTTTTGCATGCATTTGGAGGAAGAGATGATTTGGAGCGGAATTATAGCTGTCTTGGGATGCGTGAAGGTGTTTTGGGAGCTAAAGGGACAAGTCAAGGCAAACTAACGAGAATTACAAGCTGCTGATGTCAAGATCCACTCGATCGAGTGCTTTTCTAGTCGATCGAGTGGTTTAGGAGTCAATAATCAGTCGATCGAGCTCTATTCTAAGTCGATCGACCAGTTCCTTATATGCCTTTACTCGATCGAACAGTTTCCTTAGTCGATCGACCAGTCCCTTATGTGTAATCAGTCGATCGAGCACTATACATGGTCGATCGAGCTGTTTTCTGGCTGAGTTTGCTCGATCGAGTGATTTAAGTGGTCGATCGAGTGGCTATGCTGACGGGCTGGGCTTTTTAGGTTTAATTCCGTCATTAGGTTTAACCTTTACTCCTAATTTCTTATAAATAGGAGTTAGGGATGTCATTTGTAATCATGCAATAATCCGGGGGATCAACATACGTTACTTTCCCCTGTCACTTTCCCTGTTGCTTTTTGTTCTTTCATTTCTGGATCATTTATATTAGTAATTTCTTCCCTCTTTTCTCTCTTTTTATTTAATGTTTATTATTCCCCCTCCTCCTTTATTTATTGTTCTTGTTTATTTTATGAGTAGCTAATTCCCCCTAGTATGTTAGGATTAGGGAAGCCGTGGTAGCGATGCTTTAACTGTATTAAATAGATTAGCTCGGCGATAGGAATTGTATTAGGCAATTTAATTGTTATCCAGTCGAATGTATGCATGCAGGAGACCAATAATTCTAGTTAACCCCGACCTAGATCGAAAGATTGGAAGGGAAGGCTTGCTTAATTACAATAGGGTATTGCAGTGAGGGCGAAAGTTAAGCTGTTTACACTCTAGGGCAGTTTAAGGACCGAAAGGTGACGACCATAGCTCTTCTTATCAATAGTCTAATCGCCTTAATATTCCCGATATAATAGATCGATAGCCCACGGTGGACCGACTCTTAGCATACTTCTTTCTCTTACTGCTAATTCTTTTCCCTTGCCTTAGTTTCTAGTTTAGCTGAATCAATTCAACCCCATTAGTGACATTAGACAGATAAATAGACAAATAGATAGTACACCGCCTCCCTGTGGAGATCGACCCTACTTACCGCTGACTTACAGTAGCGATAATCTAGGTATTTTATTTTTGGTGTAGAAACGACCGCATCAAATTTTGGCGCCGTTGTCGGGGAGGCAATCTAGTTATTTATTTGTTTAAATTTTATCTGTTTTTAGCCTCGGGGATTTTTCCCTTGAGGCCGTTTTTAATCTTTTGTTTAGTCTTTGTTTTGATAGGCCTTACAGGTACTACCTAGACAGTTCTAGGTGAAAGACAGTCAAAGGGAAGACTTGAGTACCTTTGACCCATCACCGATGTCCCATTATATGGAACAATGGTGATCCGCTACGGAGATGTGGTTCTGCTGAGCACAATGTAGCTGTAGTTGTGCCGCCACATCCGCCCTATCAATGGCCACCGCAACAAGATTCCCCTGATATACAAGAAGAAGACATTGCGGAGCTGAAATCCTTGATGGAGGCACTTGCATTCCAAGTGCAAGAATATGTCTCGCGATATGATGAGCTCGAGTCTGCAGTTGCTCAATTAGCAGCTGAGATGGAGAGAGAAGAGATCGCGGAGCTAACATATTTAATGAGAATGCTTGTGTCACAAATGCAAGAGAGTGATAGGGATATGGATACTCGAATCCTTGCGCTGAAGTCACAAATAGCTCAGTTAACAGCTGAGATGCAAGAAGAAGAGGTTTATCTTGCTGAGAGCGGTTTTTCTCCTAAGGAAACCGTGTTGCCCAATGATGAGGATGACTTCTATGACTCGGACGACGAGTTCCTATCATATTTCACTACCCCACGCGAAGATTTCAGCGCTGTACAGGAGGAATCACTCGATCGAGTGACAATTATTGGTCGATCGAGTGATTTTCCGTAAACACGATCCTCGATCGAGTAATATCCCTTCTCGATCGAGTGACATGCAGGAGGATAGTTCTCGATCGAGTGAAATGCGGGAAGAAATTGGTCGATCGAGTAATAATTCTGATCGATCGACTGATTTGGCCATTGGGAGCTGTAATTCGTCATTTGGGCTTGATTTAGATGACGACTTTGACGATGATAACGGTTATGGTGAATCCCCCTTATTCAAAGCCGAGTTAGATGCACTTGAGGCTGAGATTTACGGGACGAATTCCACTGAGGATGACAAGGAGGTAGCTGAATCGGTAGTCACTCCTAGCACGGAAGAGGTAATGAATTCTTTTATCTATGATTCCGTCGTTGAGAGTGATCAACTTGAGGTATTGAACGATAATTTATTTATTGTTTGTTTTAATAGTAAATTGCCTCAGTTGACTTTTGCTGCGCATCCCAATGCTTTACCCCTTCCCAGTAGGTCGTGCAATTTAACGATTTTTCACCGTCCTTATCATTGTAAATTCGTTAATCTGAAATGGAGCCCCACTTATTTGACAATTGCTCCCTCGCTCCTATATTTTGTGGATAAATTTAGGAGCGCCCATAGGAAATTTGTTAGACTTAAATGTTTACATATCTTTATTTCCTACTTTGCTATTCCACTATGGTGCTACTTATGCTGTTGTGTAGCACATGCGCAGCTATTTGACAGGTTGCTGCGCGCTTTGAGCTGTTTTGATTGTAACTAATTATAAAGGCTCGAAGAAAAAAAAGAAGGTCGAGCTGGCACCTGACTGAAGCTAGCGCTACCCGGGAGGCAACCCGGAGATTTTATTTTGTTTTTTTTATTCAATTTCAGTTGTAATAAATGGTTTTATACCATAGACTATCTCAGTAAGCTTGTTTTTGTTAGTTTGCGGGCTGTTTTTCATTGCATTTTGCAGAATACGGCGAGGATCACTCGATCGAGTACTTGTTGTACTCGATCGAGCACTTTAGCGAGAGATCTTCTCGATCGAGCGGACCATCCTCTCGATCGACCACTGCAAAACAAAACCACTCGATCGACCACATCACCATTCGATCGAGCAGTTTTTGAGCGCCCACTCACTCGATCGACCACTGTTGGACGGACATCGAGTATATTTGACTTGGATTAGCTTCCTGAGACGGTTTTCCGGGCCCTTAGCAACCTCCCATTTCATGGTCGGTTTGGGGAGGTCCCCTTATTCGCGCATTTGGTGAGTTTTCCGCTTTTTACTCTTTCCCCCCTTTAGTTTGCATTTCCTTTCCATGTTTTGGTACAATGGGGGCATTGTACGGTTTAGTTTGGGGAGGTTATGCATCCATATCTGTGTCTGCATATTGTTTTTAATGCATTTATGTTATCACGTTTTATTTATGTTTGCATTGTTGTTTATTTTTGTTTAAATGCATAAAATTCTCATAAAAATTGAAAAATTGTTAAAATTCAAAAAAATTTCACGTTTATTTTAGCATATAGGTTGAGTAGGAACGGTAGATTTCAATGATGAAATTGCTCTATATCTGTCTTTTTGCTTAAGCCTTGCATTAAACTGTTATCTTTTAGCTTTGTCTGTTGCATAATCTACGAGTTTATGTTTAATTTAGCTGAACGAATAGACTTGACCTGAAATTTTGGCAACCTACTTATAATTTCTAAGGAATTAGAGCCTTATAAACTGTGTCATTTGTGACCGCCATGTAGGATTGTGAGTAGTTACTCCTTGCATAACATGTTCATCAATTTGCACGTATATGAAATTCAATTGCTTTTTGTCGTCATACATTCGGGTTAGTGGTTGGTGTCACATGCAGGGAGGTGCTTACATTTTCCCCTTTCTTTCATTTTACCCATAAACTCCACATTAGCCAAATTTGCCAGTTGACCCTTAGCTACATTCCAAATTTAGCCTGCCTTGTCAAGCTAGTTTAGATTGTTTTGCGGTATATTGTCTATTGTATCAAATATTGGCGCATATTCTATTAAATTGGAGCTTGTAATTTATGAAGAAAAGGAGGAGGATGAAAAAAAAAAAAAAAAAATGACGTGAAAAAGAAGAAAAAAAAGAATTGGAAAATGAAAAAAAAGAAAAATCAGAAAAGAAGAAACCGAAAGAATTGAAACGAGAAGAAGAAAGAGAAACCGAAAAAAAAAAGATTTTTGATTATGAGACGGTTTCTGCTCCTATGTTCTATCTTATTTCATATGAGGAGTATGTTTGGTTTGGTTTGGTGAGATTTTATGCCAAATGAAGGGCATGTGCTTAATTCATAATTGAGTTGGAATCGGATGTTTTCATATGGTTTTGTTTAGGTACTAGCTTGATCACCTATACCTCCACACTCCCATAAATGTTTTGCCATTTCTTACCCATTGCCTCACTTTACCATATTTTTGTAAGCCCTCGGCTGTGGCAGGACCTTGTTTGTTGGAATGTATGTTCGGTAGTTGAATTGTCTATCATATTAGTTGCATGCATGTTTATGTGGGTCGTAGTTTAGGTGAGCAACTATTTTTCTTTCTCTCTTACATTTATATGCTTACCCTTTGCTTCATGAGAGAAGAGTGACCCGTGAGAGTCCACTATTAAAGGTCTTGCAAGGTCGACGGTTCAGCTTTATTATAAACATCTTATAACTCGTTTGCATTTGACTGTTTAGCTATAGGTGTTAGTTTTCTTGCATTAAATTGGCTTAAGTGGGCATTTGTAGCTAGCTCTGAGTTATTTTTCCGTTCCTTTAGCGTATAGTTTTGAGTTTACTCGAGGACGAGTAAAGGTTTGGTTTGGGGAGATTTGATACGTGCATTTTATATAGTCTTTTTAGCCTATTTTATGCACGTATTTCTATGCTTTTATCGTGGTTTTATGCTACGAAATGCCCCGAATATGCTACTTTGGGTTATTATGTCTTATTTGCAGGTATGGACCCGAAAGGAGTGAAATCAAGCTATTTACCGTCCATTTTTGCATGCATTTGGAGGAAGAGATGATTTGGAGCGGAATTATAGCTGTCTTGGGATGCGTGAAGGTGTTTTGGGAGCTAAAGGGACAAGTCAAGGCAAACTAACGAGAATTACAAGCTGCTGATGTCAAGATCCACTCGATCGAGTGCTTTTCTAGTCGATCGAGTGGTTTAGGAGTCAATAATCAGTCGATCGAGCTCTATTCTAAGTCGATCGACCAGTTCCTTATATGCCTTTACTCGATCGAACAGTTTCCTTAGTCGATCGACCAGTCCCTTATGTGTAATCAGTCGATCGAGCACTATACATGGTCGATCGAGCTGTTTTCTGGCTGAGTTTGCTCGATCGAGTGATTTAAGTGGTCGATCGAGTGGCTATGCTGACGGGCTGGGCTTTTTAGGTTTAATTTCGTCATTAGGTTTAACCTTTACTCCTAATTTCTTATAAATAGGAGTTAGGGATGTCATTTGTAATCATGCAATAATCCGGGGGATCAACATACGTTACTTTCCCCTGTCACTTTCCCTGTTGCTTTTTGTTCTTTCATTTCCGGATCATTTATATTAGTAATTTCTTCCCTCTTTTCTCTCTTTTTATTTAATGTTTATTATTCCCCCTCCTCCTTTATTTATTGTTCTTGTTTATTTTATGAGTAGCTAATTCCCCCTAGTATGTTAGGATTAGGGAAGCCGTGGTAGCGATGCTTTAACTGTATTAAATAGATTAGCTCGGCGATAGGAATTGTATTAGGCAATTTAATTGTTATCCAGTCGAATGTATGCATGCATGAGACCAATAATTCTAGTTAACCCCGACCTAGATCGAAAGATTGGAAGGGAAGGCTTGCTTAATTACAATAGGGTATTGCAGTGAGGGCGAAAGTTAAGCTGTTTACACTCTAGGGCGGTTTAAGGACCGAAAGGTGACGACCATAGCTCTTCTTATCAATAGTCTAATCGCCTTAATATTCCTGATATAATAGATCTGATAGCTGCCACGGTGGACCGACTCTTAGCATACTTTTTTCTCTTACTGCTAATTCTTTTCCCTTGCCTTAGTTTCTAGTTTAGCTGAATCAATTCAACCCCATTAGTGACATTAGACAGATAAATAGACAAATAGATAGTACACCGCCTCCCTGTGGAGATCGACCCTACTTACCGCTGACTTCTGTTAGCAGTAATCTAGGTATTTTATTTTTGGTGTAGAAACGACCGCATCACCCAACACAAAATCCAACACAAAATCAACCCACAATGCCTAAGTTTTACTCACATTCCGTACCCACCGAGGAGAACCTACCCAATGGTACTCCCACACCACAACATCTAACCGGAAATTTTATTGCCAAATCCGCATTTATTCAATTAGTCGAAAGAAGCCAATTTGGGGGGATGCCTAGTGAAGACCCTCACTCTCATATGGAAACGTTTTGTGACTATTGTGATGCGATTTCTCAAACCGGTGTAACTCAAGACAAAATTCGATGGGTCTTATTTCCTTTTTCTTTAATTGGCACCGCGAAACAATGGTTGAAAGGCCTTGATAAAGCTAATCTCGGAATTGATTCTTGGAAGAAGTTGGCTCTAGCTTTCTATAAAAGGTTTTATCCACCAGAAAAGACTAACATGCTAAGAGCTCAAATTACAGGTTTTAAGAAAAGGGATGAAGAATCTTTGTATGAAGCTTGGGAGCGATTCAAAGGAATTTGTCGCTCATGTCCTCACCATGGACTTAGCGAGTGGTTCTTGGTACAACAATTTTGGAACGGTCTTTATGAAGATTCAAGGAACATTCTAAACATGGGATCAAATGGAATGTTCACCGAAGTTGATGACAATCATACTTGGAACAAAATTGAGGAAATAGCGGTCCATAACTCACAATATAGTAGACCTCGCAAGGCTACTAGGGGAGGAAAGCATGAAGTGGACTCCATTACTCAATTGGGTGCTCAACTTAGTGCTCACATTGATACCATCAATTTGAAGTTTGAAAAGGCTATGGCTAGACTTGAAGAAGCCTCAAAATCACCAAAGCATCATGTTAATGCCATGACGGCATCTTCATCAATCCCAAGTGGGATATGTGAGAATTGTGGAACTTTGGGACACGACCAAAGTGAATGTAGGGGAACAAATGAACAAGTGAATGCTTTCCAAGCATACAAGAGTGGTACCCCTTATTCCAACTATTACAATGAGAACACCAAATTCCATCCAAATCTCTCATACAAAAGCCAAAATGTTCAAAACCCTCAACCAACAAACACCCCACCTCCCATGAGAAACCAAAATCAAAGACCCTTTTACAACCAAAACCAAGGTTACCAAAATCAAACTCCATACAATCAACAAAATGACCAAGGTTTTGATGTTAAAAAAGCGGTCCTCCAAATGCAAAAGAATCAACAAGAGTTTTTCACTCAAATGCAGAAAGATAGACAAGCAAAGGAAATCACCATCAATAACATCCTAGCTCACACCAAAATGTTGGAAACCCAATTGACTCAACTAGCATCTTCAAGCTCACAAAGACAAAAGGGGCAATTACCACCTCAAAGTAATCCCCCAAGACATGAAACGGTTAGTGCCATTCACTTGAGAAGTGGTACAAGGTATGAAGCACCGAAGAAGCAAGTTGAGGATGAAGTTGTGGAAGTTAGTGAGAAAGAAGAAATTGTGCATAACTCCAAGGATGGGGAACCATCGAAAAAAGAAATTTCAAAGAAAAATGAAGACAAGGTCAAGGAGAAGGAGCCCATTGTGATTAGACTTCCTTTTCCAAGTCGTCAAGACAAGCCCAAATTTGATGACCAGCTTGGAAAATTTATGGAAATTGTGAAGAATTTGGAAGTCTTAATTCCCTTCACGGAATTAATCAATCACGTGCCGGCCTATGCGAAATACATGAAAGAAATCCTCATAAAGAAGAAGTCGATCCGGAAGCTTGAGACTATCGCCTTCACTAAGGTGAGTAGTGCAATACTTCAAGGGAGTTCACCTCCAAAACTCAAAGATCTGGGAAGCTTCTCAATACCGTGTACCATTGGCGACACCACGATCAACAAAGCCTTATGTGACCTAGGGGCTAGTCTGAGTGTTATGCTCTACTCGGTGAGTAAAAGGTTGGGGATGGGAGATCTTAAATGCACCAATATCACACTCCAAATGGCCGATAGATCGACGAAGACACCATTAGGGATATGGGAAGATGTTCCCGTAAGAGTCGGGAAATTTTTCATCCCGGTGGACTTTGTCATTGTTGACATGGAAGAAGATTCCAACATTCCAATCATTCTAGGAAGACCTTTCTTACACACCGCGGGTGCGGTGATTGATGTGAAGCATGGAGAGGTCACTCTAGAAGTAGGAGATGAGAGCATAACTTTCAATCTTGACAAGACCATGAGAGCTCCCCGTTTGCATGAACCATGCTTTATGATTGATCATTATAGCCGGAAGGATGATTGGAAGAAGTCGGAATTCCAATGGAAGAAGAAAATTGAAGATGCTCCATTCAAAGAGCAAGTGAATTGTAACAAAGAGAGCTTGAAAAGCTCACCAAAGTCAAGCAATGAAGAGGATGGCCTCATTGGCTAAGACAAGAAAGTGGGAGAGTTGTCTCTATCAACTCAAGAGATCTTTAGTGATCAAGTATATGTAGTTTGTGGTCTTTGGGACGATGAGTTTGAAGGGATTTTCAATCCCTATATTGGTAATGCTATCGATCAAGACCGACAACAAGGGCAAAGATATATTGAAGATCTTTATCATGATAATGAACAAGCTTTTGATTACTTCTTCAAGGTGTTGAGCAACATCAACAACACCTTGGACATGCCCCCATGACATCTCACTAAGGATGAGAGTTTGGTGGAGTCCTCCCTAAACCACCATTTGTAAATATTTCTAACTCCCCAACTCACATTTTAATTCTTACATTGCATTTTTGTCATTTTTGGATTTTGATACTTTGATCAAGATAATTATCATTTTTGAGAGAAGTGAGGGAGGGACTAATGATTTTATTGATGTGTAGTGCTTTAGCTTAGTGTGGGGATAGCATTTGCCTAGGCTATTCATGCCTTAGTAGTGCCCCCACAATGAAGAACACGGGATTTGAAGAATGAAAAATGACACGGGATATGCAAGTGCACGGATGGAACTGAATCCGGGTAAAACAGGGAGAATCCGAGCGTTTTCTAGGGAATCCGCCCTTCTTCAGGCAATCCGGGCGTCTTGGTCAAAATCCGCCCGTCCAACTGAGCTGAGAATTTGAAATTTTGGGACTGTTGATAAATCCGAGCGTCCTGCAAGAGAATCCGCCCATCTTCAGAAAGACGCCCGTCCTAGAAGGAAAGACGCCCGTCTTTTTGGCTGGGAAAAGCAAGAAAACTCACTGGAAGAGAATCCGCCCGTCTTCAGCAGAAAACGCCCGTCCCGCAGTCGATAAACCCGAGCGTCTTTGCTGAAAGACGCCCGTCTTTAGGCGAGAATTCTCAACCCAAAACAGGCAGAATCCGTGCGTCCCAAAGGAAAGACGCCCGTCTTCCCCTGCTATTTTAAATTTTTCGGGTACTTTAAAAACCTCCTCCCACATTCATTTCTTCATTTCTTCATTCAAAACACTACCCATAAACCCCAAAACTCAAAACCCTCATCCTCTCCATCACCAAAACAAGATTTCCTCAACCAAATTCAACAAAATCAAATCCAAACTTCCTTTTAACAACAATTAATCACTCCTCTTCCAACAAAAATCAAGCCAAGCACCAAAATCTTCAACCTTTGAGTCGATTTTTGAAATTATAAAGGCAAAGCCTTTCATCTTAAAATCTATTTGGGTATACATGGAAATTGAATATTTTCACTCTTTTCTTGGTTCAATCATCAATGGCAAGGACAAAAGGAGCAACAAAGGCACCTAAGGCAAATGCACTCTCAACAAGACAAAAGAGTCTTCAAGCAATGAAAGCCTCATTGGCTATGGTGGTAGCTAGTTCAAACTTGGAAGTTCAACAACAACAACAACAACCTCCCTTGGAAGCAACAACATCAACAACTCCGAAAATTGCTCAACTATCGAACTATCCGGAGGTAATTTTCATTTCTAACTCCCATAGGGATACATTTGCCAAGTATGCTAGAAAATCCTTTTTATCCGCCAAATTCATATGTGAAGATGCCTTGAACAAGTTGGGTGTCCTTGAACAAACGAAAGCCTTCTTTGAAGCCATAGGGTTGGGAAAATTGTTTGCTACAAAAGAATTGACATACCCCTCCCTTACCTTAGAATTCTTGAGTTCTTTGAAAGTTACTAAGGTAGAGACTAGGGAAAACATCGAGTTCCGCCTTTTAAATGTGAATAGGCGCATCACCTTTGATGAATTGGGTAAAGCATTGGGTCTTAGTGATTCACCTAGTTATTTCAAGAATCCCGGAAAGTATGACCCCGCTCCTCTTTGGGAGGCGATTTCCGGGAGGAAATTTGAGAACTATCGTGCTAGTCGCGCTCTATTAGTCCACCATCTTGGCATTAGAGTGTGGCACAAGGCCATCGGGAATACTATCATTGCAAGAAAAGACACCAACCACTTTACCAAGCTCGATTGTGTTCTTCTTGAGTCGGCCTTAAATATTGGAAGGGAATTCACCAAGCCTTACAATTCTCTAAGGCTTTTGGTGGAAAGATGGCTAAATGTTGATTGTGGGAAGCAAGGCACCACTGTTATTGTAAATGGAGGTCTAGTCACTCTTTTGGCTAAGTACTTTGATCCGAATTTCAACAAGGATAGCAAGTATGTGGCGAAAAAGGGGGGTCATCTCATTGACATGGATGCCATGATTAACAAGTACAAGTGGGTTACCCATAACCCTCTTGACACCAAGTATGGGTGGCTCACCAATGAGGCTAGATCTTTTACTTTGCCTTCCAAGATATGCCGTTTGAGTGTCCATCGGACCAACTACCTTCTTCCCCTCTCAAAAGAAGCCGAATACATCATCCGTCAACAAAGGGGTGAAATTGAAATTCCCTCCTCCTCCATTGTCACACCACCCTATCCATTCAAGTATCAAGAGTTCAAACCCGAAGGTGTTGAAGCAAGCAAAGATTATATGACTCTACTTATGCAAGGGATGCACAAACAAGCTTTTAAGGATCAGGAAGCTGCATACTTAGCCCAATATCCACCCCTCCTTCATTTAGCTAGGCAAGGACTACTTGATCCTTCATGTCCTTTGCCTAGTTGGGCGGATAGGGAAGTCTTCTTTCCGAGTGCATCTAGGGGTGAGATTCCGGGTGACGATGAGGTTGTCGGTGATGAGGTTGTTGATGATAACATTGAGGAAGAGGCTAGTGATGAAGAAGAAGAGGATGATGAAGGAAGTGAGCAAGGAAGTGAAGAGGGGAGTGGCGATGATTCCACTTCTATTGAGGAAGATGATGATAATGATGATATGGTGGAAGACTAGCAAGCTTTGGAGGCTCCTACCCTCTTGAGGATTGTCTACTTCTTTCTTTGTTTTTATTTATTTATCTTGATCATGGTTGGAGTAGTCCTAGCAACATAGAGGACTAACACCTCGGCCCCATTGAGGTGTTCTTATTTCATTGTTCCCACTTTTGAAAATCCAAAATGACAAATTTAGTTTCATGCATTGCATCTTGTGTGCATGAACTACCCCCAACTTTAGGACATTAGAAATAATGTCTAACTCGGTTTGGGGAAGTACATGCATACGCAACGAGAGGTAATCTAAATTACGCTCTCTGTCATAAACAAAAACCCATGCATCATGTAGTGTAGATTAGTGTAGCTTGCATTTAGTGTAGAAATCATGCATCATGTTTGCATAATTTCCCATCATTTTGGCCATTGAGGACAATGCCCATATTAGTGTGGGGATGGAGAATTCTAACTTAACTTTTATTCAAAAATCCAAAAAAATTGAAAAATTTCGAAAAACCATAAAAATTTGAAAAATTGAAAAACCAAAAACAAGTTCATTTCCTTTGTAGTGTAGTCATGTATATATTGTGTTTGTTCTATCCTTGTTCACATTGATTGACTACGCCACATCCGAGACATGAGGATATTGAAGACCGCATGGTATGATCTTTCCAATCTCCTTTTTCCTCTTTATGTTAATGACTATGTGGCTTTATTTTGATTGATGCGGTATAACAATGTGAACTTAGGACTTGAATTTAGTTTATATGGCATATTAGTTGGTAGAATCATATACATTAGGATGTATATATGCTAGTTGCATCATGGCATGTAGTTGCATGTTAGAAAAATTTTGCGAAACCGTCTACTTGGGAGGCTTGACAAGTGTATATAGGCCCTAGTAGATGCTTTTTCTTCTTAAGACTTTGCTTGTTAGAATACTTGTAAAACACCCTAGGATGTGTCATGCTAGTATCCTTTGACCCATGTATTAAGGCCTAGTCAAGAGTACCTTGTGGTGTGATAACTCCTTGGCTACCGTTTATTCCAAGGTGACCCTTGAAACCATGCATGCATCCATCATCCATGTTCTACCACATTTTTGTCATCAAAGGGAATGGGCACAAAAGGAAATTGATTTGAGTTCAATGAAATGAAAAGTGAAAGAAAGTTTGCAAAAATGCATCAAATGAAAAGAGGAGCAAAAATAGACTCCTAATGCTTCAAATATAAGGCACCCTCACTACATATGGGGTGACTTTGAAAATGTTCAAAAGGAAATGCACAAGAAAAGTTGAAAGTTGTCAAGTTTTGAAAGGCCAAAAATCAAAAGAAATGGCAAAAGAAAGTGTTCTCAAATGTCAAATGCCACAAGAAATTGGGGGGAAAAACAAAAACAAAAGCAAACTCCCAAAGTGAAGCCCAAATATCTATTGATCCCTTTATCCATCGTATCCATTTTTGTGCATGGTAGAGAGGGGAAGACCCTTCTTCTTGTCTAGGCAAGAGGGGGAATTCCGCGATCCTCCAGTGTTTCTAACACCATAGGGAGTCTACTCTAGACAAAAGCATTTAACGATTGAGGACAAAGGTACCCTAGCTTGACACAACTTGGAGGTGATTTATTGGTATCCTTCTAGGCTTAGTAGTTTGAAGAAATTGCATCTATGAAGGATTATGTACCCTTGAATTGCTTCCCTTGTAGATAATTTCCGCCACTTAGATGAGGAAAGTGGCTATTCTTTTGTAGATGCATCCATTACTTGATTTTTTGCGCTTTAATGATTGGATGTGTCGCCATTTTGGCAAGACCCACCTTGCCTTGAAAGAAGGCATCCTACCTCATGGTTGTCTTGTTGTGAGTTGAAGGGGCGGAGTGAGACCCGCTAATTGTCTCATATCGGCTATGTTATTAAGTTAGTTTAAATAACGAACAAAGGTTCGGTTTGGGGATATTTGATGTGACCATAATTAGAGCATATTTAGTCCCTGAATTAGCCTTGTTCCCATGCTTTTTAGTGCATATTTGGGTCATTTATTGTCTTTAGTTCTTTGTTTTGCATATTCTTGTAGATACCTCATTTCTGCACCTCCCGCAAACCACCCGGTGATGATTGGGCCGCATGTTTGATACGCGGAACGATTTGTGACAATTCGTAAGATTATCGTCAAGTGATTGCTCAAATATTAAATGTCGACCTCTTAGTTGTCATCTACGTCCCGATACGGTCGTTTTGGCAGTAATTAGAGTACATTTGGAGTCCGGGCCTAAAACCGTCTCCATTTTCTGATAACTGTTAAATCCCGAGTCGGAATGTTCTGGAATGTTCTGGATATTTCTATTCCATATTTCACAAATTTTATCTTTTGGCAAATAATATCCCGTAATATTCATAAAAGATATTAAGGAAATCGAATTATTTCCGTCCTACCATAACTCAAACGCGAAAATCTTTCTTCAGCAGGAGGAAACCTTAAGGAATAGACGCAAAGGCCAGTCTTTGCGCCTCTTCCAAGACGCAGATGGTCACGCGCTCTTCCCAGGCCCTTTTCTGTGTGTTTTTCGTATCTTTTTCATATCTTTCCGAGATTCACTTCCAAAGAGTCTCCGAAACCCTAATTCCTTCACGTGATTAGTATAAATAGGAGCCTTCGCTCCTCATATTTCTCACGCGAGTGTCCGCCCTTCTCTTCTCCCTTTGCATTCTAGACTTTGTTCTTACTTATTGGCGCCTACGTGCTTGAACTTTCGACCACGTAAGCTCGGATCTTTCCGGGTACCAGCCTCTCCGTTGCATGACCGACCAATTTGACCAACTAGACTCAAATCAACTTAATTAATCAGTTGTTTTCCTCTTACGAGTGCACTCTCTTTGCATTCGCGTCGAGCATCACTAATCGATATCTTAGTTCTTCTCGTTTCGTCAACATGTAAGTCTGAGGGTGTATAATCTCTCTTTTATTTATTGTATTTTACTTTTCGTATCATCAATTGTAAGGTTTAAGTCGAAAATACCGTTAAAACCGATTTCTAAAACCCTTTGTTAAAACCTGTTTTTGCGGGTTTTCAGTAGATAACCATCGAGAAAGGACGCAGCAACTGCTGCGCCTCTTCGAAGGAGCGCGCGATTCTGCCGCGCCTCTTCGTGAGGCCGCCGCAGCCTCGCTTCCTTTCTTCTTCGTTGTCCTCTGTAATCCGTGTTCAAAATCCTTCTTTTGCTTGTTCGCTTGTTAATTCTTCGTCATGATAATATATAAATCACATGTGTATATTATTCATCGTCTTTAATATGTTTTAATTGTCATAAATCCGACTTAAATCCCTTATAATTCATATTTGCGGGTTTTCGTCATAAAATTCAATTCCGGGTTGTAGAGATTCAATTTGTTCATATTGGGTTTCTGGAATTCGTCCTTGATATAGTTTAATCTGTCTTTTGTCATGTTTGCCGCATATTCGTCATTAATCCATCGTATCTAATGTTAGTTAATTGATTTCAATAGAGGACTCATTAATATTTTTCACTTCTATCATTATTCCATCATGTATTAATTCGTTTAATTCCGTCTCATTCATGTTTTACTGTTTTTATGACCTATTCATATGTTAAACAACCTGTTAATCACTTTCATCCGAGTAAAAATCATCAATTAATCCTTTAAATCACCAATCGACATTAACGGCTTGCAATTACGGCTTCACAGCCAGAACTGAGCCAAGGAACAGACGCAGCGTCTGCTGCGCCTATTCCAAAGGACGCAGCTCTGCTGCGCCTGTTCCTGGCTGAGTTCTGTCCCTGAACTCCGTTTCTGCCTTGACATAGTTTAATTAGCTTACGTATAATCTGCTATTAATTGTAATATCACGCTAATTCCTGTTCGTTTATTTATTTTCTTTCTTTCTTTCTTCCTTTTTCTCAAATTATCCGTTTTAAAGGTATTTTCGACATAAATCGCCTATTCCGTTGTAATTAAAGTAATTTTCATTATTGTAATTCATAGTTATTGTATTTCTTTTATTGTTTGTATGCTTTCACATGTAAATTAACATTAAATCCCTACTTCGACATTAATTGTATGCTAAATTACGTGTCAACCGACTTAGTATTAATTCTCACATGCTAGGATTAAAACTTGGATGTTGCATTCCATGCATATAGCCGACGATATATCAAGTACGAATAACTTCCCTAATCATTAGTAGAAGCCGCTATCGAGGCGGGCGGGATTAGGTGTTCGATCAAAAGAGCTTCCTAATACGTACCCTCACCCCTTACTCCAGATCTCCGTGAGCACCCGTGTTCATTGGCATCCACGAGAGTCATTCTAGACATAGAATGCTAAGGGTAACGATTGCTTAGTGTTCATGTCACTACTTTGTGTCTTGACATGACACGAGGTATTCGAACGGTTCCAATTTCCCATAAAAATTGGTGGCGACTCCATACAAAATGCAAACGCTTGTTTCGTTCTCACCAAGCGCCCGTGGGCGGCCCGTCCCACGGTTTGGCGACTCCACTGGGATAATACACTTACGTGTAGCCAAGGGTGAAACTTGAACAAGGTTAGGGAATAGTTTGTACAAGACAATTGTCGGTTTTCATAACTCGGTCTTCCTAGACCGTTTAATTCGGCCTTCCTAGGCCCAACCCAACCCATTCGACCAATCGTCCCGTCTAAACGGTCCTAATTCTTATTTGGGCCTAAGGATGGATAGCGATTGACGTCATCCATACCATGATGCTTACTCTTGTTTGTATCAAGGGCCTTCACTACTTGAGGAAATGGACTAGGAATCGGCCTTACTCTTGTTTGGCACGAGCCTCTCCACAGACTTCGGGTTTGATGGTTCGGTATGGCAACCTACCCTTTAAACCAAAACCCTTCTAAATGCACTCAGCATCCTGTTATAATGCTTGTATAAATGTGTAAACCTTACGTGATCACCATTTCTAAACAAAACCATGACGAATTTTCAAAAATCAAAACCCTTTTTCAAACAAGAATTTCGAAATAGGGCTTCCAATTAGCGCAAAATCCGGTCAAAACTATGTCCGTTTGTCGTGTCAAAATTCGGGCCACAAGCCCATTTCAAAGCCTCACTTCGAGTCCACTCCTACAACTACACTACAGTTGGCTAGGACACACATTTTCAAAGACCTTGTCTTTCTTCAAAAACTCACTCAACACAAGTGGCACACACCCACTTCACGAGTCAAAACTTTTCCTCTTTTAGCAAGTGTGATAGAATGGTCGATCATGTTTTGATTCGTCGCCGATCTCTTATCCAGTTTCCAAGATGCCCGGATCAAGTGATGAAACGAACTTCCACCAACTCCAGAATAGTAATGATCGAATCCTAGCCGCGCTAGCCCAAATGCAATCTACTCAAGAACAAACCTATGACCGCCTTGAACTCATCGAAGGCCGTATCTACGCCGTAGAGGGAAGGTTGCCTCCTCTTGAGAGTGAAGTACTACGTAACTCCGATGATGAATCTAGGGATGAGAATCCTTTCATGGGGATGACTGCAGCTGAGAAAAGACTCCAATACCTAGAGGAGCAATTGATGTACCTTAAGGGGGATGACATTTATAGGGAGAACAATCGCAAGTATGAAGCCGTCAATTCCAAATTGCCAACTAACTTTAACATGACGGATATCCCTAAGTTCAAGGGACACGAG
The DNA here is from genome assembly GCF_048544455.1 of Silene latifolia. NCBI lineage: Eukaryota > Viridiplantae > Streptophyta > Magnoliopsida > Caryophyllales > Caryophyllaceae > Silene > Silene latifolia. Next base: position 34,274,013 of record NC_133536.1, read on the forward strand.
AACCCTTTGAACCACATCCGTGCCTTCAAGGATTACATGTCTATCAAAGGCATCAAACCCGAGATGTTCTTAAGGATCTTTCCTTCTTCTCTTCACACCATCCCGAAGCAATGGTTCTACACTTTAGATCACAAGAAAGTCGCTACTTGGGAAGACGCCGCAATCGAGTTCTCTAAACAATATGCGGATAATGCTGAGATCCAAGTCAACATGCGTACTCTAGAGGTTCTTACCCAAAATGACAAAGAAGGATTCATCGACTTCCTAAGTAGGTGGAGGAAGACTAGCACCCAACTAGTTGAACGCCCGGATGAGGCTACTCTTGTGGAAAAGTTTGTGGATAATCTCAAACCCATCTATGCCAATCATTTGAGATATCAAAACATCAAGACTTTCAAGGACTTGACCGTATTAGGAACACGAATTGAAGATGACATCCGTAAAGGACTCTTGTCCAAAACGGTAGGTCGAGGATATCAATGGTCCACAAGTCATTCATACGGCTCTTCTAGTAAGACCGATGAGGTTAACCTTCTCGAGCCATCCAAGAAAACTACCCCACCGAGGAAATTCACAAACCTTGGGGACACTTACTCCAACGCTCTAAAAAGGCTAATGAAGCAAGGTAAACTCCAACCCATTGGACCTACTCCCGAACCCGAAAGGAAGTCCAAGTTTTGGGATGAAAATTCATACTGTGAATACCATAGGGGCAAAAGGCACGACACAGAAAAATGCTACAAGTTGAAACACGTGCTTCAAGATATGATTGAAGATGGTCGACTTCCAATACCACCAGGAGGTAAGCCCAACAACACTCAGAATCCTCTTGGAGTTCTAGTGATTACAAGTGATGAATCTACCTTAGATTGCTCACACCTCATTTCTCCTACCGAAAATGAAATTCACGCGATTGAGAAAGAAGGGCTCTACTCTACTATCTCCCCTACCATCTCTGACTTCATCACATGGACAAGGAGTGTAGATAGGCAAGTTTGGGAACTGAAAAGCATGGTAACAACCTTACGCAATCCCAACGCAATACCCAAAGAACGTGTACCATTGATCTTCTCTCAAAATGCCACTATGCAAGAAGTAGTCACCGTGGTTGATAAACTAGTTGACCAAATCATACGACTAGAAGGTGATATCATGAGAATGAGGGAACTAGCTGCAGTCAATGGGGTTTGGGCCGATGACGATGAGGACGAATATCTCATTGAAAACTCTTTAGTCAAGGAAATAGTCCAAAATGGTGAAGACCAAGATGTGAATCACCTAACTCGTTCGGGTCGCCCATATCAAAACACTACTTAAAACGGTCCAACCAACGTCATCACACCAAATGACAACGAAGATGACCCCACTGATCATTTGCTCAAGCAATTACAGAAAACAAAGGCTGATCTTTCAGTCTGGCAACTAGTAGCAAGCTCATTCCCACATCGCCAAGCTTTACTGCAAGCTTTGGCCAAGCTAAATGTAGGACATAACTCCACTCCTGAAGATGTAGTCAACTTGGTCTTCCAAGAATCACCTAATCTATGTAATCCTATTACTTTCTCGGACGAAGACTTGCCACCTTTTGGCGCTAGTCACAACCTTGCTCTATACATCACTGTCATTTGTCTAAAGAAGAATGTGCCAATGACCTTGGTAGATGATGGCTTCGCGGTCAACGTCATACCCCTCAAAACGGCGTACAAGCTAGGCATGAAAGAGTCGGATTGGACTCCTAGTAATCAAGGTGTACGTGCATACGACGGTACACGACGAAAAGTGGTGGGACTTGCTAACCTAACCATAGCCACGGGACCAATCGAACGAAAGGTTAACTTCCAAATAGTGGACATCGAAGCTTCATTCAACATACTTCTCGGAAGGCCTTGGATTCACGCTTCCAAAGCGGTAACATCCACCCTTCATCAAAAGATCAAGATCCCACTAAATGGCAAAGTAGTGACGATCACTTCGTCACCCATCAAGGCAATAATCGAGAAGCAATCAAACAATCAAGTCCTTGCGGATCCCGTATACGAACTTGGGGGCTTCCAAAGTGTAAGTGTCATAGAAAGTGAGTTGGCACCCTTATACTATAATCCGTACTCCAACTTGGTGGTCAACCACATACTCAAATCCCAGGGATACTTCCCTGGAATGCCTTTGAACCCTATTCGGAAGAATACCTTCGCACCAGACAAGGAAGGCAACTCAACAAGGATACCACTTGGACTAGGGTACAAACCTACAAAAGAGGAAGTTCTCGAAATGCTTGCCCAAGTCCAAAACCGTAAGCACGTGGGAATACAAATGAGGCCATATCTCCCCACTTTAAATGGATACTTTGTTCAAGAAGGAAGTTCAGAGCTCTTTCATGGATTTCCCGAACCTTGGCATTATCTTGAGAGAAAGTTAGCCGGAATCGAGACCTTTCACGATTGCTACTTCATTCCTCCAGAAACGGTTCCTACCGCCAAAACCCGTCAAGCACCTTGCTTAGACGAACAAGCTGTTAGCCTATTGTTTGGAGAAGATCGATTCGTTAGGGCCGCGCAAGATGAGATCATTACTATGATACTTCAAGACGATCGCTTCAACCCCACCGCGTTGATTACAGAAACCGACACAAAGCAGCAGAAAGGATGGAGAAAATCGATTAAATGGACCAACAACCAAGGAAGACTCTTCAAGCTCACCACTAGAGAAGGAGAGATGTTCAAAGGAGAACCAGAAGACGATGAGTTCGAGTCGGAGTCGGAGTCAGAGTCGGAGTCTAGAGAAGTCATTAGAGAGTCTACTCCTGTTGTCATCCCCACTCCCTTCGTTACTCCTTGCTTAGTCTCGAGTAGTCACAGTAGTTCGGGAAATGCCCCAACCACTGTCCCTTTACCGCCACTGACCATGGATCAGTTGGCTTCTTTGTTTCAACTTTACTCAAATCTTAATATGAATAAATCAGGTTCTGCTTACTCTTTGTGTTATCTTGAGTGCAATGCATTTTTTGATGATACTGAGGATGACCAAGACCCAGACTCAATCGAACTACCTCCCTACGTAGCCAAAGAAATACTACAGGAAGGGGAAGGGGGACCAGTAATAGAGGACACCGAACCCATCAATGTAAGAACCGAACTAGAACCCAAAGAACTTAGGATAGGGACTACCTTGAGCTCAACCGAAACGGCCGATTTCATAGACCTCCTAAATGAATTCAAAGACGTTTTCGCTTGGTCCTACAAAGACATGCTAGGAATCGACAGGGATATTGCCGAACATAGGATTCCGATTAAGCCAGGTTTCAAACCTGTGAAACAGAAGCTTCGACGAATGAGAACAGAATGGGCTCTAAAAATCAAGGAAGAAGTTGACAAGCAATTCAAAGCCGGGTTCATCAAAGTTTTCGAGTATTCTGACTGGGTAGCTAACATAGTTGATACGTGCATTTTATATAGTCTTTTTAGGCCTTTTTATGCACGTATTTCTATGTTATTATCGTAGTTTATTGCTACGAAATGCCCCGAATATGCTACTTTGGTTTGTTCTGTCTTATTTGCAGGAATGAACCAGAAAGTAATGAAATCAAGCCTTTTACCGTCCGTTTAGCATGCATTTGAAGGAAGAGTGAATTTGGAGCAAGAATGTAGCTATTTTGGGATGCGCAAAGAAGAAAGATAGCTAGGCGAGCAAGGGAAGAACTTTAAATTGCTAGTGCCTACTTTGGAGAGCCATATCTCGAGTTCTACAACTGCTATTCAGGTGATTCTAATTGGAGATGAAATTTTGTCCTCTTAGCTTTCCAACGCCACCGGAATCGCCCTGTTTGACCAAGTAACGAAGAAATGGCAGCCGTTTGAAGTTCAGTGCGCAAAGCAGGAAAAGTACTCGATCGAGTAGATAAATCGCTCGATCGAGTACTAGCTACAGCGAGAAGGTTATTGTCGAGTATAATTAGATTTATCTTATGCTTATCTTATATTTGGTTAATAATAATAATACTACTTAGTATAAATAAGAGTAGTTTAGACCTAATAGAAATTCAATTCATTCCCTGGAGTCAGTAGAGGGGACGGACGACGCTTCTTCTTTTCTCTCTATTTCCGGATTAATTGTAATTTTCTCTTCCCTTAATTCTCATTCATAATTAGTTTGCTCTTAATCTCTCTTATACTCTTATTTAATTTATGCATCTTAGGTTAATTCTCTCTCTTATAATGCCTCTTTCAATTAATTGCTTATTTATCTTTATTTGTTTCATCAATATGAGTAGCTAATTCCCCTCTGCTAAGACTATAGGGGATCCATAATTATGAAGGGAGAGTAATCGATTTATTGGGTTAATGCTGGTATTGTCTTTGTTGGTTAAATGCTGCAGTTAATTGTATCTGTCTGATTGAGTCGACGCAATTAGACCTTTAATTCTTAGTGATCCTTGACCTGGACCGAAAGGTTGGAAAAGGTAGACTAGTAGCGAACAATAGAGTATTGCAGTGAGGGCGAAAGTTAAGCTGTTTACACTTTAGGGTGAATTAAGGACCGAAAGGTAACGTTCGTTACCCCTTAGACCGTATTTGCATTGACCTGAGACCTAGATTACTTGACCGGATGATTATGGTGAACCGTTTGTCTTAGCTGTTTCTCTCTGTCTGGTTAATCCCCTTCTCTTATTCTCTTTTCCTTATTCTTATTAGTTTAGAAAATCATTTCAAACCCCCACATTGTGACCCGTTACTCATAGACTAAAATTAGACAGATAAATCTCAATTTTGCCTCCCTGTGGAGATCGACCCTACTTGCCGCGACTTCATTAGTTGTAACTTAGGTATTTATTTTTGGTACCTGACGACGGTACCAAATTTTGGCGCCGTTCTTGGGAGGCAGCGTAGTTTTATTTGTTTTTATTTAGTTTATTTCTTGTCTCAAGGAGCTTCGGTTGCTTGAGACCGTTATTATGTCTTTCGTTCTTCTCTTTCCACAGAAGAGAACGAAATTTTTGGTACTTATTTAGCCAGGTTTTGGAGTGGCTCGAGCCCGCATTTGAGATGCATTTTTTGAACTCCAATTGTGTTGGACTATCTTCCGGGGTATGAATGACCCTACGCGAGCATACCTAGAATCTATTGGTAAGTGGGATTTCGAAGGAATCCCCGTAAATGAGGTATTAGAATTCTTTGATTGGTTTGCTGCTGAATCTCTTAAACCCAACTTTTCTCTTCATGTTGACTCAAATGAGGGGGTGGGTGAGACCTTAGAAACCAATCTAGGAAGTGCTGACGGAGACATAGAGGAGAGCACTAGCGTGGTTGACAATCCTTTTTATAAGGATAGTTTAGAACCCCTTTATGTTTCTTGCACTGATAGTGAGGGTGATTTGAAGGCTCTCTTTGAGAACCTCCATCTTGACGAGTCTAGCGATGAGGAGAGTGATAGTCTAGAGGCTAAATGGGATACTTATGATGATATCGATGATGAGCCTATTTTGGGAGACCCCATTGACCCATTTGACTTTTCTATCCCATGCATTTGGGACGATTATCCACCTTCTCCCTTAGTTGACCAGACTCCTCCACCTCACATTTCATACCCGTCAGTGTATTTTAATTCTACTCGCGTTAATTTTGAGTCGAATGCACCTGAGTTCGTTAATTCTCCACCCGCGGTTAATTTGAGCTTTTATATTCCGCCCTTAGTTGGAGGGCAGAATTATTTTGTGAATGATTTTAGGAGCTACCATAGGAAATTTGTTAAGCTTAAGTGTTTTTACATTTTGATTTCCTATGATTTTTCTATCTTATGGTGCTACTTACAGTTTTGTGTAGCACATGCGCATCTATTTGACAGGTTGCTGCGAGCCTTGAGTTGTTTTGACTGGGCTCCATTAGAGTAAGTTGCTGAAGAAAAAGAGGTCGAGCTGGGACCTGTCTGAAGCTAGCGCTACCCGGGAGGCAACCTGGAGATTTTATTTTGCATTTTTATTTTATTTCAGTTGTAATAAATGGTTTTTATACCATAAACTATCTCAGTAAGCTTGTCTTGTTAGTTTGCGGCTGTTTTATTTGCGTTTTGCAGGAATTACATTGAGGATCACTCGATCGAGTAGTTTTTCTACTCGATCGAGTACTTTTGCTGATGGATTCACTCGATCGAGTGAAATTTTTACTCGATCGACCACCCGCAAATACTGAAACCACTCGATCGACTGTTTTTCCCTTCGATCGAGCAGTTTTGAGCGCCCATTCTACTCGATCAGCCACTGTTCGACTGCTATCGAGTGTTTTTGACTTGGATTAGCTTCCTGAGACGGTTTTTCGGGCCTTAGCAACCTTCCATGTTCATGGTCGGTTTGGGGAGGTCCCTTTATTCGCGCATCTTGTAAGTTTTCCGCATTTTACTCTCTTTCTCCTCTAGTTTGCGTTTCCTTTCCATGTTTTGGTACAATGGGGGCATTGTACGGTTTGGTTTGGGGAGGTTATGCATCCATATCTGTATCTGCATCTTGTTTTTATTGCATTTCTGTTATCATCGTTTAATTTCAGTATGCATTGCTGTTTATTTTCATAAAAATAAAAAATCTCATAAAAATTGAAAAATTTCAAAAATTCAAAAAATATTCACGTTTATTTTTGCATATAGGTTGAGTCGGAACGGTAAATTTCCGTGATGAAATTGCACTTTAACTTGTCTTTTTACTTGAGCCTTGCACTTTATTGACGGTTATTAGTTGAGTCTTGCGCATATCTACGAGTTTTTGTTCAAATTTAGCTGACTGTTTAGACTTGACCTGATAAATTGGCAACCTACTCTATAAATTCTGAGTTTTAGAGCCTAATAACTGGTGACATTCATGACCGGTTTACATAGGAATTGAGAGTAGTACTCCTTGCATAGCATGTTTATCACTTTTGCACTTTTATGAAATTCGATTGCTTGTCACTTGTGTACATTCGGGTTTGTGGTCGGTGTCACATGCAGGGAGGTGCTTGCAAATTTTTCCCCTTTCTTTCATTTTCACCCATTTAGCTCCACTTAAGCCAATTTTAGCCTTTTTGACCCATTAGCTACATCCAAAACTGAGCCTGCCTAGTCAAGCTAGTTAGTATGTCTTTTGTGGTATGTGTTTTCCGTCTGCGGTTTGGCCTGTTTTCATTATTGGAGTTGGTTGAGGATGAAGAAAGGAAGAAATGAAAAAAAAAAAAAAAAAGAGATTGAAAAAAAAGGAGAAAAAAACGTGAAGGATGAAAAAATAAAAACAAAAAAGGAGAAAAAAAAAAGAAAAGAAAATGAATTGGAAAAAAAGAACACACGTATGAGCAGAGAAAGAAAAATCAGAAAAGTTGTTTTTGAGTTGGTTTTTTTGAGACCGTCTGTGTCTATTTCTATCTTGTGACGATCTACTCCTCTGTTTTATTCTACATCTTTTTGAGGAGATAGTGTATTGGGTAGTGAGTTTTGTGCCAAAGAAGGGCACTTGTGCTTATTTTTCAGTCAGTTGAGATTCGGACGGTCTTATATGGTCCTGTTTAGGAACTAGCTTGGCGCTTTTACCTCCACATTTCCATAATTTGTTTTGCCTTTTCTCACCTTAACCTCACTTTCCCATACCATTTGTAAGCCCTCAGCTGTGACGGACATTGTTGGTTGGAATGTATGTGTGGTACTTGAATCGTCTATCATGTTTGTTGCATGCATGTTATGTAGGTCGCAGTCTAGGTGAGTGACTATTTTCTCTTTCTCTCTTATACATATACTTTCACCCTCTGCTTTATGAGAAAAGAGTGACCACGTGAGAGTCCGATTTTGTTGGTCTTGCAAGGTCGATAGGTCAGCTTTATTTATGGACATCTTATAATTCGTTTGCGTATTGACCATTGTAGTTTAGAATCGTTGATTTTAGTTTGCATTAAACTGGTTTAAGTAGACAAGTAATAGCTAGCTCTGAGTTATCTTTTCCGTTCCATTAGTTTGCACTTAGTTTACTCGAGGACGAGTAAAGGTTTGGTTTGGGGAGATTTGATACGTGCATTTTATATAGTCTTTTTAGGCCTTTTTATGCACGTATTTCTATGTTATTATCGTAGTTTATTGCTACGAAATGCCCCGAATATGCTACTTTGGTTTGTTCTGTCTTATTTGCAGGAATGAACCAGAAAGTAATGAAATCAAGCCTTTTACCGTCCGTTTAGCATGCAATTGAAGGAAGAGTGAATTTGGAGCAAGAATGTAGCTATTTTGGGATGCGCAAAGAAGAAAGATAGCTAGGCGAGCAAGGGAAGAACTTTAAATTGCTAGTGCCTACTTTGGAGAGCCATATCTCGAGTTCTACAACTGCTATTCAGGTGATTCTAATTGGAGATGAAATTTTGTCCTCTTAGCTTTCCAACGCCACCGGAATCGCCCTGTTTGACCAAGTAACGAAGAAATGGCAGCCGTTTGAAGTTCAGTCGCAAAAGCGGAAAAGTACTCGATCGAGTAGATAAATCGCTCGATCGAGTACTAGCTACAGCGAGAAGGTTATTGTCGAGTATAATTAGATTTATCTTATGCTTATCTTATATTTGGTTAATAATAATGATACTACTTAGTATAAATAAGAGTAGTTTAGACCTAATAGAAATTCAATTCATTCCCCGAGTCGATGAGGGGACAGACGACGCTTCTTCTTTTCTCTCTATTTCCGGATTAATTGTAATTTTCTCTTCCCTTAATTCTCATTCATAATTAGTTTGCTCTTAATCTCTCTTATACTCTTATTTAATTTATGCATCTTAGGTTAATTCTCTCTCTTATAATGCCTCTTTCAATTAATTGCTTATTTATCTTTATTTGTTTCATCAATATGAGTAGCTAATTCCCCTCTGCTAAGACTATAGGGGATCCATAATTATGAAGGGAGAGTAATCGATTTATTGGGTTAATGCTGGTATTGTCTTTGTTGGTTAAATGCTGCAGTTAATTGTATCTGTCTGATTGAGTCGACGCAATTAGACCTTTAATTCTTAGTGATCCTTGACCTGGACCGAAAGGTTGGAAAAGGTAGACTAGTAGCGAACAATAGAGTATTGCAGTGAGGGCGAAAGTTAAGCTGTTTACACTTTAGGGTGAATTAAGGACCGAAAGGTAACGTTCGTTACCCCTTAGACCGTATTTGCATTGACCTGAGACCTAGATTACTTGACCGGATGATTATGGTGAACCGTTTGTCTTAGCTGTTTCTCTCTGTCTGGTTAATCCCCTTCTCTTATTCTCTTTTCCTTATTCTTATTAGTTTAGAAAATCATTTCAAACCCCCACATTGTGACCCGTTACTCATAGACTAAAATTAGACAGATAAATCTCAATTTTGCCTCCCTGTGGAGATCGACCCTACTTGCCGCTGACTTCTGTTAGTTGTAACTTAGGTATTTATTTTTGGTACCTGACGACGGTATCAATAGTAACCGTACCCAAAAAGGATGGGAGAATCCGTGTTTGTGTTGACTTTAGGGACTTGAACAAAGCGAGTCCGAAAGATGACTTCCCTCTACCTCACATTGACATATTGTTAGACAATACTGCAGACCACGCGTCACTATCCTTCATGGATGGATATGCGGGTTATAACCAAATTAAGATGGCCATGGAAGATATGCATAAGACCGCATTTGTCACCCAATGGGGAACCTATTACTATACGGTAATGCCGTTCGGATTGATCAACGCCGGAGCTACATACCAACGCACCGCAACCACACTCCTACATGACATAATGCACAAAGAAGTTGAGGTATATGTAGATGACATGATTGTCAAATCTAAAGAGAGAGAGGGACATATTGCGAACCTTCGCAAGTTCTTCGCAAGGCTACGAAAGTACAACATGAGGCTCAATCCTCAGAAATGCACATTTGGGGTAACATCTGGCAAACTCCTGGGATACGTTGTTAGCCAACGCGGTATAGAAATAGACCCTTCCAAGGTCAAAGCTCTGATCGAAATGCCACAACCCCAAACAGAAAAAGAAGTCAGAGGATTTCTGGGAAAAGTACAGTACATAAGTCGATTCATATCGAAACTTACGATGATTTGTGAGCCTATCTTCAAGAAACTCAAGAAAACATACCACACCATGTGGGATGATGATTGTCAAAAGGCGTTTGACCGAATTAAGGAGATATTGGCTAAACCACCAGTGCTCATGCCGCCACAACGAGATCAACCTCTTGGTTTATATCTCACAGTAACTGAAACCGCCATGGGTGCTATGCTGGCTCAAACTGTAGGAAGTGAAGAAAGAGCTATTTACTATCTAAGTAAGAAGTTCTTGGAATATGAGTGCAAATACTCACAACTCGAAAAGACATGTCCCGCTCTTGTATGGGCAACGAAGAAGCTACGTCATTACATGCTTAGCTACTCCATCAAGATATACTCTAAAATGGATCCAGTCAAATACCTCTTCGAGAAACCCGTCCTCAACGGACGTCTGGCAAGATGGACTCTGATGCTCTCAGAATTCGACCTTAAATATGTGCCACTGAAAGTTATAAAAGGTCGCGCCGTCGCCGAATTCTTCGCAGAAAATCCTATCAACGACGCACAAACCATAGATACTTGGTCATTTCCCGACGAGGATATACTTCAACCTGATATAGACTCCTGGGACCTATACTTTGATGGAGCATCCAACTTAAGAGGATTCGGAATAGGAGTGTTGCTCATTTCTCCTGAAGGTGAGCATACACCAATTGCTGTGAAACTCGACTTCGAGGTAACAAACAATGCTGCAGAATACGAAGCTTGTCTCATTGGATTACAAGCGGCAGTAAGCTTAGGCATTAAAAACCTCCGAGTACATGGGGATTCATCACTGATCATCAACCAAGTTACAGGATCTTGGAAAATCCGAAGCGAAAGCCTCGCTCCCTATCAGGCTAGGATAGACCAAGTCGCTCAATTCTTTGATCACGTAACATACCTACACCTACCTCGGGAGGAAAATCAATTTGCAGACGCTCTTGCGAAACTTGCATCTTTGATAAATATGCCAGATCACATGATGGAAATGCCCTTGTGCATCGAACGACGGTCAGAGCCAGCTTATGTCCACCAAATCACCGATGAAGAGGAAATCGCACAAGAGCCCTGGTTCCAAGCAATCCTGAATTTTAAGCTTAATGGTACCTATCCACAAGATATGGACAAAATGGGACAACGTGCTATACGCCTATTAGCTTCCCAATACATTCTGATGCAAGGAGAATTATACAAAAGAACACCTCTTGGTGTAGTCCTACGTTGCCTCGATCATTCACAGGCACGAAAGGTGATGGAAGAAGTCCACGACGGAGAATGCGGTCCTCACATGAGTGGGCCTATGATGGCAAAGAAAATCACACGTCTGGGATATTATTGGACCACAATGGAATCCGATTGCATCAAATACGTGAGACATTGCCACAATTGTCAAATCTTCGGGAATGTACAACATGTCCCTCCTTCGTTGCTCTACACGATGACATCCCCTTGGCCATTTTCCGCATGGGGAATTGACATAATCGGGAAGATAACCCCAGCCGGAACAGGAGGTCACTGTTTCATTCTAGTGGCAATTGACTATTTTACCAAATGGGGAGAAGCAGCTTCCTACACTGGTCTTACGGCTAAAAATGTGGCAAAATTCATACAAAACAACATCATATGTCGATATGGTTGCCCACATGAGATCATTAGCGATAATGGGTCACACTTCCAAGCTGAAACCGAGCAATTGCTAGCCAAATACAAGATTAAGCATCACCACTCTTCGCCCTATAGACCACAGACTAACGGCGCGGTAGAGGCGGCAAACAAAAATGTTGTCACAATTCTCAAGAAAATGATCGACAACTACAGAGATTGGCCAAGCAAAATACCCTTTGCCTTATGGGGATACCGTACATCTGTCAGGACGCCCACTGGGGCTACTCCTTTCTATTTGACCTACGGCATGGAAGCCGTACAACCAGTCGAGCTAGAAATACCGTCCCTGCGTATTCTACTAGAAAGTCAAATCCCGGAGGCCGATTGGAAGAGGGATAGGTATGAAGAACTCATCCTCTTGGATGAACGTAGGCTACGTGCCTTACATAATGTCCAAACATATCAAGCACGTATCAAACGAGCTTTCAACAAAAGGGTTAGGCCAAGAAACATCAAAGAAGGAGACTTAGTACTCAAATCGGTTAGAGCTCTTTTACCTGTTGACCCACGGGGAAAATTCAAACCTAATTGGGCCGGACCATTTCTAGTCAAATCCATACTCCCAGGGGGTGCGGTTAGAATCACAGACCTAGATGGGAATGAGTTTTCAAACCCCACAAACCTCGACCAACTGAAACGGTACTATGCCTAGAATAGGAACAAAAATGCGCCTCGCGTAAACCCACGTGTCGCTCTTGTGGCACTAAATAAACGGCCCCTGGCCGAGCTGAAATAAGCTAAATGTCACTATGCTCTTGCATTTTGACAAAATTGTCATCCTCATATCATCAAATAAACTAAATTCGCACCTCCAGAGTAAGCAAAAGCTCATGCTTATTTTCTATGTTCATTACAAGCTCTTGCTTCGAACAATTATTCTTTTACATTTACTCGAACTACGCGCAAGGGTTTGATTTCGCGTTTTAAGTGAATACGTAGGCAATCCTTCACGGGATTCAACCCATTATATCTCAAATGTAAATAGAAGGACATTTGCATTGCATTTGAAATTCGACAAGAATAATAAGTAGAAAATCCCAACGGTTTCATAACCATTTAACCTTTTATTTCATTCGCTTCCTAAATAATAATAGTACGTTACATAATAAAAATAGAATAGGCTAGGATTCTAAAGATCCCTCCCTTTTATTACAACAACAATAATAATAATAATCAAATAATAAATAAAGACTCGGGCTATTCCTCCATCTTCCCCTTGCCCTTGTCATTCTTGTCATATTTCTTGTCACGACCTCGAGCTGGGCGCTCTTGCACCACTTCAGACCTAATCACCAACGGTCTTTCTCGAGGCCTGACTCTTCCATTTTTTGCCAACCACCATCTCTGCGACAGGAGTAGTCTTTGATTTCTTCGAAGGATGAATGACTTGAAACCCGGCTTCTTCTTCTCCCTCTGTCAGATGCTTCTCCTTCTCTTTCTCTCCCTCGCGCACCTTGTAGTCAACAGGCTCGCGTTTCCTCAGTCTCTCGCGCTCTTCCGGAGTTGCAGCCTTTCTCCACCTCAGATAGGAATCCGACACCCATAAAGCATTTGCGGAGAAGCTCAAGAACCACATGTTTCTTTGGACCCATTTAATAGCCCACTCCCTTCGGCTCTCCGTAGTAAGCGCCATAGCAGTCTGCGGGACGGTGTCAAGCCTTGGGATCGTCTGCTTCAGCCCAACTTGCCTCATCAGTCTTTCCGGAAAGATGCATACCATAAACTCCAATCCGGGAATGCGCACCGACCTAGTGGAATCCAAGGAAGACACTCCAGTGATGGACTTGAGGTGCCACCATGGAACGACCCACCTAATCAACGGACCATCATCACTCTTCAGCTTATTCTTCCAATAATCACAGACCCGAGTAAAGTCCACCATGTACAACCGCGTCCTCATCGCAATCGAACGGGAATGATAGGAAAGTGCATGAACTGGGGGCTCGATCAATCGGAGCCGTTCCATAAGCCAAACCTACCAAAAGCAGGCATTAGACATCAAAAAAAAAAAAAAAAAAAAAACGAAAAAAAGAAAAAAAGAAAAAAAGATGTCTTTTACCTGCAAAATGACGGGACTCCCCAAATACGGCAGATCGCGGTTGGATTTCCTATTATCCAAACCCAAAATAATCTCTCCTAAGCACAAGCAAGCTGGGCTCCTGCGCAGCTCCATTTGCTCAATAAGGCCCAAAAGACGGGGATCACCTCTCAAGTCTTCATCAACGTGTCCTTGGAAGACATACACGTGCAACAAACAAAAGCCAAATGCCCTCCTCCTAGCAACATGAGAAACAGTAGGGTCGGCCATGTTGATGAATCGGTCTATAAAATCCAACATCCTTACGCCTTTCGGGGTAACTAGACGGTCCACCTCAAGTCTGGTCAGTCCAAGCAAGTCTCTGAATTTTCTCTTATACCCTTGTGAAGTGGAAGGAATGGCAGGTAAATGTTCGGGGTCCCACCCACCAATAGCAGCAATTTCTTCAGGAAAAGGGCAAATGTCACCTCCTAGGAACGCGAAAACATGATAATTCGGGTCCCAATAGTCAAGGCAAGCATCCAAGAACGGTTTTACAACCTTAATGAGTTTCAAACTCAACAAAGACCCAAGGTTATAAGCACCCATGTCATGCTTCTCCATATTCGAAAATTCATTGGTCCATTCCTTCAAGCGGATCTCCAAAGCATTCATGATGAAAAATTTTCTTTTGAAGATTTATTTTGGGAGTTTTATGTGAATAGACGAAGAAGAGACGGAAGATTTATGTGAATTAAAGCTCCGTCGACGCTTCTATTCATACTAATTCTTTGTTTCAAAAATCCGCCGAACGGACCAGCTTGGGAACAGGCGCAGCACCTGCTGCGCCTCTTCAAAGGGACGCAGCTCATGCTGCGCCTCTTCCCCAGTCTCACTTCTGGAATTTCCGCGTTGGATCTTTCCTAATTCTATAACGCATGATTTCCTATTCCTGCGGGGTTTTATTTTGGTAAATACGAGAAGATTACCATGTTTCAGGTTTCCTAAATTCGCGGGCACGCATTTCGAGACGACGTCGACACCTTCGCCATTTCATCACACTTAATTCCTTTTCTTTTTTAGGAAATAATTCTCATTTTCTTTTTTTTAGGAAATAACTTTCATTTTCTTTTTGGGAAATAATTTTCTTTTGTTTTCATTTTTAACGAATTTCAGCATTACATTTCTACATTTTCTAACTTATAGATTTCTCTTTTTCTTTTTTTTAGGGGGTAACCCTCCCTACCGTCCGGTCATTTCCGGCAAAATTTTTGCTTTTTTGCATTCTTTTGAGTCTCATTTTTGCGCTAACTAAGGCCATATGTATATAAAATGTATGTTTTGCGTGATTTCTATGTAAATTTCGGCAGCATGACGGCGTAAACCGTTATCTACCAAACCTGTTCAAGAACTAACCTGCAGATACAAGCAACACAACCCAGCAGCAAAGGCACTCAGGCCGTCGTATATACACCAAACATAGCAAATATACGAGCAAACTGGGGGCTTGCGCCCCAAACAAAGTCCAAAAATGTTCAAAATCAGATGTCCAAATGTACAAGTCTACAAAACTACACAAAACTACTGCTGGGCGCCCTCCAACTCGGCAACTCTCGCCACCAGAACGGCGATCTTGGCATCCTGAACCTCGAGCTCCCTCAACAAGCGAGTTGTCTCCTCCCGAGACTGGGTCAACTCTCGCTCCAGGTCGCGGTCACCCTGTAAACAGCAATAAATTGGCTCATGTCAATCGGTTCAAGCAAAATTGGAAATCAAAAATCAAAAAAAGAGAAATGGGTGTAAGGTTCATACCTGACGACCTCGACCACCGACGAGTGCCTCGATGGCAGTAGCTCGCAGCTGGTTGACCATCCTCCATAGCGCCACGAACCGGGACGGCGCGACCTGCATTATCAAAAGAAATTCTCAGCAAATTGAACAAACTCAATCAAATGTGTTCTTACACGAAAGTTATACAAGTTAGAGGCTCACCCTCCGAATCAGATGCTGCCAGTCGTCTAAGCCAGCATCCGCCACAGCTACGTCAAAGTCACGCAGCTCGGAGATCGTCGTCCTCCCGGTCGCGTCAGTGTACTCGAGGGTCTCGGGGTACACTGGGGGCTCGATGCCCGCTGCCTCGACCTCCTGCAAGGACAAATAGCTCTCACCAATCGATGATCTTTCGTCGTAATTCTCAAAATCAAATCAAGAAAAAGTAAAAGATACTCACCACTACTGGCCAGTACGCCAGCCTCCCGTAGAGGAACGCCGAGTAATCCTCGCCAGGAAGAAGAAGGTCGTCGCCACTGGTGTAGGTAAATATCCGTATAATACCCTTTAAATTTAGGACTATAACGTAAATTTAACATGCGAATATCGTCATAAAACATAAATACAATAGAGAAACGATAAAGAAAAGGAATCAACCTCGGGTCCTTTGATGCACGGCGTAAAGAACAGAAATCAACAGAGTTTCCCTCCTAATTGTTGCACCCAAGACCGTCCGAGAAATGCCCTTGTGCTAGAACGTGTTCTCCGATTGCCTTGCAATATTGGGAGAACTTGATGTGAGTTTTTCTCGAGATGTGAGATCTCGGTTTCAGAGAAAGCTTAATCTCCAAAACCCTAATTTCTGTGTAAATGAAATTGTCTAGGTCACAAAAGGAGAGGAGCTCTCCTTTTGTGTGTTTCGGCCAAAACCGAGAGCCCTCATGGGGAAGTGGGCTTCCACTTCCTCTTACTTTTAGCTCGAGGTCCAGTTAAGCCAAATGCTAAAATGTATATGACGGGTTTTATTATAATCTGTCATCGGTTATCGGTTATTAATACATCGACTAATAACACGGATTAGTTGAAGTATTAATACATGTCCGACAAAGACAATATTGTATAATTAATATTCAATATACATTTAATTAAATATAAAACGCTTATATTCAATTTACGAATTAACTGCTTAATTCGTCTTAGCCATTATTATTTAATCCGTATTAAATAACATATCTCAACATCACATTTTGACTAATTACTAGTCAAATAACTCGGACTAACTGGTTAGTTAAAATTGGCATCTACATGACTGTATTTTCATACTGTCACGTCTCTCAAACGTATCCTATAGGTGTGACTTTTAGGGACCAGTTGATCACCGCCATCTGTATGACAATAACGTCAAACTTATCTAGCAAGCCAACCGTTATTGATAAACGTGGATCAACTGATAATAATACCAAAAGTATACCCTTTGATCCTTTTAGAGATTTATAAGTCCTTGCACTAACTGTTAAGGACACCAACCCCAACAAGCTCCCACTTGTCCGTACAAGTGTATGTGCAATGACGTTATCCGCACTAACTGGAGGACACAAGCTCCAACAAACTCCCACTTGTCCGTACAAGTGTATGTGCGATAACCGATTCTCATATTCATTTAAAATTTCTCCCACTCAATGTAAAACAATTTGCATATCTGGATCCACAAAGGTCGTATTTTACAATCGATCTGTATCAAGAGTGGTTTCCCCGACTAGAGAGTAACTTAACTGATAAAACGAATCCGTATCCGAGCATGGCCATGCATTTCGATTCTGACTCCTCGAGTGGCCCCGAGAAATATCGAGTACCTGATAAAGGCTGAATATTTCCTTCAACTCGACTCCTTCCGATCTAAGCACGGATGAAATGACCCGAAAAAATCTACTTGGCCCCCTGTTACGGATGACCGTGAGAAAGAAACCAAAGTCACCCAAAATCTGCCGTAGTCTCAAGAGACAGTCGATAGTCAAAAGAATCGACTCTTAGGATCACCATGGAAGTCCTATCCACGACCGGGCACGGAATGTTATAAAACATTTAGGACTCCACGTCGATGTCACAATAGTGTCCTACGAAATATCCGTATAAATCGCCTCTGTGATTGGTCAGTCAACCGGTTGACTTATGGCTCGTTGAACCCACCATCAACCAACGTCACAAAATGATTGCCAGAGTTATCAGCTCTTGTGGGCAATTAAGGACTAAAAAGATATGATGTTTGTTCAGTTCACTTTGTGGTGTTCAAAATTGTCGTACAATTCCACATGAAAAACAAAATATATATAAATATCAAAACGATGATGTTGTATAGAGTACAAACGAGAATGAATCTAATCCATAAAAAGTACTACAACTCAGGAACACGTTTGATTCCCATGGAAATAACGTGCCCTTCATGCTTATCTTGTCGTAATGCTTTAGTGAGAGGATCTGCTATGTTATCATCTGTAGCAATCTTTTCTATCACTACTTCCTTTTGCTCCACGTAATCTCGGATTAGATGAGCTTTCCGTTGTACATGTCTAGATTTGTTGCTAGACTTTGGCTCCTTAGCTTGGAAGATGGCACCACTATTGTCGCAATAGATGGTGATCGGGTCATTCGAACTAGGCACTACAGATAGCCCATGTAAGAATTGACGCATCCATATCGCTTCCTTTGTAGCTTCAGACGCGGCATAGTACTCGGACTCAGTCGTAGAATCTGCTGTAACAGTTTGCTTGGAACTCTTCCAGCTGACTGCAGCGCCATTAAGAGTAAAAACGAATCCAGACTGAGATTTCGAGTCATCTCGATCCGTTTGGAAGCTAGCATCTGCGTAACCGGTTGCGCATAGCTTTTGAGAGCCTCCATAAGTCAATGCCCAATCTTTAGTCCTCCGTAGGTACTTAAGAATGTTCTTGACAGCCATCCAATGTGAATCACCTGGATGCTGTTGGAATCGACTTGTCATACTCAATGCATATGCCACGTCTGGACGTGTGCATATCATGGCATACATGATTGATCCTATTGCCGAGGCATAAGAAATCCGTGCCATGCGCTCTTTCTCTTCCGGTGTCTCTGGTGCCTGAGACTTGCTCAAATGCACCCCTGGAGCCATAGGAAGAAACCCCTTCTTGGAGTTAGTCATGCTGAATCTCTCTAGGACTTTGTCTATGTAAGACTCCGATCGAGAGATAACATCCGTCGTGATCTATCTCGATAGATACGGATGCCTAGAATTCTTTGTGCCTCTCCCAGATCTTTCATCTGGAAATGGTTTTTCAACCATACTTTCACCGAAGTTAAGAGAGGTATATCATTCCCAATCAGGAGTATGTCGTCAACATACAATATTAGGAAGACAATCTTGCTCCCACTCGACTTGATATATAGACATGGTTCCTCGACCGATCGAGTAAATCCATTTTCTTTTATCACTTGGTCGAAGCGATGATTCCAACTCCTTGATGCTTGCTTAAGTCCATAAATGGAACGCTTAAGTTTGCATACTTTCTTAGGATGTACTGGATCGATGAAACCTTCGGGTTGTACCATGTACAACTCTTCCTCCAAAAAGCCGTTTAAGAAGGCGGTTTTCACGTCCATTTGCCAAATTTCATAGTCATGAAAAGCGGCAATCGCTAAGATAATCCGAATGGAACGCAGATGACTACGGTGCAAAAATATCATCGTAGTGCAAGCCTGGCACTTGGGTGAAACCTTTAGCAACTAGTCGTGCTTTGTAGATATCTTGCGACCTTCCACGAATGCTTTATCTTGTAAAGCCATTTGCATTGAAGGGGACGAACCTTAGCCGGTAAGTCAACAAGATCCCACACGTTGTTCTCATACATGGAGTCCATCTCGGATTGCATGGCCTCAAGCCATAGCTTTGAGTCAGAACTAGTCATGGCACCTTTATAGGTTGCGGGTTCACTACTCGTTAAGAGTAGAATGTCATCTATGTCATGTTCCTCGACCATACCAATGTATCTGTCCGGAGGAATAGAGACTCTTCCCGACCTCCTAGGTTCCTCAGGAATGTTAACCGCAGCCGGGATTGAAGGAATAGGTTCCTCCAATAGTTGCTCGGTACTTGGTTCTGGAATCTCCGACAGTTCGAAGGTTCTATCACTCTTTGCATTCTCGAGAAATTCATTCTCTAAGAATGTCGCACTAGCCGCAACAAAAACACGCTGTTCGGTTGGCGAATAAAAGTAATGACCAAGCGTTCCATTAGGATAACCTATAAAGTATGTCTTGACCGATCGCGGGCCGAGCTTATCCTCGTGTCTCCATTTGACATAAGCCTCGCAGCCCCAAACCCGTATAAAGGACAAGTTAGGGACCGTTCCCTTCCATAGTTCATATGGAGTCTTGTCAACAGCTTTAGACGGACTTCGGTTAAGTATTAGAGCGGTGACAAAGAGCATAACCCCATAATGAATCAGGTAAAACCGTGTGACTCATCATGGATCGAACCATATCAAGTAGTGTTCGATTTCTCGGTTCGGACACACCATTCAATTGAGGTGTTCCAGTGGAGTTAATCGTAAGGCAATCCCACATCTTTGAGAGGTGTTGATCAAACTCGTGAGAAAGATACTCGCCACCACGATCTGAACGTAGTGTTTTAATCTTTCTACCCAATAGGTTCTGTACCCTATTCTGGTATTCTTTGAATTTCTCAAAGGATTCACTTTTATGCTTCATTAAGTAGACATAGCCATATCTACTTAAATCGTCCGTGAAAGTGATGAAATACGTATAGCCTTCTCGTGCGGTGATTGACATAGGTCCACATACATCCGTGTGTATGAGTCCTAATAGGTCAGCAGCGCGCATTCCAACACCTTTGAAGGAAATCCGAGTCATCTTACCGATGAGACATGATTCACACGTGCCAAATGATTGAAAATCAAAGGCCGAGATAGCTCCATTCTTGATGAGCTGTTTAACGCGTTTCTCATTAATGTGTCCCATACGGCAGTGCCATAGATACGTTTGATCTTTGTCACCAACCTTTAACTTTTTATTCATTACGTGTAATATTTCCGTGGTCTGATCTAAAACATAAATTCCGTTCATGGAGACTGCCTTGCCGTAAATCATATCGTGTAATGAGAAAATGCAAGCATTATTTTCTATTACAAATGAAAAACCAAGTTTATCAAGTGCAGAAACTGAAATAATGTTTTTGGAAAGACTAGGTACATAATAGCAGTCATATAATGACAACTCAAATACGCTAGGAAGCTGGATCACATATGTCCCCTTTGAGATGGCAGCCACTCTTGCTCCATTCCCAACACGCAGGTCCACCTCACCCTTTACGAGGGGTTTGATGATTACACAGATGAGAACCACAACCAGTATCAAGTACCCAAGTTCCGTAACTTGCGTGGTTAATCTCAATCATATGAATAAAAGTAGAAGAAGAAGAAGACATACCAACAGGTTTAACACGACCTGCCTTTAAGTCCTCATGATAAACAGGACATGTGCGTCTCCAATGCCCAGTCTTGTGGCAATGATGGCATTCCATGTTTTCATTCTTGCTCTTTGTCGCGCCTGATGAGTTGCTCGACTCACCAGGACCACTCTTTCCTGAACCCGACTTCTTAAACTTCGGTTTACCTACTGTTAGGTTTGCCTGAGCTTTGCCCTTACCCTTCCCTTTGTTTGACACAACGAGAACATCCTGTTTCAGGCTCCCACTGAACTTCATGTCCTTCTCGGTCTGTACGAGAAGGGAGTGCAGTTCATGTGGGGTTTTCTTCAAATCATTCATATAGTAATTCGCTCTAAATTGCGAAAACCATCGTGGAGTGAATGAAGCATGCGGTCGATAACAATGTTCTCGCTGATGTTGCAATTAAAGGTCTCCAGCTTCTCGACATTCTCAATCATGCTGAGAATGTGTGGGCTAACCGGTTGGCCCTTCTGGAGTCTCGCATCAAAGAAGCGAGTGGTATGCTCATAGGTCACGATTCTCGGTGCTTTCGAGAATTCCTTGGTGAGCGTGGTGAAAATCTTGTTTGCACCATGGGCTATGAAGCGTTTCTGCAAATTGGGTTCCATTGCAAAAATGAGTACGTTTTTAATCGCACCCGCTTCCATACAGAAATCATTAAACTTGGTGATTTCAGCAGCTCTAGCCGTGGGACCTGGGTTTGCCGGGATGGGCTCTAATAGATATTTGAGCTTCCCGTCGGCGGCAGCAACATTCCGTAATGCCGCCTCCCGATCCGCGAAGTTTGATCCATCATTCTTCAGTCGAGTAGACTGATTCATCTGATTCATGAAGATCCGAAGCCAGGACTCACGGTCCAATGTGGCACTTGGCATTGGGTTATCAGTAGAACCAACCATTTGTTGTTTAGCAGTTTAAAAGTCGTGATCTACACTGAAAAGAAAGAAAAACAAAACGAAATAAGCAACTCATCGAGGTGATTTAAGTCTATTTTAAAAAACATTTTAACATGTAGACTCTCGCACTTGCATAATTGATCTCCCTCAAGAATGATACAAGTGATCCCAAGACTCAATTTCCGTAAATTGATAAGCCAACTGTTTAGCTAATTCTTCCGTAAGAACTCTCGGTCGATAGATTTCTGTAAATCCTATCTATAGTCCACCATGATCATAGGATCGTACGAGTGACCATAGTGTTGAGATAAAATAGGTCAATCGGTTCCAACTTACCCGACGTAGAAGGGGTCATATTATGCCTACCGACGAAGAAGGGACTCATTGGAGTTTGACCTATAAAGACCGTTCTCAATTTTGGTTTATACGAGGAAGATCCCATCAACTAAGTTTTAATTCATTTTAAGTGAACGAATAACTAGCGTCTGTCGTGAATGAATTAATTTAGATGATGGTTTTAAAACGTGTGACATGAGAATGTCAAAAGAAAACTAACTCATGACCTCTATATGTGTCAGTTTTCATGCAATAATTAGGTGGTTTGGTTTTTAGGCGGAATATGATGCATATTATCGTTACGAAAAATAAATGAATGAAATGCAATACGTAAATAAAAATTCCTAGTGTGGCCTATCCTAATAAAAAGAACATAAAACAACTTTGGAATCCACCGTTGGACCCGAGAAGCTTGTCTTGATGTTCCATCTTGATCCATGTAGCGGGAGTGAGCATCCGGTCTCCATCTTTGGTCTTCTCAAAAATTACAATTAAAATTACAAAATATAAATCTATTTACATTCTAATTAAAACTGTAATTACAAGTGAAAAATCCAAAACGGAGATGCAAGATCTCAAAATACAACCAAGACCGTGTTCCATCATTACGGTAACACGTTCTACTAAGGCCACACTAAGTTACAACTGTTTGTAAAAAAAATAAATAAATACGTAATAAAAGTCATTCACAGCATTAAAAAAAAAAAAAAAAAAAAAACGATAAATAAAATGCATCATCTAAAAACGAATTCATTCGTGACATAATTCCGTAATTATGTTAAATTTATCCAAACCACCTTTTAATGATTAAAATTCATGTGATAAAACCGCTTCTATCATTTAATTTTAATCCATTACAATCCGTTACTTTAAATACGCTTTAAAATAACTTAATGGTACGTGTGTGAACCGTTTCACAATCATAGCGAGTGTACAATATCCGTATAAAGTACATATTGAAGCCAAAAGAAAATTTAAAGCAAAAGGAATAAATTTTCAAAGCTGTCAAAACAAAAGGTCCTCGATCCAGGGACAAAGGTTCTCGATCGAGGAACAAAAAGGGCTCGATCGACTGAACTGCAAGTCGATCGAGAGAATTGCCAAACAGAAGGTGCTCGATCGACTAAACTGGTGGTCGATCGAGTACTTTTATCAGCAAAGCTGCTCGATCGAGTACGAGGACATCTCGATCGAGCAGTCAGGGTTTTAAAAGGGGTCGATCGAGTGCAGCAAGGACTCGATCGAGTAAAAAACATGACAGAAAAACACTCGATCGATTAAAAACTTGTTCGATCGAGTACAAAACTTTCTGAAAAACTCCAAACCCTCGTGAAACAGTTTTGACGAAACAAAATAAACGCAATTTTGATCAAAACTGATTAAAATGAATTATACAAATTGCTAGACATTAACATATTGTTATAATGATCGTGTAAAATAACAATATGCATAATATCAAAACGAAAACAACATCAAACATCCGTGTAAACACAAGACACGGTTTTAAAATCGCAACAAAAAAATTCTGCCGTGAGAATTACTGCTGCCGCACGGATTTTTAGACAAAAACAAAACCGTTTCAAGATCGTTTTATGAAAAACACATAGAAAAATTTACGTGGCCTCGCTCTGATACCACTTGTAGGTAAATATCCGTATAATACCCTTTAAATTTAGGACTATAACGTAAATTTAACATGCGAATATCGTCATAAAACATAAATACAATAGAGAAACGATAAAGAAAAGGAATCAACCTCGGGTCCTTTGATGCACGGCACAAAGAACAGAAATCAACAGAGATTCCCTCCTAATTGTTGCACCCAAGACCGTCCGAGAAATGCCCTTGTGCTAGAACGTGTTCTCCGATTGCCTTGCAATATTGGGAGAACTTGATGTGAGTTTTTCTCGAGATGTGAGATCTCGGTTTCAGAGAAAGCTTAATCTCCAAAACCCTAATTTCTGTGTAAATGAAATTGTCTAGGTCACAAAAGGAGAGGAGCTCTCCTTTTGTGTGTTTCGGCCAAAACCGAGAGCCCTCATGGGGAAGTGGGCTTCCACTTCCTCTTACTTTTAGCTCGAGGTCCGGTTCGCAAATGCTAAAATGTATATGACGGGTTTTATTATAATCTGTCATCGGTTATCGGTTATTAATACATCGACTAATAACACGGATTAGTTGAAGTATTAATACATGTCCGACAAAGACAATATTGTATAATTAATATTCAATATACATTTAATTAAATATAAAACGCTTATATTCAATTTACGAATTAACTGCTTAATTCGTCTTAGCCATTATTATTTAATCCGTATTAAATAACATATCTCAACATCACATTTTGACTAATTACTAGTCAAATAACTCGGACTAACTGGTTAGTCAAAATTGGCATCTACATGACTGTATTTTCATACTGTCACGTCTCTCAAACGTATCCTATAGGTGTGACTTTTAGGGACCAGTTGATCACCGCCATCTGTATGACAATAACGTCAAACTTATCTAGCAAGCCAACCGTTATTGATAAACGTGGATCAACTGATAATAATACCAAAAGTATACCCTTTGATCCTTTTAGAGATTTATAAGTCCTTGCACTAACTGTTAAGGACACCAACCCCAACAACTGGCACCAGCCAAGTCCGCCTCCCTCTCAGCCTCAGAAGGCTCCCTAAACATCGTCCTGGGAGGATCGACGGGAACCGTCAACACGTCCCGAGAGCACTGACGAGCCAACCGCTCGCCCAAGTACCACACAGGACCCATCGACGTCCTCAACAGTAGCCGGCTCGGGCTCCTAGGTCGAAGGACCTCAGCGACAAAAGGAGGCGCTCCAGCATACTCCGCCCATGGTCTGGGCACCCACTATGACAAGATAAGGCAAAGATCATTCCTATGATCAAGTAAAGGCAAAGTATAAGAAGTATAAGTGAATACGAATGGGATACTCACGCTGCTCAGCTGAAGAGCGTTCACGTCCTGCCGGTAGACGTTGTGAGAAGAAAGCTTGCTCTTCGTCCGGCACATCACCCAATCCCTCACCACAGGATAGGCCCTCTCCAGCGGCTCCATCCTCTTGGGCGCGAGACTCGGGAAGTAGGAGTACACCCACGTCTGTAAAGCAGAACAATCAGTGACGATCTTTCGTGATTTGATAAAGAAATGAATTTACTTTGGTCTAAAGGAAGATTCATACCTCCAACAGTAGTCCAGGTCCGACAGCACCTGGAGAAGTCCCCTTCTCCATCAACTCCGGACGAACCATGGCCCTCATGAAGCGGATGAGGACCTTAAAACCAGCAGTGACCCAGTCCCAGCGCCCTAGGTAACTCAGGTCAGAAAGAAAGGGAAGAAGCTTCGTCGACAGCCTCTCGCCCTTGTCTCCGAGGTAAATCGAAGACAGAAACCACCAAAGCCACAGACGAGCCCTCTCGCTCACCAGACAGGAGGAGGAGCCGTCTCCCTCCCGTCAATCGTCACCAGCGCCGGGGTCTTCCCCGCAAAGTAGTCGCGAACGTAAGAACTGGGTACCAAACCCGGCACTGCAACAGCCTTCGGCGACAAGTTCCAGCCGATCAACCTCCTCGCCTCGACCGAGTCCGCCCTCATGGCAGTCTCCGACCACACCATCTCCTCGGTCCCACATGGCACACCAGAAATCATGCCGTAATCCTCCAAAGTGACTCCCACCTCACCAAAAGGCATGTGAAATGTGGAAGTCGTATCCCATAATCGGTCCAAGAAAGCGCGGGCCAGGCTAAGGTTAGCCCGCAACTTCCTCTTCACGATATCCCTCCAGACCTGAACTAAAGGACCGAACGCTCCACGCTCGATCATGGCCCTCTCCTCCGCCGATAGCCGCTCGTAGTGCTCCATCGCCGTCGTGTACCCCGAGAACGACCTGATGTTCCCGGCCTCCTATTATGATTTGAAACAAAGCTATCTTTAGTTTTGAATTAAATTTGAAAGAAATTTGGACAAAAAGAATGAAAGAGGGTGAGTAGTGAGTAGTGAATTCCTATTTACCAAGCTCTTCACCGTCCTGTAGGACAGGTGACCCTCTGCAGCCCACGCGAGGTGCCTACTCTCCCAGGTCTCAGGCCACGCAGGAGCTCCCCTCAGCTGGCGACCTCCTCGCCCGACGTTGGCCCGTCTCGGGGTCTCCTCCTCCTCGACGGCCTCCTCCTCGTGAAACTCAGCAGCCATCACCGCAGCGGTGAAGGCCTACTCTAAAGCCTCCTCAACAGTAGCGGCGTCTATCTCCATGGGAGCTCTCCCAGAAGTAGAAGCCTCATCACCTGCAACGTTAAAGCAAATTCATGCCGCGTCACATGACGACAAGCCTTTGTTAAGGAGTTTTCGAGCCTTCAAAGCCCTGAAATTGCTCTTCCCTTGCCATCCTTGGCCATATTCCTATCAACCCGATCACTCATGTGATAAATTTGGTCAAGTCAAGTCCAATTCGAAGCCTAGTTCTGGGTTCAAGTCGGAAATTCGGCAGCATTTCGCTATAACGGCGATTATGCCCTAGAAAGGCGTCCTGAAAAAGTTGTCACAAACCAAAATTCCGAGATGGTAGGAAGCTTACCCATCATTCAAAGATCCCAAATATCAAATTTCATCGCAAATGGGCAATCCTAAGGCTATTTTCGAAGCTATTTACGGTTTAGCTGTAAAACCGTCTCAAAATTTCACTCAAAGGCTCAAAACTTGATAAAAATTCGAAACAAATACATGGTTATGTTCCTAACATCGCCTACTATCCATTAAAACATCAATTTGACAAGGCAAATCCATTTGGGGGAAAAGCCCCAAATTTTCGATCAAAAGGGTCGAAAACCCTAAATTTCGCGGCTCAAAATTCAATATATATAGAAGATTAATGCAAGGTTAAGACACATACCTCGATTAGTCATGTTTAAAGCAAGCTTTTGAATCAAACCTTGGCGGAAATGGTGAAGATTTGAGAGAGAAATGAGGGATTTGTGTTTCGAATGCAAATGAAACAATCCCTCTGATTTTCGCGTTTTTACGCAGGAAAGCCAAATTGGGGAATAGACGCAGCAGGCGCTGCGCCTCTTCCAAGAGACGCAGCTCTTGCTGCGCCTCTTTCTTTTGTTCCCTCCATACGGATTTTCAAAAATTCATTATAAGTTCGTTATTTGTGGGCCCATCTTTGGTGCGCCTCTTCCCCGATGCTATTTTGCTCTTTTGGTCTGTTCGACGATTTTCTTTCGTTCCGGCTCGCATTTCCAAGCCAGCAGCAGACTGTTTATTCCTTCCAAGACTCATTTTGCTTGTCGCAACGAGCATTTACTCATTTACAAAAATTCGACACAAATTCATTATGTCTCAAGCGAGAGTAAGCGGATATACTTTCCCTCTCATGACAAGAAGAATAATTCCTCATGATGTCTCCGGCGAGAGTAAGCGGACGTACTGTCTCTCTCAAGACGTGAGGATTGACATTTATCTAAATAGTTTTCTCTCCAACAGTTCCCAGCCGTGTCCTGCTACTTGCAATATTTTCCCGAAGATTATCCAAACAGTTTTCCCTCCAGCAGTTCCCAGCCGTGTCCTGCTGCTTTCAATATTTCTCGTTTCCCGCGGAGTTCGACGAGGGTGTCGTTCTCCAGAAGTTCCCAAACCCAAAGCCTTCTTTCTTAGGTTCGTAAACCCGAAATTAGGACTTTTTAACTATAGGGTCCCAATCCTTTTAGGTTCATAGGCCTCCAAGTTCCCCAAACCAATAGAGTTCCTATACCCAACCTCCGGTTTACCCCTTAGGTTGAACTTACTTTAGGCCTCCTTCCCATCGATGCTTTCCTTTAGGGTCCCATACCCTAGCACAATCCTTATATATCCTTTAGGTCTTACCCTTAGCTCCCATGCTCAACCTTAGCTCCTACGCAACTCCGGAAGCATCTCGAGGAAGAAGTTGTTGGGAAATGTGTCCTCAACAATAGTGCGATCACATGATTTAAATATCATTATTAAATCTCATATAAAGAATACGTGAGGGATGATTATTTATAAAGTCGACTGACCGTCATTAATCGGTAATGATTGGCTGACTAGAGTTTGACATTACTGTCGTGTGACGGTGGTGGTCAGTTGATCCCTTAAGGTCACACCTAAAGGACAATTCCCTTAATGGATAAATTGATTAATTGTATGACGATACGAGGTAATCAATTCCTTAAAAGTGAACAATTTACTTGTGAGAGAGAATATTAATATCTTATTATAATGGGATTAAATAAGATTTATTTTAGTAATAAAAATGCTTTATTACTAAAATTGCTTATTGTTTGAGAAACAATAGAGATAAGAATGAATGGTTGATTATAATTACAAGATGTTGTGAATTATAATTTTATGACCCATTTTATTTATGTGATCAAGTATCACTAGTCAATTTATTGTATGTAATTTAATTAATTTGTAAAATGATATTTATGGGATAAATATGCATTAAATTAATTAATAACATGTAAAATACTACATGTGACATATTGTGTGACAAATGACAAATTGACAAAAATAAAATGGTAGTCCATTTTATGGAGAATGGACCGAAATGGTGAGTGTCCAAATGGGTTGTGATTATTTTATATTATGTGATAATATATTATAAAATTGCACCTAGTTTTTTGTTGCTTAGAATACCTATATTTTGGTAAGTGAAAAAGCTTAAAAGTAGATTCCTTTTGGCTCTTTCTTTTGGCCAAAAACCGTGAGGCATGCTAGATAGGCATGACCTCTTTTGTTCTCAAAAAAGCAACTCATTCATTTCATTGATAATCTCATGCAAAAACTCTCCTACTTCTCTCTACCATTCTCCAACAAGTTTTGGAGATTTACATGTAATTGTTCATCATTTCTAATATCAAAATATCATTACTAGTGTAGTAGTAATAACAATATTAGAATCATTTTAAGGATACTAGTATAATAATCTAGTTAATTAGTATACTAGTTTAAGGGTAAGTCTTGGGTGCAATCTAAGGAGGATTTCTATACTTGGGATCTTGGAAGATCATCCATCATTATAAGCTCAAGAACAAGTGAAGGAAGGTGACCTTACTTGTGCCCAAAATTTCGAACCACCTACAATGTAAGGAACATTGTTTTTCTCATAAATCTTTCATTTTGTTATGCATGCACTAGATCTAAAGAACAAATAATTAACAAGTTAATTAGTTCTCTTTTAGAGGAGTCTAATAATAGGTATATGAACCTAACAAGTGGTATCAGAGCATAAGGATGTTGCATGCATAATCGGTTATTGTTTTTCCGAGTTAAAAGGTTAACATATAAAACTTAAAAATTTGTGATTTATTAGTATAAGCCACGAAATCACCATGCATGTTATATATTCTGGTCCTAAAGTGTTTTTAGGTCATTTTTATGATTCATGGAAATTTATTGCTCATTTTAAGGATTTTTGGTCATTTTATTACATTTTTATGACTAAAATGGGAATTAAAATGCTAAAAATAGTTAAATTTCGTTTCTGATCTTGAAAAATTTATATGACCTCACATGCATATTTTACAAGTTGTGTGTAAAAGGACGAGTTAATTTGATTAATTTTGCATGATTTATGATTTTTATGAGATAAAAATGGATTAAAAAGAGGTAAAATGGTTAAAATTAGTTAAATTTCGAATTAAGCCATGATCTTTTAATATGATGTCACATGCAAGATTTACAGAGAGTATGTAAATTTCTAGATTTAAATATCTTCTTTAGCATGATTTATGGATTTTTGAGTAAAAATGGCATAAATAGTGACTATTTTAGCAAAAATTAGCTAAAACGTATTGCATGGCTTGAGAAAATTATTTTAAGTTGCATTAATATCCCACTAATCAGATCTAAAGTTGTAAAAATTATTGGTTTAATTTTCGTATGCTTTATGCATTTTATGAGATAAAAACGATAAAAATGCAACTATATTTTCTCAAAATTAATTCGAAAATTTTAACCATGTTTTTTGACATTATGAGGGTCATGGAATTTTTCCAGAATGTTCAAAAATTTAAAATTCAAATTTTGAAACTTTTATGATTAAATTTGGATTTATTTCATATAAAATATGTTTTTAAGGTCAAAAATGAGCATAAAATTAAATCAAGTTGAATTATTGTCAAAAATTTAGTGATGACTAATTTTTGAGTCCTAAAATGTGTTAGGATAATTAACTTGAGCTTAGATGTGATTTAAGTGTTAATTAGTGATTTTAAAAGGTTATTATCACGTATTTCCATGAAACCGGGTTATATGTACGACATAAGTTAAATAGGGCGATTTGGCACATCATTTGCATGATAGGTACATATTATAATGCTGCATATTTCAATTGTTGAATGTCTTTTATTTATATAATTTTGAATTATGTAATTTTATCTTAGTATGGCCTTAGTTTTAATTAATATTACCCGTAATGAAAGGGAATATTGATTCGGTTGTAATTTAATGTGATCTCGTATCACTTTTATTTTTATTTCATTAGTTTTTCATTTTACAAATGTATAATAGGAATAGCTTTGTATTTTTATTATTATTTGTAATTATGGAGCATCTTCAAGACGGTGCCATTCGGAAAGGTGATCCGACAAAGACGGTGTCTTGGAAGGCGTGCCAATTGAAGATTCAAGGGACCAAAGGAGTTGGTTTCCGAATATGTAATAGATTATTTGATTTTCTATTTTTAGGAAGGCCATACTAGGAATTTTATTTATTGCTTTGCATTTCTTTTAATATGTTGCATGCATTGCCAAATCGCCATAACAACACATGCATATCTAATCGAGTCATCGACCGTGTCAATTATAATTATCGTAGTTCACCGCTTTAGTTCACTTAAAACGTGATAGATAATAAATTGACAAGACCTCTCACATATAATAATTGAGATAAAGCCTTACCAAATAGTAGAAACTCATGAAGTACCAATTTCGCAAGGGAGTTAATCCGGCTTCACCGTAATACAAACCTTGTTACGTTGGCGAAGTGGGGTAGTAAAAAGTTATTACATCGAAATTTGGATTGAGCTCAACGGAAGTATTGTTGACCGTAGTCGCATGTGTTCCGGGCTAAAGATGAGAATTAGAGTAATTTTTATCGACCGAGAATTCTAAAAGTAGAATTGATTAAAAGGTTAATCTACCGAGTTATATTAATAAGGGATGAATCGGCTCACCGTGCCCAAGTTAATATGAATTTGGATCTCGGAATCATTTATGTAGTTGGGTGGAGGTCACTATATAAATGCAATACTTGTAATTAAATTTACGAGTATTATTAAAACGATAGATGATAATTATTTCCTTCATTTCCGTTTTTGTAGTTAATTATACGCAATGAATTCATCTAATACTCCTACACCAATCACCGTTGAAACATGGCTCCAATCATACGATGACAAATGCTCCGATTATGACAATGAAACGATTAGAGAATTACGCATTGGCATTGGTCAGGATGGAAATTTTTGCTTCTTTACCACCTCCACTCCACCCACTCCAATATTATTGCCCACCACCTTGAAAAGAAATTCTTGTGAAGAAAATCTTACAAAACCTAAGGAATCCTTGTTTGAAGAAACAATGAGGAATATCAAATTGAGTGGGAGTTCTAGCAAGAGTGTCCTTGCAAATGAAAGGAGTTTTGGTATTAATAAAGGGAAGGCAAAAATGGGCGAGAAACCCAAACCTGATTATAAATTGGAAATGGATAGTGGGACTACCAAGACCAAGACCAAGAAGGGTGCCAAATCCTATGAGGAATGTCATTATTGTAATTTCATGGGCCATTGGAGGCGAAATTGCCCCAAGTATTTAGAAGATATCAAAGTTTGGCTTGTTACTCCAAGTGGGACTTGGAAATGTGGAAAAGCTAAACAAGAGTGATATGAATCTCCGACAATGAAATGGAGCTCGGGTAGCCGCCACTTCAAAGAGAAATTTATGTACTTGTTTTTGCTAATAGCTTTGAGTTATAATTTACATAATTGTTATTATGTATCCACTTAGTCTAAATCATTATTTCCATGTGAGACATGAAAGGATCTATATTTTGTCCTCAAAGACAATTGTTGTATTTTATTGAAAATTGACGTGGATGTGAGCCATGTCACTTATCTTTATGATACACAAGTTTTAGACAGTTCCAACTCATGTAAAGATATCTACATAATACGATCGAAAAGACTCATAACTAGTAATCCAAATGATTTGAACATTTGATTTTTCAATTAGGGTACATAAATAAGAAACGCATTAAACGCTAGTGTCGACTAGAATTATTGAACCATTTGATTTTCAATCATATGGAATATGCGAATCTTGTCTCCTTTGTAATATAATTTGTACTTCCTTTAGTGGTAAAGGGACACAAGCAAGTGATTGTTGAGACTAATACATGCCGATGTATGTGTTCTAATAAACATCACCGCAAGGGGAATTTATGACTACTTCGTCACTTTTACCAATGATTAAAGTAGATAAGGGTATATTTACTTAATCTAATAAAAGGTGAAGCATTTGAGAGATTTGAGAAATTTCTAAAATGACGTAGAGAACCAATTGAATAAAGTTCTAAGCATTACGACCCAATCGTAGTGGCAAAGATCTAAGTAATAAATTTGATTTATTAAAGATGGATTATGACCTAGCGTCACTACCCATAAGATCAAACTAATATGAGTCGGTTTGAGTTGATGAACTCAATTTTGGGAATTTGCAATCCAAAACGGACAAGTAATTCTAATTGGATGGTCAACCATGAGATACATAGAATAGAGAGTCTATTAAACAGATGACATGGATAAGACTCGTATATTATCTAGCTGCCATGTTAGGATGGCCCATTGAAAGCTAATACATAGTCTAGATAAACTCCTAATACTCCGTTAAATATATATGTTTGTGACTCACAAAGCTATCTCTCATGAATATTGATATATTTCTGAGAGATAGAGTGGGAGTAGATTGAATCGTCACAAACATCTCTTATAGTTGAAATGTTACTTTGTGAAAGTAATTGAATTATAGAGTGGGAGTTGGTATTGAACTATTATCTATGAAGATAGTATGAGAGCATAGTTCAAAGGGGAGTTTATCGCACATGTCTTATTGTTCAAAAATATTACTTTGTGAAAGTGATAGTATCATGACCTTGTTACATACGAGCCGAAGCATTACAATCCGAAAATTGTTGCTCATGAGTAGATTTACTTTAAAGTGAGGGTCTCTTTAAAGGGAAATAGAGCTTTAGAGTACACAAATGCATAAGATTTACATAAAGATGTTGATCAAGACAAATTGTGTTAGGAATTGCCGCATTTCATTTTAATGAAGAATGGCAAATAAAAATTTGCTTTTCTAAAATGGGAATTTAGAGAAGGAAGTGTTTCAAACACAAAACCTTAGATTAAGATCTAAGAATCCTAACATATTATGCGTAGCTATCTTAAGTGATCACAAGATGGTCTTAAGCTAGCATTAAAAGATTATACTTTTCGTTCATGTGATTATAGTGAATTGTTTCATTCACATGATTGAAGAATCATGATATACATGAAGTTAAGTGGGAGCTAGAATTGTTTTTCCATGTCTTATATGTTGATGACATATTAATTATTGAGAATAATGTACCAATGCTCTCTTCCGGCAAGAGTGATTGGGAGACTAGGAAAGGGTGCAATATACGTTAGATTACCGAATCTATGTGAGAGTATATTGGCATAGAGTTGAGAGTCTTATGAGGATAAGATCTTTCGTATCTGTTGTAACATCAACAAGGTTGAATGGCTTATTCATGATGATGAAAGTGGAATTACTATGATGGAATCATAGTCGTTCACTGAACCCATTAAGTTGTTGATTACATGAAATCGATTGCTAATGTTTCCGCCATTAGAACGATTATGTATGCCAACAGACGCATGTGCTGTGATGAAAAATATGCCTAGGGCATAATAAGTCAATAACAAGATAATTCCCATGATATGGTTTGTGAGAGCCTTATAGAACATCCTTGAGATTCTTGAGAAGAATTAGGGAAGGAGTCGTTCACATGTTTGGATGATAAACTAAGTTAGGTGTTGATGGGATACACAAACTTTAGTTTCCAAACCAAAACGGATTTGTTGAAATCCTAGGATGTCTTATTGACAAAGGAGAAAGAAACTAAGAAAGGTGTTTTAAATTTCGCGCATTGCAAATACTACAAAAGGAATCTAAGTAAATTGTGATAAAATGGTCAACATAGGGATTAAGGGTGAATCCCTCAACAAATGACTTTATCACAAGTTATGCGATAACAGTGGGAGCTTCTTTCAAGTTAAAGAGCTCAGGTCTAGTATGAAGTCTAGACATATACTTAGAGAAATTCATGTCATAAGAGATGACATTGAATGAAAGGAAATAGCAATTAATAAAGTTGGAATATATGGATATCGGGTATATCCACTTGCCAAGCTTGTATTGCATTTTAATTAGTGTTAATAATACACTAAAGATTATAGAATATGAAGTAGTAATAGTGTATTGACTATTCATATGTGATAATCACATTTATCGTTTGAGTTTTATTAAAACTCACCTGCTACTTTGTCGTATCCGAATGGGTTGTAGAGACAAATTGGACCCCATTAAAGTGAACTGGATTGACATGGTATTCGCCCCTAGTTACTTATATGAGGTGACGTCTCGAAGTGACTAGAGTGTGATGCGATTGATGGCAAGTTCAAGTGTCATAGAGTCATATGGGATGACTAGTCGATCACATAGGCGGTGTATGGGACAATCGTCGGGCGATGACCGCTTATAGAGTTCTGGTAATTCATAAAGCCTGGTCGTGGCAAGAGCTACTATAGTATTCTTATGAGTCAATTCTTTTGACTAGAGACTATTCGCCCAAGTTGGCACAAGTTCTGATTAGCTTTGATTTATACTCTACGATTTCTTAAACGAGGTCAAACTGGGTATATTTTGGGTTATGATGGACTGTGGCTGAACGAAGGGAATAGGGCGATAGGAATTGTCCACCCCTTGTCAGGGTTGTTTAAAATCTCAAGGCCACTCGAGGAGTAGTTAACTGGAAATGCGTGGCCACGCTCGGAAGGTATCTATGATAGATAATTCCGGTCAGACAGTTAATCTCCAGATCGAGAAAACCACTCAAGATATGATCAAATGTAAGTACGACCTGCAAGACACCTTGCATTGAGTGGGAGATTGTAATAGGACAAGAGAATTGGTGACGCACACTTGTCGAGGACAAGTGGGAGATTGTTGGGAAATGTGTCCTCAACAATAGTGCGATCACATGATTTAAATATCATTATTAAATCTCATATAAAGAATACGTGAGGGATGATTATTTATAAAGTCGACTGACCGTCATTAATCGGTAATGATTGGCTGACTAGAGTTTGACATTACTGTCGTGTGACGGTGGTGGTCAGTTGATCCCTTAAGGTCACACCTAAAGGACAATTCCCTTAATGGATAAATTGATTAATTGTATGACGATACGAGGTAATCAATTCCTTAAAAGTGAACAATTTACTTGTGAGAGAGAATATTAATATCTTATTATAATGGGATTAAATAAGATTTATTTTAGTAATAAAAATGCTTTATTACTAAAATTGCTTATTGTTTGAGAAACAATAGAGATAAGAATGAATGGTTGATTATAATTACAAGATGTTGTGAATTATAATTTTATGACCCATTTTATTTATGTGATCAAGTATCACTAGTCAATTTATTGTATGTAATTTAATTAATTTGTAAAATGATATTTATGGGATAAATATGCATTAAATTAATTAATAACATGTAAAATACTACATGTGACATATTGTGTGACAAATGACAAATTGACAAAAATAAAATGGTAGTCCATTTTATGGAGAATGGACCGAAATGGTGAGTGTCCAAATGGGTTGTGATTATTTTATATTATGTGATAATATATTATAAAATTGCACCTAGTTTTTTGTTGCTTAGAATACCTATATTTTGGTAAGTGAAAAAGCTTAAAAGTAGATTCCTTTTGGCTCTTTCTTTTGGCCAAAAACCGTGAGGCATGCTAGATAGGCATGACCTCTTTTGTTCTCAAAAAAGCAACTCATTCATTTCATTGATAATCTCATGCAAAAACTCTCCTACTTCTCTCTACCATTCTCCAACAAGTTTTGGAGATTTACATGTAATTGTTCATCATTTCTAATATCAAAATATCATTACTAGTGTAGTAGTAATAACAATATTAGAATCATTTTAAGGATACTAGTATAATAATCTAGTTAATTAGTATACTAGTTTAAGGGTAAGTCTTGGGTGCAATCTAAGGAGGATTTCTATACTTGGGATCTTGGAAGATCATCCATCATTATAAGCTCAAGAACAAGTGAAGGAAGGTGACCTTACTTGTGCCCAAAATTTCGAACCACCTACAATGTAAGGAACATTGTTTTTCTCATAAATCTTTCATTTTGTTATGCATGCACTAGATCTAAAGAACAAATAATTAACAAGTTAATTAGTTCTCTTTTAGAGGAGTCTAATAATAGGTATATGAACCTAACAGAAGTCTCAGGTATGGTCTCTTCTTATGGCTGGCGAGCTTCCTTACGTAGTCTAATGGACTTTAAACGACCCTCCCCGATAGTCGACAGACTCTAAAATGTTCCCGACGACAGGTCCTTGGTTCAGACCCTTGAACCGCCTCGCGTCGCCATAGTCGTCAGGTTGTAATCTTCGATTGACCTGATGGCTATACTTTGACTTTTGCCTTGTCCAAGCCTCAGTCAAAGTGGGGCTCAGAGATACCTCATTTCGCACCTCCCGCAAACCACCCGGTGATGATTGGGCCGCATGTTTGATACGCGGAACGATTTGTGACAATTCGTAAGATTATCGTCAAGTGATTGCTCAAATATTAAATGTCGACCTCTTAGTTGTCATCTACGTCCCGATACGGTCGTTTTGGCAGTAATTAGAGTACATTCGGAGTCCGGGCCTAAAACCGTCTCCATTTTCTGATAACTGTTAAATCCCGAGTCGGAATGTTCTGGAATGTTCCGGATATTTCTATTCCATATTTCACAAATTTTATCTTTTGGCAAATAATATCCTGTAATATTCATATAAGATATTAAGGAAATCGAATTATTTCCGTCCTACCATAACTCAAACGCGAAATCTTTCTTCAAATAGAGGAAACCTCCTGGGAATAGACGCAGTCTTTGCGCCTCTTCCAAGAGACGCAGTGGCTGCTGCGCCTCTTCCCAGGCCCTTTTCTGCGTGTTTTTCGTATCTTTTTCATATCTTTCCGAGATTCACTTCCAAAGAGTCTCCGAAACCCTAATTCCTTCACGTGATTAGTATAAATAGGAGCCTTCGATCCTCATATTTCTCACGCGAGTGTCCCTCTTCTCCCTTTGCATTCTAGACTTTGTTCTTACTTATTGGCGCCTACGTGCTTGAACTTTCGACCACGTAAGCTCGGATCTTTCCGGGTACCAGCCTCTCTGTTTCATGACCGACCAATTTGACCAACTACACTCAAATCAACTTAATTAATCAATCGTTTTCCTCTTACGAGGGCACTCACTTTGCATTCGCGTCGAGCATCACTAATCGATATCTTAGTTCTTCTTGTTTCGTCAACATGTAAGTCTGAGGGTGTATAATCTCTCTTTTATTTATTGTATTTTACTTTTCGTATCATCAATTGTAAGGTTTACGTCGAAAATACCGTTAAAACCGATTTCTAAAACCCTTTGTTAAAACCTGTTTTTGCGGGTTTTCAGTAGATAACCATCGAGAAAGGACGCAGCAACTGCTGCGCCTCTCCGAAGGAGCGCAGTTCCTGCTGTGCCTCTTCGTGAGGCTGCCGCAGTTCCTGCTTCCTTTCTTCTTCGTTTGTCCTCTGTAATCCGTGTTCAAAATCCTTCTTTTACTTGTTCGCTTGTTAATTCTTCGTCATGATAACATATAAATCACATGTGTATATTATTCATCGTCTTTAATATGTTTTAATTGTCATAAATCCAACTTAAATCCCTTATAATTCATATTTGCGGGTTTTCGTCATAAAATTCAATTCCGGGTTGTAGAGATTCAATTTGTTCATATTGGGTTTCTGGAATTCGTCCTTGATATAGTTTAATCTGTCTTTTGTCATGTTTGCCGCATATTCGTCATTAATCCATCGTATCTAATGTTAGTTAATTGATTTCAATAGAGGACTCATTAATATTTTTCACTTCTATCATTATTCCATCATGTATTAATTCGTTTAATTCCGTCTCATTCATGTTTTACTGTTTTTATGACCTATTCATATGTTAAATAACCTGTTAATCACTTTCATCCGAGTAAAAATCATCAATTAATCCTTTAAATCACCAATCGACATTAACGGCTTGCAATTACGGCTTCACAGCCAGAACTGAGCCAAGGAACAGACGCAGTGTCTGCTGCGCCTATTCCAAAGGACGCAGCTCTGTTGCGCCTGTTCCTGGCTGAGTTCTGTCCCTGAACTCCGTTTCTGCCTTGACATAGTTTAATTAGCTTACGTATAATCTGCTATTAATCGTAATATCACGCTAATTCCTGTTCGTTTATTTATTTTCTTTCTTTCTTTCTTCCTTTTTCTCAAATTATCCGTTTTAAAGGTATTTTCGACATAAATCGCCTATTCCGTTGTAATTAAAGTAATTTTCATTATTGTAATTCATAGTTATTGTATTTCTTTTATTGTTTGTATGCTTTCACATGTAAATAAACATTAAATCCCTACTTCGACATTAATTGTATGCTAAATTACGTGTCAACCGACTTAGTATTAATTCTCACATGCTAGGATTAAAACTTGGATGTTGCATTGCATGCATATAGCCGACGATATATCAAGTACGAATAACTTCCCTAATCATTAGTAGAGGCCGCTATCGAGGCGGGCGGGATTAGGTGTTCGATCAAAAGAGCTTCCTAATACGTACCCTCACCCCTTACTCCAGATCTTCGTGAGCACCCGTGTTCATTGGCATCCACGAGAGTCATTCTAGACATAGAATGCTAAGGGTAACGATTGCTTAGTGTTCATGTCACTACTTTGTGTCTTGACATGACACGAGGTATTCGAACGGTTCCAATTTCCCATAAAAATTGGTGGCGACTCCATACAAAATGCAAACGCTTGTTTCGTTCTCACCAAGCGCCCCCGTGGGCGGCCCGCTGTCCACAATTCTTTGAGGTTTTGATCCCTTGGTAGGAAAGGAGTGCAAACCTTGCATTTTCATGGCAAAATGAGACTAAATTGATTGAATTCAATGACCAAGCATCAAGGAGAGACAAGATTAGAAGGCCTTTGTACATACTATAGTAGATGGGCAATGATGAGAAAAGATCCTTGCATCCCCGAGGAAATCCCCAAGGATCTTATGAAGAAAAAGGAAGAAAAGAAGAAGGAACTAGACTGCCCAGCAATCCGTGCGTTTTCCCCTGAAGACGCCCGTCCACCACCCACAACCCGTGCGTCTTCACCCTCTGGACGCCTGGGCAAAAGCTCCAAAAGACGCCCGTCTTCCTCCACAAGACGCCCGGGCAGAGACCACCAAATCCGCCCGTCCCGTGCTAAAGACGCCCGGATTCCCAGGCAGACCCATTTCGTCTTCTTCAAGCTTCAAGGAAGGATGCACATCTTTTTATAGAGACCGGAGTCTCCCTAGAGACCAGAGTCTTCCCAAAAAGACCGGCGTTTCCTCAACAAGGGACTTAATCGTCATTTAAGCCCTTAGTTAACCCTAATTCATGCACCTAATCCCCACTATAAATACCCCATTAGTCTAATTAGAAGAGCATGTTCTTCTTAGCAATCTTTAGTGTAGTTAATATCAATCAAATCTCTCTTTAATCTTGTAATCAACATTTAATCAAGTTTTAATACAAGTTTTATTTCCTTAATCTCTCTCTTGTTCATCCTTTATTTTGGGTAATTGAAGATTATTTGGGTTATTATTGGGAGATTGACAACCTTCCAGTCAAGCATCAAGTACTTCTTTTATTCTTTGCTTTATTATTGAAATCATTAGTAGGTATAATTCTCTTAATCCCTTTTTAATTATTGTTAATTACTTTCATTTATTCACCATGTTTCACTTTGTTGGTATGATTGACAACCTTGCTAGCATGTTCAACATGATAATGAGTGAGTAGTTTCCTTAGCTAGGGTTAATGGGTAATTAGGGGAAACCAACATGGGGAATGATTCATGCTTAAATTAATATGCTTTCATAGTTTATTTGCTTGCTTGTTGTGATCTCAACTTATGCACATGTTATGTTTGATGAAATGTGAGCCTATGAATCCTTGCATTTTTTACCCATCACCTATCTTTTCAATGAGACTTGTAAGACATAAACCAACTCGAGTCTCATTAGACCATGCATATTCTTGAGTAGGGAAGATTAAGTCGACTTGTAGGTGTTTTACAATCTAATAGATTCGGCTCCGGGACCCAAACTTTCCTAGGATTGTAAGATATAAACCAACTCAATCCATCACAACAATAATTGCTTGCTTATAACTTGAGAATATGTTTGTATGATCAATTCCCATGAATCCCCTATGACCTCATGACACCCTAGTGCCTTTTATCAATTGTTTACATCCCTTTCAATTCATCTTGCTTGTTTACTATCATTGCTATTTAGTTTAGTGACCTTCTACTTCAAACCCCAATTGTGACACCCTTAAGATACCACTAGTTACAATAGAAATCTTATCTCAATTCCCGTCCCTTGGGATCCGACCTTTACTTGCCTCTTTACTAATTGTAGAGTAGTTTGTGAAGTTATAAATTGTGTTTTGGTCTAGGTGCTCTTAACGACAAGTAACCGAAAAAATTAGTCCGACCAGCTTGTAATAGATAAGTCTAATCTAAAAGACTTAAACAAACGATTACGCGCAAGGAGTATATACAATATTAAAACTCCTTGACATCATCAAAACATAAACATATATACTATATGGTTTAACAGAGAATCTTATCCTTTCGTTGTCCTAGCACGGCACCTACCGCATAGTCACTTGCATCACACATGAGCTCGAATGACAAGTTCCAATTTAGAGATTGTATTATAGGTGCGGAAATCAAAGCCTTCTTGATCCTATGAAAATACTCAAGACAATCGTTAGTAAATACAAAGGGAGCATCTTTTAGAGGAAGCTCCGTAAGGGGTTTTGCAATCATAGAAAAGTCTTTAATAAAACGACGGTAAAATCCCGCATGACCTAAGAAACTCCTTACACTCTTCACATTTAAAGGTGGGGGTAGTTGCTCAATAACTTGGACCTTAGCACGGTGCACTTCAACCGAGACAATATGACCAAGTACCACTCCTTCATTCACAATGAAATCCACTTTTCCCAATTCAACACCAAGTCAACCTCTTCACAACGCTTCAACACTTTAGACAAGTTAGCCAAATATATATCAAAAGAAGAACCATAGACACTAAAATCATCCATAAACACCTCCATAATAGACTCGATAAAGTTGGAAAAGGTGCTTATCATGATACGTTACAAAGTGGCGGAGGCATTACAAAGACCAAAAGGCATTCTACGGTAAGCAATGGTACCATAGGGACATGCAAATGTGGTCTTCTCTTGGTCATCCGGGTGAATGGGTATTTGAAAGAACCCGGAAAACCATCTAGATAGAAAAAAATACTTGTGACATGCCAATCGCTCCAACATTTGGTAACTAAAAGGCAATGGGTAGTGGTCTTTCCTGGTGGCCAAATTTAGCCTCCTATAGTCAATACACATTCGCCAACCCGTCACAATTATAGTTGGAATTAGTTCATTTTTATCATTGATGATTCCTTCGCCGAATCATGGTACAATAATCGCAAAAGTTTTGCACATGCAAATTGGGATCCTCCAAAGGACTTCCCCCAAATTTCCTCCTCTCCACAACGCTAATGAAAGTCGGTTTGATCTCAAATTCCGGGACGGTAATTTGTGTAGTTAATACCAGCCGGAAGCATAGCCGCGGTGGGCTTGGAATGATCGTAAAGTTTCACCATCTTTTCTGTTGGAGATGGTGGTGGTGGGGGAGATGATGAACTAGAAACCCCCTCCTCTTCAAAAGCTTGAATATCGTCTAAGTAAGACTTTCTTTCACTTTCAACTTGCACGAGAGAAGCGGCTTCTTTATCTTCTTTCCAAAAACGTCGTCTTCTACGAAAGGTTTTCTCGGGCTCGGATTCCGGTGAAAGAAAATCTCCACTACGAGAAGACCTGGGCATAAGACAACAATCTTCAAGAAATTCGTAAGTAACGGTCTCAAGGAACAAGTGTTCCTTAAGACAAATTAAAACAAGATAGAAATCAACAAATCTAAACGCAATAAAACCATGCTCCCCTGCAACGACGCCAAAATTTGATAGGCTATGTCGCACAGCTAACAAAGATAATTACCCTTGACACAAATTAATATAGTATGAGGGGTCGAACACAAGGAGATGGGAATTGCGCTATGAAATGCTAAGTGTAGACTTCAACCAAGGTCGATTACGATTGGTTTGGTTTGTTAACTAGAAAATAAAACTTTGAAAACTATATGATTGGAGGTGTCTAGGGGAGTCGGGTCACACATGCAATTGTAAATATATATTCATGTTAAACTCGGAAGTAATAACATTGTCAATTATTTAGGCGTAAAGACACCCACCTATCGATATTAGTGTCAACCATATACCGGGTCCTAGAGAAACTCTCGTTTATGACTAGGTCGTCCTACTATACATGCTTAGTCTAATCCGATTTCAGGTCTCTCGACTTATAAAACGAATTAACAAACTTAATCGACGAATACAGCCTCTAAAAAAAGATTAATCATGACGATACAAACATGTGATAGAAACAAATAGACAATATTATATCAACCTAATTTATCATTTTACATATATTAGTTATTGCATGGCTTCCCTAGTCTCTAAACTAAGGGAATATAGCTACTCATATGGAAATGTAAACTACAAACTATGATGTCTGAAATGCTAAACATGATTATAGAAATTATGTAAACTAAATGGTGAATCAGGAAAAGTAATAATAAACTATGTGATATAATTGAAATACTAATGACGAAACTATGTGATAACCAAAATGGAAATGTAAACTAAATAAACTAGAATTAGAAATACCGAGTAAGAAATAGAACTTGAACTAGGAACTTGCAAGGAAGA
Source organism: Silene latifolia (assembly GCF_048544455.1). Classification (NCBI taxonomy): domain Eukaryota; kingdom Viridiplantae; phylum Streptophyta; class Magnoliopsida; order Caryophyllales; family Caryophyllaceae; genus Silene; species Silene latifolia. The sequence goes on from NC_133536.1 coordinate 34,317,542, forward strand.
ACAAATTGGGAACCCAAAGCTTGAATATATAATAATCAATTGTTTAACAATAACCAAATGATTAACAAAATTAAAACTAATATGAAAACTATGAGATAATTTTCGTGTGCTTAAGAATACAACAAATATGAGAACGTATGATGAAAATGAGATGTTAATTAGGTCGCACCTAGCTCTCTATTTATAGGGAGCTAGGACTTAAAACGTATGCACTTATGGCAGGGTAACCCCGATCGGGTGCGCCAACCCCGATCGGGGTCGTGGCTTTCCAGCTCATTGACCTTAACTTCTCTAGTTAATGCTTATGGAATCCAATGCTTAGCGATAAATGCCCTATTAAGCGTCCGATAATGATCTTTAAACTTGGCATCCAGTGCACTCTAGAATACTAAGCTTCCATCTTAGTTGGACTTCAAATCTTGGGCTTGACTTTACACAAGACTCATTTTGCATTTCTCATTTAAACCCTTATCCTTATGCATGCAAACCATAAAATAATTCAAGGTTGTCCCAATGTTTGCTTCCCACTTTAGCCTTGCTTCTAGTTTATTGCACAAGTGATGGAATAAGCTACTAAAAGCTCAACTTCCTACAAAATTTGACAAAACATGCAAAGACAACAAGAATACAATATTAGCTCATAAAATCACTAAGGTTAGTGCAATAATCATATAAATTTGAGCTAAAATATGGGGTAGAAGTATATATAAAATGAACACATAAACTACTCATGGTCTACACTTGTTCGAAGGAAGGCAAAGTACTTGTAGATTTAGAAGATACAATGGAATTTCTTCCATTCAGGCAAAATCCATCAATGATCAAGATTGTCCTTATCCGTAAAGACCGAGTAAAAGTTTATTAAGCCGTGCACAGTTTAAGCTCTTGTGGGCCAGGAGCGATTTTGAGAGGATTGAATTTTTGTGTGTGTGGCTGCACCTGAACAAAGTATTTGCTCAAACTACCTACGTACTCACAAGCTAACGATGGTGACAATTTGCAAGATCAAGCCAACGTAGTTCGTAGAAGGGTTTTTTTGTTTGGGGGTATGGCTGCACCTACGTAAATAACTTACTCAAGTTGCCTATGTACTCATAAAGAACTGAAATAGCACTCTATAAAATCAAGGCTACGTAGTTCAGAGAATGATATTTTTTTTTCTTGTTTTCTTGTTTTTTTTTGGGTCTCTTTTTTTCTTTATGTGCAGTTTAGACTCATGCTTAGGAGTTTAGGCAGTTTAGTCTCATGCTTAGGAGTAGTAGCGCTTCAAGAATTTCCCGTTAATCGGTCCTACATGAACACCATCTGTATCAACAATCTCATATGCACCATTGGTGTATACTTCTTGCACGACATATGGCCCGTCCCATTTAGAAGTAAACTTGCCTTTAGGATTGTGAGAATTAATGATCGGCCTTCATACCGCGAGCACCAAGTCTTCTACCTGAAAATATCGAGGGCGCACCTTTTGTTGAATGTGCATGACAACCGTGCTTGATAACACTGTAGCTTCTATTGTGCTTTCACCCTTTTCTCAACTAGGGCTTTAAACTCCGCCAAACGCAGCTTGTCATTGTCATCACTTCTAAGCTCTTCTTGAATAACGACTCTAAAAGATTGAATTTGAAGTCCTAATGGCAACATAGCTTCAACTCCGTACACCAATGCATGTGGGGTTGCTTGAGTGGGTGTCTTGTATGTGGTACGATATGCCCACAACACCTCACCAATTCTCTTATGCCAATCACGATTCGACTTCGCCACCACTTTCCTGAACAAATTGTATAGTGTCTTATTAAAAGCTTTAGCTAAGCCATTTGCAGGAGCATTGTACACGAAATACTTGTATTGTTTAAATTTGAAATTTTCACCAAGACTTTTCATCAACTTGTTGAAGAACTGCTTGCCATTATCAGTTATAATGCATTGTGGTACACCATACCGAAAGATGATCTGAGTGTAAATGAAATTAACAACAGTTTCCTTTTTTACTTCGCGTACACTGACAAATTCTGCCCACTTTGAGTAATAATCTATTGCAGCGAGGATGTATTCATGCCCATTTGATGCTTATGGAGTGATGGGTCCTACAACATCTAATCCCCACATTTCAAAGGGCCATGACGAAGCGGTATGATGCAAAGGCTTCGGAGGTTGATGTATGAAATTTGCATTGAACTGAAAAGCATCACACTTCTTCGCAAAGTCCATGCAATCTTGCACTATGGTTGGCCAATAGTACCCCATTCTTTTCACACGATCATGAAGCTTTGGACCGGATTGATGAGCGCCACAAACACCCGAATGAGCTTCATACATGGCCTCAGAAGCTTCGGTTTCACCAATACATCTTAGCCATTGCCCGAGGAATGATCATCTATAAAGTGTTCAGTTATAATATATGAACCTTGGAGCACGACGACGAATCTCTACTTTATGTCTAGGGTCATCAGGAAGCTTTTGATGCTCCAAGAAATCGATGATAGGTTGCCGCCAATCATCATTATCGACTTGGTAGACACTAATCATATTAGATGACTATGCAATTTCTCCTCCTTATAGCAGTGGTACTACCCAGCGGATGCACATTGGAATTAGCAAGAACGCATATGCACCTAATGCCAAAGTGGCTGCAAGATTAGCAAGCGCGTCATCCAACTTCTTGGCACTCCTTTGCACATGTCCGATATGAACACAATCTAACTTATTAAGTAGCTCGATCGCATATTGATGGTAGGGAATGCGATTGTCCTTCTTCACTTCGAATTCATCAAGGACTTGGTTAAATACCAACTAAGAATCTCCATAGATCTCTAAATCCTTGACTCTTATTTCCATCGCCATTTGAAGTCCTAAGATCAGAGCTAGATATTCGGCCATTTTGTTTGAGCACAGTTTAGTGAACACAAAGGAATAAGGTAACACATGACCTTCAGGATACAAGAATACAACACCAGCTCCGACTCCATCACGTATTGCTGACCATCAAAATACATTTGCCATGGTGGAAGCACATCCACATAGAATATATCCTCACCTGGAAGATCATCTTGATGTTCCCATTTCGCGGGGACTGGGTGATCAGCTAGGAAGTCAGCTAAAGCTGCCCTTTGATTGCCTTTTGAGGCACATGGACAAAGTCATAATGTTTGAGTATAGCTGCCCACTTTGCTAGACGACTGAATAAGACTGGCCTGGAGAGTATATACTTGATAGGATCATCCTTTGAAACTACATGGACAATATGTGCCTGCATGTAATGCCTCAGTTTTTGAATTGCGAAGACCAAAGCCAAGCATATCTTCTCAATTGGAGAGTAATTCAGTTCGGCTGCCACCAAAGTTAGGCTTAGATAATATAGGGCCCTTTCTTTCTTATATTCATTATCTTGAGCACACAATGCCCCCAGTGAACATTCTTGTGCAGCGATGTAGAGGATAATAGGCTTTTCTGGAACTGGTGCCCCCAACACGGGTGCAGATGACAAGTACTTTTTGATACTTTCAAAGGCATTGTGACATTTATCATCCCAATTAAATACATAATCCTTATTTTTAAGTTGACTGAATAGCTGATGACGTCTCGCGAGTTTAGAGATAAACCTGCGAATTGTAGATACCTCATTTATGCACCTTCCGCCAACCACCCAGTGATGATTAGGCCGCATGTTTTGTACGCGGAATGATTTATGACAGTCCGTAAGTTTATCATCAAGTGATAGCTCAAATACTTGTGTCTACCCATTGGTCGTCATCTACGCACCGATACAGTCGTTTTGACAGTAATTAGAGTTCATTTGGAGTCCGGGTAAAAAACCGCTTCATTTTCTAAGAAATCGTTTAAAAATACCGAGTCGGAATGTCCTAGAATATTCTGGATATTTATTCCATAAATTAATTTTTATATCTTTTGTTAAAATATATCCCATAAATCTTATTTTACGAAATAAGGAAGTAGAGATCTACCGCAATTCCCTAAAAGAAACGCGAAATTCTTTCTTCCGCAGGAGGAAACCTTTGGGAAATGACGCAGAAGATGTTGCGCCTCTTCCCCAGCTCATTTATGCCTGTTTTCAGATTTTTCCGTGATTTCTTTCCAATGTTTGAGTCATTCCAAAACTCTTCACTTTTTATAGTATAAATAGGGACCTTAGTTCCACATATTTTTCATGCGAGTGTCCGCCCTTCTCTTCTCCCTTTGCATTCTAAGACCGTGCTCTAAGCATTCGAAGCCTACGTACTTGATCAATCGACCATGTAAGCTCAGATAATCTGAGTTCCAGTCACGTTGCATGACCGACCAATTTGACCACTACACATCAATCAATTTAATTTAAATCCTTTAACGAGGGCACTTTCTACATACATTCAAGTCGAGCAATCACTAAAACGTTAACTTAGTTAATCTCGTTTCATCAAACATGTAAGTCTGATGGTGTAAATCCCATCTTTTTTGTTGTATAAACCGTTCGGCCATCATTGTAAGAATAATCGATTTTTCTTCTTACTTTGTATTTTGTTATGCATGCATAAGTTCCTTTTAGTTTATGACTTAACTTATAAACACATAGTTAGTAGAAGTGTCTAATAAGAGATTGATGAATCTAACAAACTTAGTTAATCTCGTTTCATCAAACATGTAAGTCTGAGGGAGTAAATCTCATCTTTTTTGTTGTATTTTATTTTTGTACTCATTACTGTAAGATTTAAGTCAAAAGTATGTTTAAAACCGACTTCTAAAACCCTATTATCAAACCGTTTTTACGGATCAACAGGAAACAGATGTCGAGAAGAAACGCAGCAACAACTGCGCCTCTTCGAAGAGTCGTAGCATCTGCTGCGCCTCTTCCGGAGCCTGCCGCTGTTTCTGGTCTTCTTCTTCTTCCTCGGTTTTGCTGTTGTTTTCGTTCCTTTGCTTTACTTTCTTATTTTCTTCCTTTTCTTCATACACGAATAAATTTTAATAAATTCTTTTTTTTAATCATGTTTATATCACGACTTAAATCCCTTATAATCAATATTTGAGGGTTTTCGTCCCTAAATCAAACCCGGATTTTAGAGACTCGATTCGTTCATATCAAATTTATGGAATTCGTCCTTTGTACATGTTTCCATTGCTTGTTTCCAGTTTTTCAAGTTCTTTCAAATTCATTTCCGTCTTCACAATTTGACCTAACTCGTTTCCATTCGTTTATAATTCGTTCTTAACTCGTTTTGATCCGTTTTAATTCGTGTTTATCAGCTTTATGACGGATTCATATGTAATTAACATATTAAATCACTTCTACTTGAGTCAAATATTGATAATCAATCATTAAACACACTAACGAATATTAACGAACCCGTAGTTCTCACTTCACAGCCAGAACTCAACCCAGGAGCAAACGCAGTGATAGTTGCGCCTCTTCCAAGGGACGCAGAAATGCTGCGCCTGTTCCGGGATGAGTTATGTCCCTGATTTCCGTTCTCGCTTTGATTTAATCCTTTAATTACACAATTTATTGACTATTAGCAGTAATATCACCCTTAATATGTCCATATTTTCTAACCTTATTTATTTTCCTTTCTTTTCTTCAAATCGTCCGTCTTAAGTGTATTTTTGACGTAAATCAATTAAATCATTCGAATTTATTGTAATTCCCATTATTGTTTTTTATTTATTTTATTTATTATGGATGGTTTATTTATTTTTCATATGTAATTAATTCTAAAGCCTAATTCGACATTAATAAATGCTAATTATTTGTTCACTGACTTAGTTTAATTTCACATGTTATGATCAAAACGTTGGGTGTTGCATTGCATGCATATAATCGACAACATATCAATTACGAACAATTTCCCTAATCATTTGTAGAGGCCGCTATCGAGGCGGGCGAGATTAGGTGTCCGATTAAAGAGCTTCCTAATATGTACCATCACCCCAGATCTCTGCGAACATCCGTGTTCATTGGCATCCACGAGAGTCATTCTAGACATAGAATGCTAAGGGTAACGAGTTCTTAGTGTTCATGTCACTACTTTGTGTCTTGACATGACACGAGGTATTCGAACGGTTCCAATTTTCCATAAAAATTGGTGGCGACTCCACAAATGCAAACGTTTGTCCCAAGCGCCCCCGTGGCCCATGTCCACAGTTTGGCGACTCCGCTGGGGATGATACACTTACGTGTTACCCAGGGTGAAACTTGAACGAGGTTAGGGAATAGTTTATACGAGACAATTGACGGTTTCCATTACTTGACCTTCTTAGGCCGTTTTATTCGGCCTTCCTAGGCATCACCCAACCCAAGCGACCAATCGTCCCGTCTGGATGGTCCAAATTCTTATATGGGCCTAAAGATAGATAGCGATTGACGTGAACCATACCGTGATGCATACTCATGTTTGTATCAAGGGCTTTCACTACTCGAGGAAATAGACCAGGAACCGACCTTACTCATGTTTGGCACGGACCTGTCCACAGACCAGGGTTTGATTGCTCGGTATGGCAACCCACCTTTTAAGCCATAACCATTTAAATGCACTCAGCATACCGTTATAATGCTTGTATGAATGTTTATATCATATACATAATCACCATTTTAGAAATAAAACCATGACGTAATTCTTGCAAAATAAAACCCTTTAAGAATGTAAATATTTTCAAAGATGGCCTAAATTAGCGCAAAATGAGTCGAAACTCTGTCCAAATCTCCAGTCAAAATCCGGGCCTTAAAACCCATTTCAAAATCTCACTTCGAGTCAACACTCCTACAACTACACTACAGTTGCTTAGGAGAAACATTTCAAAACTTTGTCATTTTCAAACCTCACTTAACACAGTGGCACACTCCCACTTCACAAGTTGAGTCTTTTTGAGTAGGTGTGCTAAAATGGTCGATCGTGTTTTGATTCGCCATCGATCTCTTATCCAGTTTCCAAGATGCCTAGAACTAGTCACGAAAGTGTTAATCGACAACCTAAAAATTGTAATGATCTAATCCTAGCTGCACTAGTCCGTCTCCAAACAAGCCTAGACCAAGCTTATGCTCGCCTCAACGCTATTGAAGGCCAAATTGTTGCTGTAGAAACTAGGCTTCCTCCTACAGAGAATGATGTTCCTAACGCGATCGTGCATGATAAACTTCCACCCTTTGTTGGATAACCAGAAGTCAACCTCCCATTAGGTCCTACAGAAGATGAAAAGCGACTCCAATTCTTGGAGGAGCAACTAATGTACCTTAAGGGAGATGACATCTACAAGGATAATAATCGCAAGTATGAGGCGGTAAATTCTCAATTGCCAACCAACTTCAACATGACTGAAATCCCAAAGTTCAAGGGGCATGAAAACCTGTTGAACCACATTCGCGCTTTCAAAGATTACATGTCTACCAAAGGCATCAAACCTGAGATGTTCCTAAGGATCTTTCCTTCATCTCTCGACACCATTCCTAAGCAATGGTTTTACTCTTTGAAGCACAAGAAATTGCCACTTGGGACGATGCTGCAATTGAGTTCACTAAACAGTACGCGGATAATGCTGATATCCAAGTCAACATGCACACTCTAGAGGTTCTTAACCAAAACGAGAAAGAAGGCTTAACCGACCTCCTAATTAGGTGGAGGAAGACTAGCACACAACTTGTTGAACGTCCAGACAAAGACACTCTTGCGGAAACGTTCGTGGATAATCTAAGACCGATTTATGCAAATCATTTGATGTACCAAAACATAAAGTCTTTCAAGGATCTGACTGTGCTAGGGACGATTGCCGATTTTATTGCATGGGCAAAAAGTGTGAGTAGGCAAGGTTTAGAGTTGGAAGCTGTAGTAGCATCTCTACGCAATCCCGGAACCATACCCAAGGAAGACATGTCACTAACCCCAAGTCTATATCAAGAGTCTATAATGTTGGAGTTAGTGTCCTCCACAATAGTGCGTTTACATAATAAATCTAATTAAAGGAATATCATCAGATATATAATTATTTGATCCTCGTCAGTTGATAAACGTAAATCGATAATGGTTGGCTGAATAGATTTTGACGTTATTGTCGTGAGACGGCGGTGATCAACTGACCCCTTTCGGTCACACCTAATGGAACGAACCCCAATTGACAACTAATTAATTGTATGAGATACAATTTATTTAGTCCCTTGATTTGTAGACTAAAAGGTTAGTCGATTATTTTAGAGAGATTTCGAGTTGCGAACTCGAGGCACGACAGTTATTATTTGATTATGAATTGAATAATAAACTATGGGTGACGAGTTTTAGTTAATTAATTGTCAATTCACTAAAATTGTACTAATTGATTAATGTGATTAATATTAGTACATAAATAATATAAGTAGCGGTACACGTATATTCACGGAGTGATTTGGACGAATTTAATTGGAAGCATTTAAACATGAAACGATGTTTAAATAAAATTTACACGTATTTGTGCGACAAATATAAGAACCAAAATGGACGCGTAAATGGGACATTGGACCGTGTAAATGAAGTTAGTGGATGATCATAATCATTTCACTTTTACTTGTTTTTCTTCTATAAGTGTCATATGATCATTGTGCATGTCATAATATTTTTAGACAAAAATTGAAACAAATCCACTCCTACACTCTACCCCTCCCACCCGGTTTTCCTCCTCTCTATTAAGACCAATTTTTGTTCATTTTTGCATGCTAGCTCATTCATGTGTTTTGCATGTGAACAAAAACTACTTATCTCTCTAAAATAATTATCCATCCTTTACTAAGTTGTTAGTAAACTAAAATAAATAATTACTAAGAGTGTTAGTAATATTTACATATTATCAAGGGAATTATTCTAACTAGTTACTAGTAAATACTTGTTAGATTAATTGGGTTGAGTTCTTGGGTGCACATTGTTAGGAGATCTTCTCTTTGAAGATTTGTTAGGAGGATCATCCTTTTGTTATAAGCTCAAGAACAATCAAGGTAGGAGATCTTGATTGTGCCCATATTACCATAAAAATCTATGTAAGGAAATTGTTTTTCCTTAACTTTCATTTTTTATGCTTTTATATTTGTATGCATGTTACATAGATCACCAAAATGATAAATTATGAGATAATTTAATTTTATTAGAGAGTCTAATATGGATCTATGATCTTTCAAGTGGTATCAGAGCTTAGACTTGTAATTTGCATGTTGATTTTAAGCATATTAATGAGTTATGAGATAATTTATAAAAACTCAAAATTTCTTTTAGAAGAGGTTTTAGCACGAAATTTTTGGGACATGCATACCTACTGATCTCAAAAGATTTGTGGTAAAGTTTGGTGATTTATGAAGTTATTTTGCTATTTTTAATGATTTTTGGTAGAAAACAGAGTCAAAATGCCGTATTATAGTTAAAAATTGACTAAAAATAGTTAAAACTTGATTCGGTCCATGGAATTTTTATGGTATTTCATGCATGTTTTCTACTGATTGTATGCAAAAGGTTGAAGGTTGGTTTAATTTTTTGCATGTTTATTGATTTTATGAGATAAAAGTCGATAAAAGTGAAATAAATTAATCATAATTTCGAAACAATTGATTCTGCCCTTGATAAATTTATGTACATTTGATAATATTATTTAAATGTTAAAAGTGAAATTTAAAATGTGTTTTCACCTTGTTTTGATATTTATTGGTTATAGTGGTTAAAAACCGATAAAAATCGATCTTTTTCATCATAAATTTTACCCGGATTTTTGGGGCATTTTTTCTGACATTTTGGTTTCTTAGGAGTGTTCCAGAATACTCAAAAATTTTTGTTTCATTTTTTTGGATAATGTTTCAATTATTTTGGATTTTTACTTAAAAATTATGATTTTACCGATTAAATTAGCAAAATATTACCAAATCAAACTAATTATTCATCATAAAATTAGTGAGGACTAATTTTGAGGTTCAAAACAGTTTGGACAATTAGTTTGGTCTTATATGAGATTTAAGAGTTGATTATTGATTTTTACATGTTAAAAATCGATTAAATCCACAAACACCGAGATGGATACCAACGATTGATAGATAGGGCGATTTTGGCATCATTTTACAACATTTTAAGCATATTTATTTAAGTTGAATGAATGATTGTCATTTATTTAAAGTATTTATCTTGTTGTACCTAGTATGGCCTAGTTTAATTTTAATCGTTATTACCCGAAATGAATGGGAATAGGGATTTGTTTGTAATTTAAATACGATCTCGTATCGTCGGTTTGTAATTAATTAATAGTTTTATTTATTTTATTAATTAATGTATAATAGGAATTGCTATGTAATTCAATTGTAATAGTTATTCTTATCGGCGTTTCCGAAAGAGGGATTACATCGTAACGGAGTCTATTTTTGGAAGGTGTTCCAAATCCCACAAGAAGGAGCCAGTTATGGAATGAAGAGGCAAGGGACCAAGGAGTTGGTTTCCGAAATGTAATAGACTAGTTTTTATTAACTTGGTGGCCATACTAGGATTTATTCATATGCTGACTTGTTTTCTTGTTTTTATTTTCGCGCATGCCAAAATCGCCATTCACATGCATTTTATTTTTCGCGGTTGTCAATTCATGTCATTTACATTCACCGACTTAGTTCACTTATAGGGAATTTATGACTAAATTGACAAGATCTCTCACATAACTAAAATTGAGATTAGCCTTACCAATTAGTAACACCTATGAATCTCTTGTTCATTAGAGCCACGCTCGCTCAAGCAGGGTGTTCTCTTTTTACCTTGAGTAAGTAGGGTGGTAAACGGTTATCACACGCCAAAATTGGTAGGACTCAACGGGATATAAGACGGTCTTATGTTCCGGGGCTAGTAGATGGATTTAAGGAAATTCGTCGACGAAGAGTTCTAGAGGTAGAATTAGTCAACGTGACTTACCGAATTTACACAATTATGGGATGTTTCGCCCAAGCGATGCTGATTTTTGTTTAATATTTGGGTCTTCGAATAATTTATATAATTTAGTGGGAGATCATTATATAAATGCTAAAACTTGTTAAACATGTTTTCACAAGTATTTTTTTTAAAAAAAAAACAATGGATGTTAATTTTACCTTTTTGTTGTAGCATTTTAATTCGCAATGGCAACTTCATCAACTCCATCGAATACTTCACTAGGCAAAGATTCATGGTTAAGGCCCGTAATAGACAAATGTATCTTAAAAGATGACGGTAGTAACTTTCTTGAATGGGAATCCAACATCAAAAGTGATGCGTTGTCCGACAATATGCTCACTTACTTGACCGAAGCTCCTCCCATCGAGCCCGGTCCAAGGGCTTCATCGGCGGTGCGGACCGCCTATGATGACCATGTGAGGATGTCGATTGATATCAAGAATGTGTTGATATGGTCGATGTCCCCAAAGCTCAAGCTATCATGCATTTCTTTAAATGCGTACGAGATATTCACTCGTATGATTACTATGTTTTCACAAACACCTAAAGTCCGTCAATACGATGCGGCGGCACGCTTCTTTGAAGCTAAGCTTGAGAGGGCCCAAAAGGTTGCTCCCCATGTGCTCAAAATGATCGAATATGTCGACATCCTAGAGCGTCTAGGGTGTAACATTCCTAAGACTCTTGTGGTGGATCGAATCCTCCACTCACTTCCCACCAAGTTTGCCCACTTTAGGGTAAACTACAACATGAATGGCATGGATAAGAGTTATCATGAAATTCATGCACTCCTCACCCAAGCGGAGAGGGATATGGAAGCTAGTGGGAGTGACAAAGGGGATGTTTTAACCATGAAGTTAAAGAACATGTCCCTTGGTGTTAAGAAAGGAAAAGGGAAGGAAAAGTCCCAATTCAAGAAATCATCAAAGAAATATGACAAGGGAAAGGCCGTTGAGAATGGCAATCCCAAGGCAAAAAGTGTCAAACTCTCCGAGGCTGAATGTTTCCATTGTCATGGGAAGGGGTATTATAGGAGGAGTTGTCCCAAATACTTGGAGGATCTCAAGGAAGGGCGTGTGACGCCTATTGGTATGATTTCCTCTCTCTATGTGATAAACGTTAATTATGCTTGCACTTCCACTTGGGTACTTGATACCGGATGTGGCTCTCACCTTTGTAATCATTTGTAGGGTTTAAGGGACGTGTGAGCACTAGCAAAAGGTGATGTGGATCTCCGCATGGGCAATAGAGCTAGAGTAGCGGCTGTTTACGTGGGGACCTATGTGCTCACTTTAGCTAGTGGTCTAGAGTTGTATTTAAATAAGTGTTATTTTGTACCAACTTTAACCAAGAACATCATCTCCATTTCCGCGTTAGACGTTGACGGATTTTGTTTTATGATTAAGGACAATAGTTGTACTTTTTCATTAAATGATGTAGTTTATGGGAAGGCCAATTCAATTGGAGGCATTTATGTTTTAAATGATGTTAATGACGTTTATCATATGGAAACTAAAAGGCTCAAAACGGGTGATCCAAACGAATCCTACCTTTGGCATTGTCTTTTAGGCCACATAAACGAAAGACGCATTAAGAGACTTGCTTCATCAAAAGTGCTCTAACCATTTGGTTTTGAATCTTATGGTACATGCGAGTCTTGCCTCCTAGGCAAGATGACTCTTGCACCTTTTGCGGGAAAAGGGACACGAGCTAGTGAGGTTTTGGCTCTCATACATACGGATGTGTGTGAACCATTAACCATCACCGCTAGAGGAGGTTCTCACTACTTCATTACTTTTACTGATGACTTAAGTAGATATGGGTATGTCTACTTAATGAAGAACAAGAGTGAAGACTTTGACAAGTTCAAAGAATTTCAAAATGAAGTAGAGAACCAATTGGATAAAAAGATTAAGACCCTACGGTCCAATCGTGGTGGTGAGTATCTAAATATTGAATTTGATTCACACCTAAAAAATTGTGGTATAGTATCACAATGGACTCCTCCTGGCACACCACAATTAAATGGTGTGGCCGAAAGGAGAAACCAAACTTTACTAGATATGGTTTGGTCTATGATGAGTCTAACTGAGCTTCCTAGTTCATTTTGGGGTTTTTCCCTCTTGTCTGCAATATTTTCACTAAATCGAAGCCCGACTAAAGCGACCGATAAGACTCCATATGAGATATGGACAGGGAAAGTCCCTCATTTGTCATTCATGCGTATTTGGGGTTGCAAAGCGTACGTCAAGATCAAGTCTGACAATAAGCTTGTACCCAAGTCTGACAAATGTCTTTTTGTAGGATATCCAAAGGAAACACGTGGCTATTACTTCTACAATAAACACGAGAACAAAGTGTTTGTGGCTCGTGATGCTGTCTTCCTAGAAAAGGAGTTTATTTCTAGGAGACATAGTGGGAGAAAATTTGAACGTGAAGAAGTTCGAGAGCCACAAACCGAGAATGAGGTAGAGGAGAATGTGGAGGATAACATTCCCTCTTCCTCTGAAATGGTAAGTGTTCCTAGAAAGTCAAGTAGGATTTCCAATCCACCTGACCGTTACCTTGGTAATATCGAAGAGGATGGTGTTTTGTTACTTTTGGAAAGTGATGAACCCACTAACTACAAATCGGCCATGTCTAGTCCCGACTCCTAGCTTTGGCTAGAAGCCATGCGGTCCGAAAGGGATTCCATGTACGAGAACCAAGTATGGGACTTGGTGGATTTACCTGAGGGAGTGCGACCCCTTCAGTGCAAATGGATGTATATTAAATTAAGCTCGGCGTGGATAAACATATAGATGTTTACAAAGCTAGATTGGTGGCAAAAGGTTTCACCCAAATTCATGGTTTACACTATGACGAAACCTTCGCTCCAGTCGCTATGCTTCGGTCCATTAGGATAATCTTAGCGGTTGCCGCATTTCATGATTATGAGATTTGGCAAATGGATGTCAAAACCGCCTTCTTGAATGGGATTCTAGAAGAAGAGGTGTACATGATACAACCTGAAGGTTTTGTGGATACATCTAACCCTAAGAAGGTGTGTAAGCTCAAGAAGTCCATTTATGGTCTTAAGCAAGCATCTAGGAGTTGGAATCATCGCTTTGATCATGTTATTAAACAATACGGTTTCACTAGAAGTGTGGAAGAACCGTGTTTATACATGAAGTTTAGTGGGAGTAAGGTTGCATTCCTTTTCCTATATGTGGATGACATATTGCTCATCGGGAATGATGTTCCATCGCTCACTTCTTTTAAGGAGTGGCTAGGGAAACACTTCCAGATGAAGGACTTGGGAGAGGCACAACGAATCTTGGGTATCCGGATCTATAGGGATAGGTCCAAGAGGATACTAACATTGAGTCAAGAGGCTTATATTGACAAAGTTCTTGACAGGTTCAATATGAAAGACTCCACGAGAGGATTTCTACCTATGGGCCAAGGGATTACTTTGAGCAAGTCACAGTCTCCCTCCACCCCTAAGGAAATTGAACACATGAAGACCGTCCCTTATGCTTTCGTTGTTGGGTCTATCATGTATGCTATGATTTGCACTCGTCCCGACGTTGCGTATGCCTTGAGCATGACAAGTCGTTATCAAGCCAAGCCTGGTGAGAGTCACTGGAAAGCCGTAAAGAACATCCTTAAGTACTTGAGAAGGACTTAGGATTCGTTCTTAGTGTTTGGAGGAGAAACTGAGTTGCGTGTAAGAGGTTACACGGACGCAAGTTTCCAAACCGATCGGGATGACATGAAATCCCAATCCGGCTATGTATTTATGCTAAATGGAGGAGCTGTTTGCTGGAAGAGCTTCAAGCAAAGCGTTACTTCGGATTCTACAACAGAGGCTGAGTACCTTGCAGCGTCTGAGGTCGCGAAGGAAGCTGTTTGGATTAGGCAATTCATGGAGGGGCTAGAAGTAGTCCATTCCGCCAAAGATCCTATCACTCTATATTGTGATAACAGTGGAGCTATTTTTCAAGCCAAAGAGCCTAAGTCTAGTAACAAATCTAGACACATTGAAAGGAAATACCATGTAATTAGAGATTATGTGGAAAGGAAGGAAATTGACATTTGTAAGGTTGGGACAGATGATAATATTGCTGATCCTTTAACCAAGCCTTTATCAAAGGCTAAGCATGATGGTCATGTCGTCGCAATGGGATTGAGACGAGTACCATATTTTCTTTAGATTATGGATATGTAATAATTGGATAGTGTATCTCTTATTATATATATGATAATCACATTCATTGTTTTTGCATTCATTCTTTTATGAATCTTATATTTAGTGTGACTAAATTTTAAATACCTTGCTTATCTGAATAAGTTGTGGAGACAATGTTGAACACTATTCAAGTGAATAAGATGAACATTGTGATTTGTCCCTAGTCACTTAGTGAGGTGACGTCTCGGAGTGACTAGATTGTAAGTCGATTGATGGTTGTTCAACACCATGAGGTCATAGGTGATGACTAGTCGATTACATAGGCAGAGTGTGTGACACTTTGCCGGACAGTGACCATTTAGAGAGTCCCTAAGTTCTATTATAGACGCCTGGTCGTGGCGGGGATCTCTAAGATGTTCTAATGAGTCGATTCTTTTGACTTGAGACTATTATCTGAGCAAGTGCAGTTTCCGAGTGACTTTGGTTTTTGTCCTAGGTCGTGCCGTGAAAGGAGGCCAAAAGGACATTTACTAGGTCATGGTGATCTGTATTGTGCAATAGGATAGATAGGGCATACAAGAATTGTCCACCCACGTTGGGTAAACTATATTTTAAGGCCACTCGAGGAGTTAATGACTACAAATGCGTGGCCACGCTCGGAAGTAATCTGTGAGAGATTTTTCCGGTCAGGTAGTCACACTCCTGATCGAGAAAACCACTCGCGATATGTTCATGTGCAAGTGCGAGCTGAAAGACACCTTGCATTGAGTGGGAGATTAAAACGGACAAGGGAATTGGTAGCGCACACCTTGTGTCGGATAAGTGGGAGATTGTTGGAGTTAGTGTCCTCCACAATAGTGCGTTTACATAATAAATCTCATTAAAGAAATATCATCAGTTATTTAATTATTTGATCCTCGTCAGTTAAATCGATAACGGTTGGCTGAATAGAGTTTGACGTTATTGTCGTGAGACGGCGGTGATCAACTGACTCCTTTCGGTCACACCTAAAGGAACGAACCCCAATTGACAACTAATTAATTGTATGAGATACAATTTATTTAGTCCCTTGATTTTTAGACTAAAAGGTTAGTCGATTATTTTAGAGAGATTTCGAGTTGCGAACTCGAGGCACGACAGTTATTATTTGATTATGCGATAATTGAATAATAAATTATAGGAGACGGGTTTTAGTTAATTAATTGTTAATTCACTAAAATTGTAATAATTGATTAATGTGATTAATATTAGTACATAAATAATATGTGTAGCGGTACACGTATATTTACGGAGTGATTTGGACGAATTTAATTGGAAGCATTTAAACATGAAACGATGTTTAAATAAAATTTACACGTATTTGTGCAACAAAGATAAGAACCAAAATGGATGTCCGTGTAAATGAAGTTAGTGGATGATCATAATCTTTTCACTTTTACTTGTTTTTCTTCTATAAGTGTCATATGATCATTGTGCATGTCATAATATTTTTAGACAAAAATTGAAACAAATCCACTCCTACACTCTACCCCTCCCACCCAGTTTTCCTCCTCTCTATTAAGTCCAATTTTTGTTCATTTTTGCATGCTAGCTCATTCATGTGTTTTGCATGTGAACAAAAACTACTTATCTCTCTAAAATAATTATCCATCCTTTACTAAGTTGTTAGTAAACTAAAATAAATAATTACTAAGAGTGTTAGTAATATTTACATATTATCAAGAGAATTATTCTAACTAGTTACTAGTAAATACTTGTTAGATTAATTGGGTTGAGTTCTTGGGTGCACATTGTTAGGAGATCTTCTCTTTGAAGATTTGTTAGGAGGATCATCCTTTTGTTATAAGCTCAAGAACAATCAAGGTAGGAGATCTTGATTGTGCCCATATTACCATAAAAATCTATATAAGGAAATTGTTTTTCCTTAACTTTCATTTTTTATGCTTTTAAATTTGCATGCATGTTACATAGATCACCAAAATAATAAATTATGAGATAATTTAATTTTATTAGAGAGTCTAATATGGATCTATGATCTTTTATATAATACAAGAGGTAATCACAGTAGTTGATGACCTAGTCAAGGAAATAATCAGTCTAGAAGCTGAGATCATCAAAATGAGAGAGCTTAGTACCGTCAATGGAAAATGGGCCGATGACGATGAAGATGAATATCTCACAGAACACTATCTAGTCAAAGCTAGTGAGGATATAGTCAAGGCTAGAGAAGATCAAGATATAAACTACCTTACTCGTTCATGGCATCCATATCAAAATGTTTCTCAGAACGGTCCCACGACTAATGGTCCAGTTACTAACACCAACGTCATCGCACCAAATGATGGCGAAGATACATCAACTAACCACTTGCTAAAACAACTGTAAAAGACAAAGGCTGATCTTTCAGTCTGGCAACTAGTTGCGAGTTCATTTCACCATCGTCAAGCATTGGCTAAATTGAACGTAGCGCACAACTCTACGCCTGACGACGTAGTCAACTTGGTCTTCCAAGATTCAGTTAAATTAAGTAACCCAGTTACTTTTTGAGATGAAGATTTGCCTTCTTTCGTCGCCAGTCATAACCTCGCTCTATACATTACTGTCATATGCTTAAAGAAGAACGTACCAATGACTTTGGGGAATGATGGCTCAGCAGTCAACGTCATACCACTAAAGACAGCATACAAGCTAGGCATGAAAGAATCAGATTGGACTCCTACCAACCAAGGTGTTCGAGCATACGATGGAACACGACGTAAAGTAGTAGAGCTAATCAAACTCACTATAGCCACATGGTCAATCGAGCGAAAGGTTAATTTTCAGATAGTCGACATTAAAGCATCATTCATTATACTTCTGGGAAGGCCTTGGATTCACGCTTCCAAAGCGGTAACATGCACCTTGCACCAGAAGATTAAAATTCCTCAAAATGGCAAAATAGTGACAATCACTTCGTCACCTATCAAGGCTGTAATAGAGAAAATGTCAAGCAACCAAGTAGTCACAGACCCAGTATACGAGCTTGGAGGCTTCCAGAGCATAAACCTTGTAGAGAGAAAACTGGCGCCTCTATATTTCAACCCATGCTCTAATTTGGTGATCAACCACATACTCAAATCACATGGATACTTCCCGGGAATGCCATTGAATCATGCCAAGAAAAATACATTCGCACCTTACAAAGAAGGAAACTCTCAGGGATACCATTAGGATTGGGATACAAACCCACGAAAGAAGAATTCTTAGAGATGCTCACTCAGTTTCAAAACCGTAAGAACAAGGGAATCCAAATGCGATCCTACCTCCCTACCCTAAATGGATACTTCGTTAGAGAGGGGAGTCAAGAGTACTTTCACGGGTTTCCCGAACCTTGGCACTATAAGGGAATGCAACTAGCTGGAATCGAGGTCTTCCACGATTGCTACTTCATCCCTTCAGAAACGGTTCCTACCGTAAAAAATCGTCAAACACATTGTTTAGAAGAACAGGCTGTTAGCCTTCTATTTGGGGAGGACCGATTCGTCAGGGCAGCATATGACGAGATCATTACCATGATACTTCAAGACAACCATTTCAATCCAACAGCACTAATTACCGAAACCAGTTCAAATCAGCAGAAAGGATGAAGAATGTCAATCAAGTGGACTAACAACCAAGGAAAGCTCTTCAAAGTCACCACTGGAAAAGCAGAGATGTTCAAAGGAGAAACTGAAGACAACGAATATGAGTCGGAGTCGGAGTCAGAATCAGAGTGCGAGTCTAGAGAAGTCTCTAGAGAGTCTCCTTCTGTCGTCACTCCCCATCCCCTTGATTCTCCTAGTATAGCGTCAAATAGTAACAATAGCTTGGGAAATGTCCTAGTGGGTGTCCCTTTACCGCCACTGACTACTGAACAGATAGCTTCTTTGTTTCAACTCTTTTCAAAATTTAATATGAATAAATCAGATTCTGCTTAATCTTTCTGTAACACCCCCATTTATTCAGGAGCCTTTAGCTAGACATTCCCAAATAAATAGGACTGTTCCCATCTCGGTTTCCCAAGGTAGTGAATAACAAAGTACAACAATACCAAAGTACTTTAAATTAAAACTTTATGAATACATGTTTATTACAATTTAACCAACTAACTTAATATGAAATACAATACAACTCGCAGCGGAAATAAATAAAGTGCTATAATTATTCTATGTGATCTATACTTCAACTATGGTCCAAGTCAAGCGCTCATCCCAATGCTCCCAAGTCAGCTAATCTTTAGTACCTGTCAAATCTGCTCCCCATAAAACGGTTCACCGCAGGTGTTCACGAATACACAATCAACCGCGAGGTTGAGTAGGAATAAATACTAACAACAAAAACATACGATAAATAATCCAATTTCCTTTTTCATTGCACAAACCCCTGACAACGTGCTCCTTTCTTTTACTTACTTATTACACTAATCATCCCGCCAATCCCTGGCCGGGGCAGTCCCAACCCGAAGGTGAGTAAACACAAAGTACATTACCAAAGGTAATGTTTGCCTCAACATATAGTTGATTAATATCCACCAGATGGCCTGCAGACCAATCTGAGGCCTGCCTCGAGTAAATACGATAAAATATCGTCTGCCAGAATAAATCTGAAATACGTCACACGAAGGCTCTTACACGACGTCTGTCAATATAACCTCAATAATAATCTACATCACCACGAAGGGATGTCTGCCAGTATTAACCTGAATAACCGATGCAAAAACAATAACTCCATCATAACTAATCCAACCAACATTTACAATATAATTCTCCCCTCCAACAATTTCAATGATATCAACCAACACAATTCTCATATGATCAATTCACTTTAATATAAATCATCCAACAAACATTATCGAGTAAAAGTTGAGTAGGATTTATCCCTACCTGATAAGCAAATATTCCGTATACAACGCTCCAAGCAAAGCAAAGCAATCCAACACGTAGAAACCCAATTAAATCGTCTCAACAAATCTGTCACCTAATAAAATATCATTATTCAATATTAATTATTTATTTATCCAATTTATTATATTATTCAATTATATTTTAATTATATTAATTATATTAATTATATATACTAATTATGCATCGATTCATTAATTATATTTTACGCCGATTAATTAATAATTATAACCCGAGTTATAATCACCCAACTAATTATTTATTAATTATAAATTAATTATAAAACTAATATAAAATCATTATATTAAAAACCCGACTTCCCAAAACCCGAGTCAACACCCAAATAAACCCGACTCAATAATTAAACCCAACCCATGTAAATCCCTAAACCACGTGAAAACAAAATACCAACACCAACCATACATTATTGCAACACCGTATCCAACCCCTCGCCAAAACCCGTCATTCACGCCTCCCCTAGCCACCAATAGCCTCACCCAATCCTACCACGCCCTAGCCTGCAACCCAACTCACCCCGACAATGAACAACTACCAGCCAAACCGCCACCAACACTCCAAATTCACCCGCCCTAAACACCACCGTGATACTACTAATGTAATACTCCGTATTTATAAGTCTTGGGGTACTCTATCGAGTAGCCCTTACTCTGTCGAGTAAGGGCAAGTTGCGAAATAAAATAGTTTCTGACCTGTTGGGTACTCGATCGAGTAGCTGGGGTACTCGATCGAGTAGGGGGTACTCGATCGAGTACCTTGGGTACTCGATCGAGTGTCCTGGTTTCGGGGAGTTTTCTCGGGTTTGTTAATTACGCGATTAAGGTATTTAAACCAATTCGTCTTTGTTCTAAATCACTTTTTACAAAACCTAAAACCTGTTTAAGAGAGAAAGCAACTTGTCTTCTTCCTAATCGCGTTCTTGACAATTCCGAGTTCGAGACGGTCGGGTTGCATCGTAGTTTGTGTCGTTGGATTCCTTGCGTCGAGGGTAAGCTTTTAATGTAATTTATATAATGTTTTGTTAAGATTAGTGAAACCCTAATTTAGGAATTGGGGTTTTTTATGAATAGTAATTGAATAGTAGTATCTATGTGTTGTATGGTAGGAGGAGAGTTCATAGAAGAGGCGTTTTGAGACAAATTGTAGATACCGTCTGCGTGTTGTGCTATCCGGTAGGATTTCCTACTCGAAGTATTAGTCCCATAATGGGATATTGGTGATGTCTTTGTAGTTAGTTGATTGATATGATGATTGTAATTGTAATTGTGATTGTGATTGTGGTTGTGTTTGTGATGGTTCTCGAGATGCGTTCTCGGTTGAGTGGGGTCACTTGCGGGAGTGATCTCACGCCCTAGTTTCGCCCTTCGTGGAACCCGCCACGAAAGGGGATGTGCACATTAATGGACGGGGTTATCGCTCGTACGATGAGCGGGGCTTAGGTGGGAACGGCTGCGGTCCCCACGGCAGGGGCTGGTCCAGTGGACGGTCGATATTGAGACGATGGGAGTTGGTGGTGTGTGTGTGTGTGTGTGTGATTCACTTGTCTGTTTATCTTATTGTTGATATATGTATTGAATTGTGTGATTAGTACTGACCCGTTTAAATGTTTTAAAAACTGTGGTGATCCATTCGGGGTGGTGAGCGATTATTGAGCGGTGTGATATGACGCGTATGGGATAGCCGGATGAGTCATCACGTGGCGCTTAGAAGTCTTCCGCTGTGTCGACGAAGTCTAGTAGCTTTGATAGTTTTAGCTGTAGACCGTATGAGGACCTTGTAATTCCTTTTATTAGTTTTGGTTTGAACATGTAATCACTTAATCTATAATTACTTTAAAAGTACGTTTCTTTATTGTCTTATGATATTCAGTACCTCGGGCAACCGAGATGGTAGTATCCTTATACCTGAGTGGTCCTGGTAAGGCACTTGGAGTATGGGGGTGTTACAACTAATACCGAAAACCTGACACCCGACACCCTCATCTACACCAACCACACCACCTCTGGCCACCACCGTTGCCACCAATGACCCATGGTGGTTCCAGGGGTGGTCACTCCTTCCCCTCGACCAAACATCGTCACCACAACAACCCCTAAAACCGCTAGCAACAACAACAATCAACTCTCCCCTGTTTTACGTGTTTCCAGCCGCCACCGCCGCAAAACACCACCTACAACCACCTTATAGCCACCACTAGACTCGAATCACCACCCCGGTACCAACCCTAACCCCGGTCAGGTCTGGGTCACTCGAAATAAGGGTCAAAACGCATATAACCCACGACACAAACACATCCAACCACCAACGAAAAACTCTAATAATATCCCCCTTCCCGCCGGTCAACGGTGGTCAACGATAGGTTATAGTCACTCCCTGTTGTCCCAAGGTCAAGGTGACAGTCTTAGTTTGTCATACGGTTGTCTAATTAACAAGTTATATTCGTCTTAAGGCGAGTATGTTAAGAGGTGATTAGAAAATTACCTTGTGACGATCTCCTAGCTAGTTCTTCTTCCTCTTTTCTCTTATGTGAATTATTTCCTCCTCTTTGTGAATTCTTCAGATTAATTATGAATTATAAGGTCTATAGTTTCATCTATTTATATAGGTAGGTTAAGGTTATAAGAAATTAATTAGGAAATAAGTAATTTGCCAATTAATATTATACAATTACTCTTATTATTACTATTATACAATTACATTCATATACTATTATTATTATCTTTATTTGACTACACGAGTAACTAGCACACGGTCCAATTAACTATTCTCGACTCATTCATTATTTTATTATATTATTCCGTCTTATTGCAATTATTATTATAAATACCTTTTAATACCTTTTAAATTAGGGTTATTTCATGGGAATAATCCAACCTATACCAGACCTTCTCATATTAATCCAAACTACATTTTAACTCAGAATAAACCACACTAATACACACCTCTTCCTAAAACGAACCAAGTAACCGACTACCTGTGAATCAGGTAAACCCTTTAATTAAAAAAACAATACAATAATGTTGACTGTATATTTATAAAACTCCTTAACTCCTTCTCTGTCATCAACTCACCACCATTCAGGCTACCCCCTGATCAGCCTCCAAATGTACCCTCCTCACCACCATCACCGCCGCCCTCCTCCACTTCGCCTCCCTCTAACTATCTACCACTCCACACGTATCCCTATCCGAACGCACCACCAGCGCATCTACACTTTTCCACAACTGCCACACAAACTTTACTGACATCCACCTGCTATGTCAACCATAACACTTCCGCACCACCACCAATTTCAGCCAGAATCTTCTTCGCCTTTCCCGATTGGTCCTTACCATCAATCTGCGAGATTATGTTTCAAACATTTTTCTACAAAGTAGCCGTCTTCATCTTGGACCTCGGGTAAGGATCTATTGGGCGGCCTTCATCATTGAATTGATTATGAGTCGATGTGCTCTCAGATCCGAATCTCATCATCTTTTTCACTCCAATTTCTACAATTTCATCTCAAACTTCAAACCCTAACTCTATTTCTCACCAACTTTGTTTTACATTCAATCAAAACATAACCTTTCTGTTACTCAAACCATGCTCAAACTACTATTTTCCAAAAGATGAAGCCTTTTCAAATCATAAATTTGATAAACAAGCCAGTGATTAGTATTAATTATTGGATTTTCGGATCTGGGTACTTGTCAAAATGTAAAAATGGAGGTGGGTTTTTTAGTAATGTAAGTATGATGGGAGAAAGAAGAGGCTACTTTTTTGGTATGTAATAGAATGACAGTAGTGTGAGGGTGTTGTTTTGGCGGTGGTGTGAAGGTGGAGAGGATGATGTTGTGGCAAATTGGTGGGTGGGTTTAGTCGGGACTGGGGAGGTGGAGCTAGTGTGGAGTAAATCGTTAGATTGATTGGGTCAGTTAGGGTGGGAAGGATTTTTTTTTTTAATTTTTACTTTTGTTTAATGCCACGTCATCAGCAGGTCATTTTTAACCTAATATAACAGGTCAAAATTTGCTCGGTCTATTTTGAGACAAGGGTACTTAAAGCTGGGGTTGTTCTGAGTTAAACTGTAGTTTGGATTAATATGAGAAGATGAGGTATAAGCTGGATTATTCCCATGAAATAACGCTTTAAATTAATTACTCGAATTACCTAAAATATTCTCATAAATTATTATTAAATTACGGGGTATTACACTTTCTATTATTCTAAATGCAATTCTGTTACGATGATAATGAGGATGATCCTAACCCAGACTCAGTCGAAGTACCTCCCTACATAGTTAAAGATATACTACAAGTGGGGGAAGGGGCACCAGTCATAGAAAACACCGAACCCATCAATGTAGGAACCGAGCAAGAAACTCAAGAACTTAGGATAGGGACGACCCTAAACCCAACTGAAAGGGCCAGTTTCATCGACATCCTACACGAGTTCAAGTACGTTTTCACTTGGTCTTACAAGGATATGCCAGGAATCGACAGGGATATTGCAAAACACAGAATTCTAATAAAACCAGGTTTCAAACCCGTAAAACAGAAGCTTTCTCGAATGAAGACCGAATGGGCTCTTAAAATCAAAGAAGAAGTTGATAAACAATTCAAAGCAGGGTTCATCAAAGTTTCCGAGTGTTCAGACTGGATGGCTAACATAGTCCCCGTACCCAAAAAGGATGGGCGAATCCGAGTTTGTGTCGATTTCAGAGACTTAATCAAAGCAAGTCTCAAAGACGACTTCCCTCTACCATACATCGATATATTGGTAGATAATACAGCAGATCACGCATTGTTATCCTTCATGGACGGATATGCAGGGTATAATCAGATCAAAATTGCCATAGAAGACATGCATAAGACAGCCTTCGTCACTCAGTGGGGCACATATTGCTATACAGTTATGCCATTTGGGCTAATGAATGCTGGAGCCACATATCAGTGCACTGCAACCACTTTACTTCATGACATGATGCATAAAGAAGTAGAGGTGTATGTCGATGATATGATTATCAAGTCGAAGGATACGAAAGGGCACATTAATAACCTTCTCAAATTCTTCCTAAGACTGTGAAAGTACAACATGAGGCTCAATCCTCAGAAATGTGCATTCGGAGTAACGTCAGGCAAGCTTCTGGGATATGTCGTCAGCCAGAAGGAAATAGAAATTGATCCATCCAAGATCAAAGCTCTAATCGAAATGCCATAACCCCATACGGAGAAGGAGGTAGAGGTTTCCTAGGCAAAGTACAGTACATAAGCCGATTCATATCGAAGCTGACTATAATCTGCGAACCCATTTTCAAAAAGCTCAAGAAAACAGATCATACCATATGGGACGACAACCGCCAAAAGGCGTTTGACAGGATTAAGGAGATACTAGCCAAGCCACCACTGCTAATGCCTCCCCAACGAGATCAACCTCTTGGTTTATATCTCACATCACTAAAACAGCCATGGGGGCTATGCTCGCACAGACTGTTGGAAAAGAAGAAAGAGTTATCTACTACCTTAGTAAGAAGTTCATAGAATACGAGTGTAAATACACACCTTTCAAAAATACATGCCTCGCTCTTGTGTGGGCAACAAAGAAGCTACGCCACTACATGCTTAGCCACTCTGTCAAGGTGTATTCTAAAACGGATTCCATCAAATACCTCTTCGAGAAGCCCATTATCAACGGTCATTTGGCAAGGTGGACCTTAATGCTCTCAGAGTTTGATCTAAAATACGTACCTCTAAAGATCATAAAGGGACGCGCCGTTGCCGAGTTCTTAGTAGACAATCTTATCAACAACACCCAAGCAATAGACACGTGGGCGTTTCCAGACGAGGACACACTACAAACCAGTGTAAACTCTTGGGATCTTTATTTTGATGGAGCATCAAATTTAAGAGGATTTGGAATATGAGTATTGCTCATTTCTCCTGAAGGCGAGCATACACCACTTTCTGTCAAACTTGACTTCGAGGTAACAAATAACGCAGAAGAATATGAAGCTTGTCTCATCGGTCTACAGGCAGCAGTAAGTTTAGGCATCAATAATCTTCGAGTTCACAGAGACTCACCCTTGATGATTAACCAAATTACGGGATGTTGGAAAATTCGAAGTAAAAGTCTAGCACCCTATCAGGCTAGGATAGATCAGGTTACCCAATTCTTAGATCAGGTCACTTATCTACACCTACCTCGGGAAGAGAATCAATTTGCAGACACTCTTGCAAAACTTGCATCTTTGATTAATATGCCAGATAACATGGTTGAAATGCCTTTATGCATTGAACGGCGATCAGAACCAGCCTATGTAAACCTCCTCACAGATGAAGAAGAATGTCCAGGGGAACCTTGGTTTCAAGCCATCCTAAACTTCAAACTCAAAGGTACATACCCACCAGATATGGATAAGAGGAGATAACACACCATATGCCTACTAGCCTCTCAATACCCCCTCATGCAAGGATAATTGTACAAAAGAACACCTCTTGGTGTATTTTTGTGTTGCCTTGATCATTCACAGGAAAAAAAGTGATAGAAGAAGTTTACGATGGAGACTGCGGTCCTCACATGAGTGGACCCATGATGGCAAAGAAAATCACGCGTCTAGGATATTACTGGACCATAATGGAGTCAGATTGTATCATGTACGTCAGACATTGCCATAATTTCCAAATCTTCGAAATGTGCGACATGTTCCTCCCTCAATACTTTACACCATGACATCTCCTTGGCCATTTTCTGCTTGTGGAATCGACATCATTGGGAAGATCACTCAACCTGGAATAGGAGGTCACCGTTTCATCTTGGTAGCTATCGACTATTTTACCAAATAGGTTGAGGCAACATCCTATACTGCTCTTACGGCTAAAAATATGGCAAAGTTCATACAAACAACATCATCTGTCGATATGGTTGCCCACATGAGATCATCAATGACAATGGGTCACATTTCCAAGCCGAAGCTGCACAATTGCTAATCAAATACAAAATAAAGCACTATTATTCCTCGCCTCATAGACCTCAAACTAGTGCACGGTAGAGGCATCTAAAAAAAATGTCGTCACGATCCTCAAGAAAATGATCGACAATTATCGAGATTGGCCTAGTAAAATACCTTTCGCACTATGGGGTTATTGCACATCAAATAGGACACCCACTGGGGCTACTCCTTTCTTTCTGACCTATGGCATGGAAGCTGTGCAACCAGTTGAGCTCGAAAGTCAAATCCTAGAAGATGAATGGAATAAGGATCGTTATGAAGAACTCATCCTCTTGGATGAACGAAGGTTGCGTGGATTGCATAATTTGCAAACATATCAGGCACGTATCAAACGAGACTTTAATAAACAGGTTAAGCCCAGGAACATCAAAGAAGGAGATTTGGGGCTCAAATCAGTCAGAGCTCTCCTACCTGTCGATCCACGTGGAAAGTTTAAACCCAACTGGGCCGGACCGTTTTTAGTCAAGTCCATACTCTCGGGGGAGCCGTTAAGATTACAGACCTAGATGGGAATGAATTTTCTAACCCAACTAACCTCGACCAACTAAAACGATACTAACCTTAGCATAGGACAAAACACGCGCCCCGCGTAGCACCCACGTCTCGCTCATGCGACACGAAATAAAAACAGCCCTTAGCCCGCTGAAAGAAAGCTTATGTCCTTATGCTCTTACATTGTGACACTTCGACATCCTCATATCATAAAATAAATTGAATTGTATTTTAGGAGTAAGTAAAGCTCATGCTTATTTTCTAAAGTTCACTACAAGCTCTTGCTTCGAACAATTATTCTTTTACATTTATTCAAACTACACACAGGTTTTGATTTCATTTTTAATGAATACGTAGGCAATCCTTCACAAGATACAACCCATTATTTTAAGATGTAAATAGAAGGACATTTGTATTTGCATTTGAATTTCGACAAGAATAATAAAAGGAAATCATAAATAGTTTCCTAACTAATTAATCTTTTATTCATTTATTCCATAAATAATAATATGCCAAATAATATAAAATGCTGAAAATAAATGCTAGGCTAGGATTCTAAGGCTAGGATTCTAAAAACTCCGCCATTTATTACAACTTAAGTAATAATAAATAAATACTATAATAAATGACTAAGGCTATTCTTCCATCTTCCCTTTGCCTTTGTCACCTTTATCATACTTCTTGTCTCGGCCACTAGCTGGGCGCTCTTGTGCTTTCTCCGACCTAATCACCAAAGGTCTCTGTCACGGTCTAGCCTTGCCATTTCGATCCATCGCCATCTCTACGGCAGAAGCGATCTTCGGTTTCTTCGATGGATGAACAACTCGGAACCCGACCTCTTCTTCCTCCTCAGTCAAGTACCTCTGGTTCTCCTTTGCTACCTTGCGAACCTTGTAATCCACAGGCTCGTGTTTCCTCAACTTCTCACGCTCTTCAGGAGTACCAGCCTTCTTCCATTGCAAGAATGAGTCAGATACCCATAAAGAGCCAATAGGAACTAGTATGAACCATATGTTCCTCTGAGCCAACCTAATTGCCCATTCCCGACAAATTTCTGTGGTGTGTGCAAATGCAGTTTGCGGAACAGTATCAAGCTTCGGGATCTTCTACTTAAGGCCCACTTGCCTCATCATCCTCTCCGGGTAAATACAAATCATGGATTCCAAACTAGGGATATGAACTGATCGTGTCAGGTCTAAAGATGAGACTCCAGTGACTGACCTGAGATGCCACCACGGCACAATCCACTGGATTAAGGACCTCCTTCACTATTCAATTTGTTTTCCCAATAATTGCAAACCCACGTGAAGTCAACCATGTAGAGTCTAGTTCTCATTGCAATTGATCGAGCATGGTATCCCGGCACATTAACTGGGGACTCGATCAATCGCAGCCGCTCCATCAGCCAAACTTAAAAAAGAAGATGGGAATTAACCCCTTTTAATCAACCGAAAAAAAAAACGGTTGGCATTTATAAAAAAAAAAAGGAGAAAAGAAAATGGGTTCTTACCTGTAGAATGATAGAACTTCCCAAATAAGGCAACTCACAGTTGGCCTTTCTGTTATCCAAACCCAGAATGGTCTCCCCAAAGCAAAGGCATGCTGGGCATTTACGCAGCTCCATTTGTTCCACTAGGCTCAGAAAATGAGGATCTCTTCTCATCTCCTTGTTAACATGTCTTTGAAGGACATAGCAAATGCAATAGACAAAACCCGAACGCCCCGCGTCTCGCAACATAAGAAATAGAAGGGTCTTCCCTATTTATAAATTGGTCAATAAAGTCAAACATACGGACCCCTTTCGAGGTCACAAGACGGTCCACCTCAGCCTTGGTCAATCCAAGTAAGTCTCTAAATTTACTGTTATATCCTTGAGAGCTAAGGGGTATAGCAGGTGCATTATCTGGGTCCCATCCTCCAATTGCAGCTATTTATTCAGGAAAAAGACAAATATCGCCTCCAAGAAAGGCAAACACATGAAAATTCGAGTCCCAATACTCAAGACAGGCATCCAAGAAGGGCTTCACAGTTTTCACTAACTTGAGACTCAAGATCGATCCCAAATTAAAAGCACCCATGTCGCGTTTCTCAACATTTGTGAACTCATTCGTCAACTCCTAATTTGTTTTTGCTATAATTTCCTATTCCTATAGGGTATTACTAGTTTTCTTACCCGTGCGTTGCATGGATGTTAAAACAATGTGTGATAAATTTCATAATAAAATGTAATATAGACATATAGTACATCGTTCATGTCTATGATTTTATGTATGCCGTATGACCAACAAATAATTCCCGTTAACATAATATTAACATAAGAATAAAAGAGAGTGTGATTAACAAAATACTTTTTTTAGGAAAATAAAACCAATATGAAGTTTATATATATGATACTTGAACTGATAGTTTTTAGAATTTGTTCATTAATACCTGTTTGTTTTTCAATTGGTCAAGGAAAACCATAATATCTAATCTAAATAATCAACTCAATGATGCAACAAATCTCCTTCTTTCAAATAACAACCATAATTTAATCATTGTTGGATAAAATTGTAATTATGTAAAAACATTTAGAGGTAGTTAGAATGTTATATCTCCCGGACAAACTATTGAAGTATGCTTGAATGTGAACCACATTCCGACGCAATACTACATGGATAGGCCTGCTTATCCCCCACCCCCTCTTTCTCTATAGCAATAATCTTTGCCCCTGTCTTCTCATTTGAAACAAAATCTTTCACGCAACCCCTATTTTTCTTCCCTATTCACACACGATCTAAAACAATCTCATCCCATGAAAGATCGATCCTTGTCTCCAAAACGTATCTCAAATTTATCCAACCAAATCAAAAACTAAACCCCTACTTCTAGAAAAATCCACCATCCAATGGAAACTTACCCTTGCTCTCGACAATGTTGTTTTTTTAGGAAAATAAACCGATATGAAGTTTATATATATGATACTTGGGACTGGGAGTTTTTAGATTTTGTTCATTAATACCTGTTTGTTTTTTTAATGAGTCAAGAAAACAATAATATCTACATTGCATAATCAACTCAATGATGCAACAAATATCCTTCTTTAGAATAACAACCATTATTTAATCATTGTTGGGTCAAATGGTAGTTACATAAAAATATTTACAGGTAGTTAAATGCTAAATCTCCCGGTCAAATTATAGACGTACCTTTGAATGTGAAAATTACAAAGCGATAATACATGACTGAGGCTGCTTATGACACCCCCTATAACAATAGTCTTGCCCCTCATATTATCATTTAAAACAAAATCTTCATGCAGACCCCTATTTTTCTTCCCTATTCACACACATGATCTAAAACAATCTCATCCCTTGAAAGATCGATCCTTGTTTTCGAAACTTCTCTCAAATTTATCCAACCAAGTGAAAAACTAGACCCCTACTTCTAGAAAAATCCACAATCCAATGAAAACTAACCCTTACTTTCCACAATGTTGTTAGAATTAAGATTTTACTTTAATTTGGATTGATGGGGTCAAGACTCAAGATTAAGTTTATCAGTATGATCTTCTGAGGTTTCTTGTTATTATTTATGGTACCTATATGTTTTAATGCAAGCGATATTTTGCTGCTAAATAACCTTATTTATTATCACTATCCTCGTTAAACTTATCTCCCTCCACAAATGCACCCTCCCTCCACCCCACTAATTTACCCGCAAAATAAAACATGAGCCACTGTGATTAGTTCTTACTACTTGAAACAACCTCCAATCCACTACCACTATCACTACCTTCCCGCTACGTTTTATAACTAAGAAGTCATAAATTACATTCACCTCCATGAAACACCAATCTTTACACCAGGTGATATGGATCCTCGTCTCCCTTATCGAAGACAATTTATTTCTTCTTCAACAAAGAAAAGTTTAAGAAGCAATCTTCCCTCTTATCTCTATCCCTTTCCCTTCCTAGTCTTTTTCTCATCCTCTCCTCTACCCCCATTCCAGATACTCAAACAAAGTGTTTGGGTACTATGTTTGTAAAGTGAATAAGTTTGAATATTATATATATATATATATATATATACACAAACTTTGCTATTTATTTCATTTTGCATAAATAAATCTTACTACTTCCAT
Organism: Silene latifolia; assembly: GCF_048544455.1. Taxonomy (NCBI): domain Eukaryota; kingdom Viridiplantae; phylum Streptophyta; class Magnoliopsida; order Caryophyllales; family Caryophyllaceae; genus Silene; species Silene latifolia. Next base: position 34,349,156 of record NC_133536.1, read on the forward strand.
CTCAATTTTATTGCCCTTTTTTCTTCAAATTTTACTATCTCATAATTATTACGGAAATTTCCCATGGTACCCTCAAACTTTGGCAGATTACACATGGTACCCCTTATTTTAAGTTTCTACTTATGGTACCCATGTATTTACGTTTTTCTTTCCCAAAATACCTTTGACAGAGATCCGTCATAACACCGTTAGTATTATTGACTTATGATGCCTTTTTTTTATTATTTTTTTGTTATTAAATACACTAATGCTTATTATCTAACAAATAAACAAACCTCAACCTTAATCTCACTCATCCCTTACCAGTTACCACCACACCATCACCACAAGACTCCGACGACCACCACCACTCATCGCCAACACTGGAGCGCCGTCACCGACAAAGGTCGTGCACGGGTCCTTGTATTCCGCCTAGCACTATATTAGCCACCATTATCATCTTAATTTTCTCCCACCATCATAATCATTTCTCCACCTCCCCCAAGAAGCACCATTAAATCTAATCACCTCGACACAAATCCGACCACTGTGCTGCTTCCCTTTCCCGGCGAGTCACTCTAGCGTATTGTCGCCATCCATAAGCCCACCGCAGACCGCTATCCCTTCTCCATCGAGTTTGTTATTTTAAGCTCTAAAAATATGATTTTAATTTTAGATCTACAAAAAATGGAGTACAATTTTGAATAAGTAATCGTGATAATGGCTTAGACAGATGATGTTGAGTCGGGAATTGTCTTTGTCGGCCAAATTTGAGTCTAGTGGTGGGGAAGGAAGAACAACGATGTTGATATATATGGTGTTTGTCGATGATTGGGAATGGTGACGGACTGGCTCAAATGATATGTTATGACTGGTTATGTTGAATGGGTTGATGTGGTTGTGATAAGGATTTTAAGTGGTAGGGGTGGGTTGGGGCTGACTTGTGCGTAGTTAGTCTGAGGTGCTCGATGGCGCGCGTGGTGTTAGTCGGAGTTTATGATTGATGTGTATTTATTTGTTTGATAAAATAAGGATTAGTGTATTAGATAACAAAAAAAAACATCTCAAGTCAATAATACTAACGGTGTTATGACGGAAGTCTGTCAAGGGTATTTTGGGAAAGAAAAACGTAAATACAGGGGTACCATATGTAGAAACTTAAAATGAGCGGTACCATGTGTAATCTGCCAAAATTCGAGGGTACCATGGGAAATTTCCGTAATTATTATCCCCTTTCTAGAACCAACTTATCGCAATCAACCTCATTCCCACTCGAAACAAACTTTAGCGTACTTAGTCCCTTCGGTTCACACATAAAACGGTCTAAAATGCAAAGCTTTCATCTCCCTCTTGAAAAGTCAATCTAACTAACAGAAAACTAACCGCTACTTTCTGAACTTCATCATTTTACATCTCGTAAAGATTAAGTTGAACATGACAAAAAAATGCAGAAACTTAGATTTTGTTTGATAACGAAAGTTTGAACATTTCTTTTTAGCATTTTGAGAATTTTTACACTGTTTAAATAACAAATGTGCTATTTTGAGTGTTGATCATCGACATATTGAAATAGTAGATTGTGGTGTAATTTTCTATTTTACATTATGACTTTTAATAAGTATATTAGAAGAAAATAACTTTTTTTATCTCTGAGGAAACTAAAGATCGAACTTTATCTTTATCATATTTATAATTAATATTCTTCACTTAAAATATATAAATTTAAGCAAGTTCAAATAAGTTCGATAAAAGTTATAAATCACAAATTGTACGAAGCAGTATAATCAATTTTTTTATTGATATGAAATAAATGTCATAAACTTCATGAGAATATTAATGCGGTAGAGAACTATAGAAGAGTTGGCAAGTACATGGCCCCCTTTTAGGTTTAAAATTTTTCATTTATTTTTATATTTTCGCCTAAAGGTGGTTAAAGCATCGTATTATGCATGACGAATATGTCTCACCCTTCCCCAATTGGTATCTCTCCCTAAATTATAGTGATGATGTGCTCAATATACAAAAAAAAAATATATAGCATCAGTAATAATTAGTTTGCTCCATATAATTGAATAGTACCGTTTTTTACGCATCTAAATTCATCAAAAGAAAAGCTTGAGAGAGACGGTCTTCACTATGTTAGGGAAAGATGACTTTTTTTAATGTTGATCGTTGCTTGAATTGAATCTTAACCTTATACATATTTCTATGATAAGAGTATCTAATTTACCTTCAAGCCTCATTCAAATCTATTTTTTCGTGGTACCATTATTTACTTTAAATTGTAAAACAATCGCACAATAAAGTTTTTCAAAACATTTACTCATTTGTCATCATATGATATTTCGATTCGCAAATTAGCAGCAACTTTCTTTATTTTTTAATACTCCTTGAAAAATAGATATCAAACTTTGTACTTATCAATAATTTGTGCATATCTTATTTAAATTTTGATTAATATACTTTTATATAATGACAAATGAATGTAAATAATATAATAATAAATTATCAATAGAAGTTGACGTCTATTGTGAGGGAAATAACTTTAAAATTAGTAGGAGAAATACATATGACATTTGAAAAAAAAAACTTCGTATTATGTATAATTAAATATGACATTAGCAATAACAAAAGACGTAGGGCATATTTCAATGTTCATTTTATTCTTTACATGAGTAAATTCCATGTAGTACGTATTATGCGTGCACATTTGTCACAACCCAGTTCGGCATAGGGTCTTTTAGTCTCATAATACCTCATTTTTTTTAATCGGAAATTGTTATAAAATTGGATATTATAAATATATCAAAGGTTGTTTCGAGTGGGAATAATTTTTCAATATTAATAAATTGTAGATAATTAATTTATTTCTTGTTTCTAATAATAAAATTGTAAAATAATTAATTAATTTTCATTTCTAATAGGAAAATCATATTCTTGATTATAATAGAAAAATTTAAATAATTATTATCTTCTAAATCTAATAATATAGTTAGAAAAAGTCTTAATAAATTGTTAATTTATTTCCTATTTCTAACAGGAAAATTGTAAAATAATTAATTAATACTCATTTCTAATAGGAAAATTATATTCCTAATTATAATAGAAAAATTGTAAATAATTAATTATCTCCCAATTCTAATGCTAATAGTATAATTAGAAAAAAAGCCTCCTTTAGTTATATATATTGATTTTGGTAATTCCGCTAAATTACAATGTTTTATGTTTTCTAATTCTTCGGGTTCCCTTTTTGAGACGAAATCGACATTGCAGCAGAAGCCAGGGACCAGGGCAACCTTGATCAGGTAGCAGGCAACAATCCCAGTCACACTGCCCTGCTAACAACCACTGCCATGCCTGTTTTGGGAGGTCTAAAGTACCAATACAAGCTCAACCACCAGCTGCCACCTTGGCCAGCTAAAACATTGACCAACTAAGATCATAAAAGTCTTAAGGAGCCATGCCTAATTCACCCTGCAATCAAGAGAAAATCAAACTGAAATTCAAGCTGCTGAAAGGGACATAAAGCATAAAGCAAATCGCCATTTCTGGCTACACAAAGAAGGAGCTGTTGCTGGGAAGCTTTTGCTTGTCTCTCCATAATTCAGATACCACCTAAGAGCTAAAGTCAAGGCCTCTACTACACCCATTCGTCCTTATACTCCCAGCCAAAGCAACACAACAGCCTAGGAAGCAGCATGTCACTATCAGTGCAGGATTTCTGTTGTTTTACTGCAGTTTCCTTTTAATCATTTTGTAATCATTGTAAAATATTTCCAGTACTTTATTTATGTCCTAAGAACGAATCCTGGTCCTTGGATGAGATTTATAGGTTAAAATTTGTAACAGATTTCCAAGAGGAAGGCCTATATAAGGACCTCTCCTCAACTGCATTGAGGCAACTTTTTATGAATATTAAACCTGAGTTTTCTCTCAATTTTAATTCTCTATAACTTGTCCTTAGTCTGTAATTAAGAGTCAGGCCCGCTAATATCTTGTGCTTAGACTGTAGGTGTTGAACAAAGTCTGTTAGTGAGGTTCATTCAATCCTGTGCTCAGACTGTGGGTTGTTTGGTCTTGCTGTTAACTTGAGTTGGTTATTATCTGTTCTTGGCTGTTATAATTTCTAGTTTAAGTTGTCCAAATTGTTAGCTTGCTTCCCTATGAGTATTATGTGGGATTTAAGTTGATAATTATATCCCTTGTTCCTTGTTCAGTCTCAACATCAATCCCGTGTCAGTTTGTCTGGCTCACTTCTGTCAGGCAACTTCAATTAATTTATCAAAAATACTTAAGAGTGTTTCAAATTTCCTGAAATTTTATTCAGAGTTAGTTTAGTCATTTAACTAGCTTGTCACCAAATTTCATGATATTTGCAGGCCATTTGGTATTTTTAATCGAATTCTGAAAGTCCATTGCATCCTGAGAACATCAGGTCAGCCAGGCTAAGTTAAAGTCTCAGTATTTGTGTCAGGCCTTGTGTTTTACACTGCAATTTGGTAATCAGAGCAAGGTTTAACACAATTCCACCTTTATGTTAGTCTTGGGTTGAGAGAAACTGTGAGCTCATTATCCATACCTACAACAAAAACACAAAAAAACAACCATGAGTGAAGAGAGACTTGCTGCTATTGAGACCAGAATGGAAACTCTTGCAGAGAATGTGGAAACACTACTCAATACTGTTCATGTAGTGATGGAGTGGTTTCCAAACCATGATACAAGAAGACAACCACCTCCCAGAAGAAGAGGTAGAGGCAGATGCTTCTTTGTGGGAGCAAGGAGAGGACAACCACCACCTGGGTATAAATCAGAATATGAGGAGAGCATCAGAACACAAGAGGAGGTTCCTGAGCACACAGACAAGCACCTAAATATAGAAATCCCAGAATTTTCTGGTAGCCTAAATCCTGATGATTTATTATAATGGATTAGGGATATTGAGAAATTTTTTGAGTATAAAGGTTACACTGATGTTAAGGCCTTTAAAGTTGCTGTCTTGAAACTAAAAGGATATGCTTCTCTTTGGTATGATAACCTGAAACACCAAAGGATTAGGGGAGGGAAAGAACCACTTAGGTCTTGGTCTAAGCTTAAGAAAAAGATGTTGAGTAAATTTGTCATCAAGGATTACACTCAAGATCTGTTTATTAAACTGTCCAAACTTAGACAAGATGAGAGACCAGTTGAGACCTACTTGAGGGAGTTTGACCAGTTAACCCTGCAATGTGAGATTAATGAAAAACCTGAGCAAAGGATTGCTATGTTTATGGAGGGTCTTGATAAGAATATTGCTACAAAGGTTAGGATGCAACCCTTGTTGCCTTATGATGATGTAGTTAACCTGTCTTTGAGAGTGGAAAAAATGGGAAATGCTTGGCCTGCAGTGTCTAAAACTATCACTAGACCTACATTTAGACTAATTACTGGTGTCAGGATTGGTACTACACCTAAACCAGCTGCACTACCTATGCTAGATAAAAGAAAAGCCCCCATGAACCAGAAACCCAACCCACCTGCGACTGACGGAAAGATCAAGTGCTTTCAATGTCAGGGATATGGCCACTTCAGGAAGGATTGTCCTTCTAAGAGGGCATTGACAGCTATGGAAGTAGAAGAGTGGGAAAGGGAAGGATTGGTTGAGTATGAGGAGGATGAGAACCTAGTGATGGAGGAAATGGAAGCTGCGGAGGAATTAGGCCAAGATTAGGTTGTAGCTCACCCTAACACAGGGCACAACTTGGTCTTATGGAGAGAGATGCATTCACAACAGGCACCCTTAGAAGCTAACCATAGGTCCCTGATCTTCAGGAGTAGATGCAGAGTTCAGGGAAGGGTTGGTAACTTGATCATAGATGGAGGAAGTTGTACCAATGTGGCTTCCATCACCATGGCCAACAAGCTGAATCTGGTGACTTAGGATCATCCAAATCCTTACAAACTTAGATGGTTAAACAAGGGAGCAGAGGTCAAGGTTGACAAATAATGTCTAGTCCCATTTTATATTGGGAAAGTGTATAAGGATGAAGTATTGTGTGATGTTGTACCCATAGATGCTTGCCACCTGCTGTTAGGGAGGCCATGAGAGTTTGACAGGGATACAACTCATCAGGGGAAGGAAAATGTTTACAGCTTCAAACATGAAGGTAAGAAGGTCACCCTGACCCTCTTACCACCAAATTAAAGAAACTATGGGAGCCCAAATATGTTAGAAGAGATCAGTGGTGTGTTGTTCTTATCTGAGGCTGCCATGATCCAGGAAATGAAACAGGAACAACCTGTGTTGAACCTGTTGTCGAAGGAGGTGACTGAAATAGAGGGTTCAGAGTTGACTGCAGAAAATGAACCTTTGATCCATAAGTTTAGGGATGTTTGTCCAAAGGAACTACCTAGTGAACTGCCACCCTTAAGGGGAATTAAGCACCATATTGATCTTGTACCAAGTGTTGTACTGCCTAACAGACCTGCTTACATGAGTGATCCAACAGCCACTAAGGAGTTACAACACCAAATTGGGGAGCTCATGAGCAAGGGCTTTGTCAGGGAATCTCTAAGTCATTGTGCAGTCCCTGCAATTCTTGTTCCTAAGAAGGATGGACCATAGAGAATGTGTACTGATAGTAGAGCCATTAACAACATTACTGTCAAGTATAAATTCCTAATTCCAAGGCTACATGATATGCTTGATGAACTTAGTGGTGCCAGAGTCTTTTCCAAGATTGATCTCAGGCAAGGGTGCCATCAGGTGAGAATCGGAGAAGGAGATGAATGGAAGAATGCCTTCAAGACAAAGCATGGGTTATATGAATGGCTTGTGATGCCATTTGGCCTCTCAAATGCACCCAACACTTTCATGAGGTTGATGACTGGAGTGTTGAGGCCATGCTTAGGACAATTTGCTGTAGTGTACTTTTATGACATGCTGGTGTTCAGCAACAGCAGGAAAGATCATATCAGGCATTTTGAAGTGGTTTAAAAGATTCTTAGGGAGCAGAAGATGTTTGGCAAGATAGAAAAGCGCACCTTCATGGTTGAAGAGGTGACCTTTCTAGGTTACATTGTATCTGCAAGGGGCATATAAGTGGACCTGGAGAAAATCTCAGTAATCCAGTCCTGGCCAATCCCTAAAACAATCACTGAAGTTAGGGGATTCCATGGGTTGGCTTCCTTTTACAGAAGGTTCATTAAAAACTTCAGCTCAGTTGTAGCACCAATCACTGAGTGCATGAAAAAAGGAGTGTTTCAATGGGCTAACAATGCTCAGCAGTCCTTTGAAAGAGTTAAGAAGCTAATGTGTGAAACCCCTATCCTAAAGCTGCCAGACTTTGATCAGCTGTTTGAAGTGGAATGTGATGCCAGTGGAGTTGGTATTGCAGCAGTTTTAATTCAGGCTCAGAAGCCAGTAGCCTATTTCAGTGAGAAGCTAAGTGCAGCTAAATTGAAATACTCTACCTATGATAAGGAGTTTTATGCTATCATCAGAGCCATGATGAACTGAAATCATTATCTGATGCCTAACCATTTGTGTTGCATTGAGACCATGAGGCACTAATGTAATACCCATCCTTTTAGGAACACGTTGACCAACGTTGACCGACCTTAGACACATATCATGACCTTCGGAAACCTTACGAGCGATGACTGGTGACGGTGTGATCTTTAGTTTGTGAGTTACTCGATCTAGCGGAGGCTACTCGATCGAGTAGCTTGGGAGCTCGATCGAGTGGGGGTCACTCGATCGAGTAAGTCAGTTACTCGATCGAGTAACGGGTTTGTAGCGGGGATTTATAAAACGTGTTTTATGAACCGCAAATTGTTGTGCGTCATGTTTTCTTAATGTCAAGAAGGTGTCGTGGCTGTCATGAGTCAAACATGCATATTGGTTATAACTCTCGGTTGTATTTATATAATTTTTATTCTATATCAAGCCGCCTTAGAAAAGTAGTGTACAATGATTATAATTTTGTTGCATAATTGGTGTGATCATATAACAAACTAATAAATGACTTGGCTGCTAGTTGGTAATGGTATTTCTTGTGGGGTGATACACGTTTTTAGTAGTTTTACGTTTATAAGAGTCAAATTGTGTAATGTCAAAAAGTAGGTTGTGTCATCATGAGTCAAGGTTGCCTTGTGGTTTGTGAGTAATGTCAATATGGTATATTATGTATCAGTTTGAGGGACAGGAAAGTTGTTTGATGGTGAACTTCGGGGACGAAGTTCCTTTTAAGAGGGGAAGAGTAATGTCGCAAAAGAAAAATGACGTAATTATAACAATTTTACAGTATTTTTGTGATATTTTAAAGTATGTGATTGATTGGTTGAATAGTTTTATGGTGGTTATTGTATAATTGAGTAAGAGTTTATAATTGTTGAATAAAATAACATGTCGTTATACTTTATTTTCAGTAATTATTCGTATGTTGCCATGAGAATTAGACGTTATTAGCAGTAGCATGAGAATTAGATGTTATTAGCAGTAGTGGAGTTGCCATTAGTAGAATTGTGTTGTGAGGCTAAAGTAATAGAGTGGAATGAACGATGTATTATTGTGAATCGATGGTAGGATTGTTGCTTTGTGTGTTTTGTATTTGGTAATCGTCGACAAGTAATGGATGAAAGTATAGTCTGATAGTTGGTTGGATAATATTGTGTAGTAAGTGCAAGTGATAGTCGAATTAGTCGTTCTTGTGGACAGTATGTGTTCAGTGATTCAAAAGGAAGTTGGTGATTAGCTGAGAGTCGTGTTGTGTATTGTGTGCTAAGGCGGACGATGATGATGATGTCTGATGAACATACATAGTGAGATGGTATTTCCAAACAGTTATGTTGACCTGTGTTGCGTAAACAGTGGTGATAACCTTGGTTTCTTTGTCGTGTGTCGCGGGAGAGGATGAGTCGAACTTCGGGGACAAAGTTCTTTTTAAGGGGGGAAAACTGTAATATCTGTCCTTTTAGGGACCCGTTGACCGACCTTAGACATATATCTTGACCTTTGGAAACCTTACGAATGATGACTGGTGATGGTGTGAGCTTTAGTTTGTGAGTTACTCGATCTAGCGGAGCTACTCGATCGATTAGCTTGGGAGCTCGATCGAGTAAGTCAGTTACTCGATCGAGTAACGGGTTTGTATCGGGGATTTATTAATCGTATTTTGTGAAACCGTAAATCATTTCCGCTTCTCTTCCCTAAACCTAGATGTCGTCTCTTCTTCTTTCCTACACCATAGTTCCTTCCTTTGAGGTTCTTGAGGATGCTTATAGCATGGGGATGGGTTGCTTGAGTCGGGTGGTGGTCTTGACGCCGGATTGCTATGCGTAGGTATGTCATCATCATCATTATTGTCGTTGTTGTTTTCAGTAAGTTGTAGTTGTTGGGAAATGTGTCCTCAACAATAGTGCGATCACATGATTTAAATATCATTATTAAATCTCATTTTAAGAATACATGTGGGATGTAATATTTTACAGTCAACTGGTCCACACATATCGGTAATGATTGGCTGACTAGAGTTTGACATTACTGTCGTGCGACGGTGGTGATCAGTTGATCCCCTTAGGTCATACCTATAGGGAAATACTCTTAATTGATTATTTAATTAATCGTATACCGATACGAGCTGATTAAATTGCTTAAAATTGACGGATAATTTTGTGAGTATAATTTACGTATCTTATTGTAAATATGATTAAATAAGACACGGTCTAAGTAATCGAATTGTTTTATTACTTAGATGAAATTATTGTTTACAGAAACAATTGAAACGGAATGAATAAATTATTATAAATATAGAATGTTGTAGTTTATAATTCGGAAACATTTTTGGTACAAGTAATTATGATATTACTAAGTCGATTTTTGTATGTGACGTATTTTTAATAATACGTTGATTTTTAATATGATAAAAATACATTGCATTGTAACATGTCATGTAACATGTAACATGTGACAAAATTGACAAATGACAAAATAAAATGGACTACCCATTTTATCTCATGTGTACCGAAAATTGGAGGGTGTTAGTGGATAAATTGTGTTGATTATTTTAATAAGGGAAAAAAAACACAATTATTACACTCTATATCTAGGCATGCAAGCCTACTCTTCATGGGGAAGAAAAATGGATCCATGCATTGGCTTCCCATAACCCTCCAATCGGTTTTCCTTATGGAAAACTAAAATGTTTTCTTCCATTAATTATTCATTACTTCACTTGATATTTTCTAGAGTAAGAAAAATCAATCTCTCCATAACTTGTGAAAACTTAGAGAGAAAAATACACAAAAGTCTATCCTTTGGCCGAAAATTTTGTAGTGCCAATACATATTATTTTGTGTCATATTTTAAGTATAACTAATATTATTACTAGATCTACATAATATTAGTTATTAAGATGTATTCCTTGGGTATATGCTTTTGGGAGGGATTCTACTCTTGAATCCTTGTTCTTCCATTTGGAGAGCTCAAGAACAAGTGAGTAGGAGGACTCACTTGTGCCCATAAGAACCGAAATTACAATGTAAGGGTGATTTCTTCTCTATTTTATTATATTGTTTGCATGCATAAAATCCACTTTTAATTTTATGACAAATTATTTTGACATATATGAGTATGTTAATATGTATATGAATCTACATTTCCTTCAATCGGTATCATGAGCCACGGTTGTTTGCATGCAAATCGGTTAAAAGTTTTTCCGAGTTATAAAGAGTAACATATAAAACTTGTAAATTTTGTGTTATTATGATATATCACGAAATTAATCCATGCATGTTAATATTTCTGGTCCTAAAGTGTTTTAGGATATTTTGGTTAATTTTTCGGATTTTTATTGTTCATATTTTACAATAATGGCATTTAAATGTGATTTTATGAGTAAAAATGTCATTTTTGGTCTAAAAATAGCTATACTTCGAATTTTCACTTGGTTTTTGGATATGTTGTTACATATATTATTTTGAGATAACCTGCAAATTTTCATAATTTTTGGACTTGTTATGCTCGAAAAATGAATTTTTCATTATTAAATTCGGATTTAAGAGAAAAATAGGTTAATATGAGTTAAATTTCGAATATGGTCATAGAAAATTAATATGTTGTCACATGCAATTTTACAAGATGTGTGTAAAATAATTGGCTATAAAGAAGTCTTTTTGCATGATTTATGAATTTTTGAAGTAAAATAGCATAAATAGTGACATTATTAGTGGAAAATTAATAAAACATAATCTATGACTTAGGAAAAACGTCTAATGTTGCATTTTATTATCTTTTTCAGATCTAAAATTGAAAAGTTAATGAAAATAATTTTTCCATGTTTTTATGATTATTTTATTAAAAATCGATAAACCGCAACATTGTTTTTCCGGAAAATTTTCGAAATTTTTAACCTAAGATTTTGAACATTATGAGTGTCATGGATTTTTTTCAGAATGTTCATGAATTTAAATTTCAAATTTTGAATTTATTTGAAATTTTTGGATTTATTTGAAGTTTAATAGCTTATTTTTGTATTTTTAGTCCTTTTATGAACAATTTTGTAAATAAAAGTTAATTATGGTCAAATTACTAGTGGAGACTATATTTTGAGTCCTAAGAGGTTAGGGTAATTAACTTATGCATAAATATGAGTTTATGCATTTTTGTGATTATAAAATGTTGAAATCACGCAAATCCGTAAAAACCGAGTAATATACGATATTGGCTAATTAAAAGGCGATTTAGCATAAAAATTGAGCATGTTCATACATATTATAATGCTGCATTTTCTTTATGATTGTCATAATTTTCATTTATGTAATTTTGAATTATGTAATTTTACTTAGTATGGCCTTAGTTTTTTAATTGGTATTTCCCGAAATGTATGGGAATATCGATTCGGTTGTAATTTTTATTGTGATCTCGTATCACCGTTTTGTAATTTAATAGATTTATTTTATTTTAGTTACAAATGTATAATAGGAAATTATGTAATTTATTATGTAATTTTATTCATTCCGGAGTTCCTAAAGACGGATTACTTCAAGAATGGCGATACATAAAGACGGTGTTACCTCGAGATGCGTGCCACAACCGAAGTTCAAGGGACCAATGGAGTTGGTTTCCGATTTTGTAATAGATTAATAGTTTTTCTATTTTTAGGAAGGCCATACTAGGATTTATTTATCTTTTATGCTTGCATTTTATTTTATGTCACATGCATCGCTAAATCGCCATAACTAAACATGCATTGTCTTTTATCGAGTTTATCGACCGTGTCAATTAAAATTATCGTAGTTCACCGCTTTAGTTCACTTAAAACGTGATAGATAATAAATTGACATGACCTCTCGCTAAAACTATCAATTGAGACATAGCCTTACCAAATAGTAGAAACCATGAAAACCTATTTCGCGAGGGAGTGCGCTCGGCCACACCGGTACAAACCTTGTTACGTAGGGGAAGTGGGTGATGAATGTTAATCCACCGAATTCATGTTGATAAGGGATGTATCGGCCACACCGTGCCCAAGTTAACGTGGGTTTGGATCATGGACACATTTATTCGAAATTTGGATTGAACTCAACAAAAGTATTTGATAAGGGATGTATCGGCCCCACCGTGCCCTTGTCGATGTGTTTTGGGCTAAAGATAATTGTTAATGTAATATTATCGACCAAGAGTTCTAAAAGTAGAATCGATTAAAGAGTTAATCCACCGAGTTATATTGATAAGGGATGTATCGGCCCCACCGTGCCCAAGTTAATATGAATTTGGATCTTGGAATCATTTATCATAGTTGGGTAGAGGTCACTATGTAAATGCTATACTTGTTTTTCCAAGTATTAATAAAACGATAAATGTTAAGTTTTCCTTTATTCCGTTGTTATATTGTTCTATTTCTTTACCACAATTCATATACGATATCATTTCGTTTTTGATTCAAAACTCCATTAAAACATCGTAACTAAAGACAAATATGAATTTGCTTCTAAAACCTCATATGAACCATTGCTAAGGATCTCTTATAAAGAGTATAGATTAAAGTTATTCATTATCAAACAGGTTTTGATTCTTGACTAACACATCTACTTACAATGGATTATTTTTCATGTACTTAAATGAATTAAGTACCTTGAAGCGATAAATTGTTTTGGTAATTAGTTTTGTCAAGAATTCGTAATTGACCAAAATAACGCAACCACTTCAATGAAAGTTTTAAGACTAAAACGAACAAATGAAGAGTGAATCTTCATGAATTCAATTTTGCTTCTCAAAGCAAAGACTCATTGAATTAAGTGGGAGCATTCTCTTAAACCGTTAAGATAAGGACGAGGTTCGAGAAGTAAGGATTATGATGGAATTGATACAAGGTAATGTTAAAGGTAAAGTTGTTGAGAATGACGATACTAAACCTATCAATCCCGACCGATAAAGTTTCCATTGTCTTAAATGTTGGACACGAGAAAGGAAACTACCCCAAATTTTTGAAGAATCAACAAGTTAGTTGTGGGACATCTAATGGGATCTTCTTCTTTAAATGTCTATATGATTGACATAAATTTTGCTAGTACTACTTCGTCAATATTAGAAACCGGTGGTGGTTTTCATCATCATGTTTGATACATGGGATGATAAGAATATAACGACTAGCAACAATAATGTCGAGAGATAGAGTAATTGTGTACTCAAATCTAGTTTTGGATTTGGAGTTGTACTTAATTGTAACTATTAAGTACATAAACTCTAAATAAGAATACAAACTTGTTAAGATACAAAAGAGGTTTCACTTTTGCGACCCTATACACCACGATTTGATGTATGGCTAGCCCATTATCAAGGTGATTATATTCTAAACCAAACTAGAATGATATATCATGAAGATGATGTAAGACTCAAATTGGTAACCCAAGATTAAACCTTAAAATTTTGGAATGATGAACGCAAAGAGTTATCGAGTACTCTTGAAACCATTAGATTGTTAATGGTATGTGCGTATCTTGTATTCAAAGCAAGATGTCTCGTGCCTTTTGGTTGAAAAGGAGATCGAAGTTGTAAATCATTGATCCGAAATAGGTTGATCATTTTCTTTTACCAACGATTTAGGTTGACACTAATGTGTTCACTTAATAAGGTAAATAGAGAAATTTTTGAAGAATTTCAAAGAATTCAAGGAATCACGATTTAAGTCGTGATGGGATTATCAAAGTGAAGACTTTGATATAAGCCAAAGGAAATGTGATATAGTATCACAAGTTAATCTCTCTTAGCACGCATTATGAAATAATGTGTGGTTGGATAAGAAATCAAACGCTATTCGATATGGTTTGAACTTCAATCAAGTTACTTTGAGTTACTTGATTCTTTTGGGGATTTTATCATTTTGTCTAAAATTATTTTTCCACTAAATCGAATCATATGGGATATGAAATGGTAAGGGTACCATGGTTGTAAGTTTTTCACAAGAAACAAATGCTCATTTTTCCCTTGCAATTATCACGAGCACGACGGGTTTGCGGCTCATGAAGCTGTCTTTCTAAAATACAAGTTTATTTTAGAAGACAGAGTGGGAGAAATTATTCAAGAGCCACAAAGAATGCCACAGAGAACAGAGAATGTTATGTCGCAAGAAACTGGTATTTCTTGGCTACATGAGACGTTTTGTGTAAGACATTGTTTCTTCAAAACCTAGGAGGTTAAATTCGTCACTTGTTAAAAATGATGAATTCATGCTACTTTTAAGAAAGTAAAGAGCTTATAACTTACAAAAGAAATTGTTTGATTCAAGTTGATTACTTCTAGAAAGTAATGAACGTATGACTTACATAAGAATGTTTAAGTCACAACTCAATACAAGGCTTAGAGCCATGAAAATCCGAAATAAAAGGCTTGATTAGTGACAAAGGGTTTTGCACTAATAAAGAGATATTTCAAAGTAAGATTGGTTGCAAAGGGTTTTGCACTAGTTGAAATGCTTAAGTCTATTAGGATCTTCTTAGGGATTGTGTTTCATTATGAGGTTATGAAATACGTAGCAAGTAAATCTAAAACCCGCTTCTTCAAAAGAAGGAATGTATTCAATACATGTCATGAGTTTTGTAGATTCTTGCAATCCTAAGATAATGTGAAACTTAAGAGAGGGTCTTAAGTAGGACATCAATGAGTTGGAATCAACATTTTGATCATGTGATAAAACATTTCTCGATAAGTCGAGAAGTTGTGTTTATACATGGAGTTTAGTGGGAGTTACGGAATTTTAATTAGTCCGATATGTGGATGACATATTGATCATTGAGAATGATTTAAGACTTTTGGAGTATTATAATACATCTTGAATATCCGGATTTATGAAGATAAATCCACATGATATTAGCGTCAGTAAGAAGTCTTATGTTGATAAGATTCATGACTAGTTCAATTAATTTGAACATATTTGATTAATTCCATTTGCTTCCGCTGCCGGATCAATTAAATGAGTTATGATGTATAACACTTCATATACTTTGAGTATGATGAATTGTTTTCAAAATCGAATTTAAGTAATCTTTACCTAGTATATAAAGATTACCCTTAAGTGCTTGCAGAAGCATTAAGGAAGTAAAGCAAAGTGTTTATGATGCAATTTTGTGTAAGGGTGTTACACAAGTGACAATTGACAATTGAGGTTGCGCATGGTTTCCGACAAAACCATAATCAAAACACATTAGGATGGTTAAGATACCATTGTGGCTATGATAATTAAGAAGTAGATTTTCTAGAATCGTTCTAGGCAATAAAGAACAATGAGAGATATATATATATATATATAACGGAAATTGAGTACACTTGCAATCATGAGATGTGCAAGAGGATGAGTCCCGCACACTGTGAAAACAGTGGGAGCTATTCTTAGGCTAAGAGGGCCTATGTCTTGATTGGATCTCGACACGTACTCAGAAAGTTTTGTAATGCAAATGTATACATTACAAAGGAAAACGAGTATGTAGTAAGGTTGAGTAAGGTACAAGAAATTGATAAAACCTACTAACCAAAGCCTTCTCAAAGGCTAAACATGATGAGTCATGTCATTTCAATTGAATTGAAATGAACAACTACGTACAAGATCAAATTAGATTATAGAACATGAAATAGTAATCGAGCATTGACTATTCATGTGTGATAATCGCATTTGTCGTTCGAGTTTTATTTTAAAACTATTTTATTATACTTTGTTACATCCAAACGGGTTGTGGAGACAATTGAACCCCGTTAAAGTGAACACGGATTAGCATTGTATTCGCCCATAGTCACTTGTATGAGGTGACGTCTCGAAGTGACTAGAGTGTGATGCGATTGATGGCAAGTTCAAGTGCCATACAGTCATGAGAGATGACTAGTCGATCACATAGGCAGATGTTAGGAACACCTTGTCGGGCCTTATGACCGCTTATAGAGTTCTGGCAAATTTATATAGCCTGGTCGTGGCGAGAGCTGCTATAGTATTCAAATGAGTCGATTCTTTTGACTAAAGACTATTCACCTAAGATGGCTCAGTTTCAGATTAACTTTGATTTGTGTTACTACGACCTTCGTAAATGGGGTCAAATGGGCATATTTTGGGTTATGATGGCTGTGGCTAGTCGAAGGGAATAGTGCGATAGGAATTGTCCACCCCCTTGTCGGGGTTAAAACAATATCTCGGGGCCACTCGAGGAGTAATGAATCGGAAATGCGTGGCCACGCTCGGAAGGTATCCGAGTGGATAAATCCGGTCAATCGCTTATTCTCCGGATCGAGGAAACCACTCTCGATATGATCACTTGCAAGTACGACCTGAAAGACACCTTGCATTGAGTGGGAGATAGTAATAGGACAAGAGAATTGGTGACGCACACTTGTCGAGGACAAGTGGGAGATTGTTGGGAAATGTGTCCTCAACAATAGTGCGATCACATGATTTAAATATCATTATTAAATCTCATTTTAAGAATACATGTGGGATGTAATATTTTACTATCAACTGGTCCACACATATCGGTAATGATTGGTGACTAGAGTTTGACATTACTGTCGTGCGACGGTGGTGATCAGTTGATCCCCTTAGGTCATACCTATAGGGAAATACTCTTAATTGATTATTTAATTAATCGTATACCGATACGAGCTGATTAAATTGCTTAAAATTGACGGATAATTTTGTGAGTATAATTTACGTATCTTATTGTAAATATGATTAAATAAGACACGGTCTAAGTAATCGAATTGTTTTATTACTTAGATGAAATTATTGTTTACAGAAACAATTGAAACGGAATGAATAAATTATTATAAATACAGAATGTTGTAGTTTATAATTCGGAAACATTTTTGGTACAAGTAATTATGATATTACTAAGTCGATTTTTGTATGTGACGTATTTTTAATAATACGTTGATTTTTAATATGATAAAAATACATTGCATTGTAACATGTCATGTAACATGTAACATGTGACAAAATTGACAAATGACAAAATAAAATGGACTACCCATTTTATCTCATGTGTACCGAAAATTGGAGGGTGTTAGTGGATAAATTGTGTTGATTATTTTAATAAGGGAAAAAAAAACACAATTATTACACTCTATATCTAGGCATGCAAGCCTACTCTTCATGGGGAAGAAAAATGGATCCATGCATTGGCTTCCCATAACCCTCCAATCGGTTTTCCTTATGGAAAACTAAAATGTTTTCTTCCATTAATTATTCATTACTTCACTTGATATTTTCTAGAGTAAGAAAAATCAATCTCTCCATAACTTGTGAAAACTTAGAGAGAAAAATACACAAAAGTCTATCCTTTGGCCGAAAATTTTGTAGTGCCAATACATATTATTTTGTGTCATATTTTAAGTATAACTAATATTATTACTAGATCTACATAATATTAGTTATTAAGATGTATTCCTTGGGTATATGCTTTTGGGAGGGATTCTACTCTTGAATCCTTGTTCTTCCATTTGGAGAGCTCAAGAACAAGTGAGTAGGAGGACTCACTTGTGCCCATAAGAACCGAAATTACAATGTAAGGGTGATTTCTTCTCTATTTTATTATATTGTTTGCATGCATAAAATCCACTTTTAATTTTATGACAAATTATTTTGACATATATGAGTATGTTAATATGTATATGAATCTACATTTCCTTCAGTAGTGATAGGATAGATGGTTGTACTGTTTGTATAGGTGTATTACTTGGTTGATTGGTATCATGTGATCAGACGCGGAATCGTTGCAGTGCGCTAAAGGTAGGTTCGCCTACTCAGTACTGTTGGTTGTCTAGAGTGTCTTTTGATGTGGCTTGGTTGTTGTAGCGTCGGTATGGTCGATGGATTGTGGTAGTTAGTTGGTGTTGTGTTATTTTATTTATCGTTGTTGTGGTATAGCTGATTGTGATTGTTTGTCTCTGGTTCTCGAGGTGTGTCCTTGGATGAGTGGAGTCACTTGTGGGAGTGGCTTCATGCCCGTAGTTTGCCCTTCGTGGAATCCGCCACGGGAGGGGATGTGCACATTAATAAACATGGGTTTATCGCTCAGTATGATGAGCGAGTCTTAGGTGGGAACGGCTGCGGCCCCCCCTTGGCAGGGCTGGTCCAGTGGACAGTTGGTTATGGTGATTGATTGGAGGAGATGTGGTGTGTGTATGTTTCGTTGTGCCTGTGTTTTGTCTGTGGTTGTTGGTGTATTTCCTCAGCTACTGACCTTGTGTGGTTTTGTCTTGTTTGTTTCTGTTGTGTATTGCAGGATCCCTTATGTTAAGCAGTCAGTGTTAGCAGGTTGTGATCTGGATGTTAGCTGGGTGCTTGGCCGGATGAGTCTCTCACGAGTCACGACAGAAGTAGTTTATATAGCTGATAGTGGTTTTGAGTTGTATCTTGTTTATATCAGTTGTTTTGTTAATCACTGTAATATAACTTAATTGTTCTTTTATCGACATTTGATTATTACTGTCCTCGGGCAACCGAGATAGTAACGCCTTTATATGCTAGGGAAGGTCTTGTTAAGGCTCCTTGGTATATGAGGCTAATGGTCAACACAAATTGAGTAACAGACATGCTAAGTGGGTGGAGTTCTTGCAGTCATTCACTTTTTCCAGCAAATACAAAGAGGGAAAGCAAATGGTAGTGGTAGATGCATTGTCAAGGAGGCACTCCTTACTGTCAGTCATGGGAAACAAAGTCCTTGGGTTTGAATTTATGAAAGAAATGTACAAGGAAAATCCTGATTTTTCAGAAGAATAGATAAATCAAACTGCGGGACAGAAGATACCAGTGAGCAAGTATATCTTGCAGGAAGGATTCTTGTTCCAGGGCAACAAGTTGTGTGTGCCTAAGGGTTTTTACAGGGATCTGTTAATAAAGGAAGTTCACTCAGGAGGCTTAGGAGGTCAATTTGGAGTCCAAAAGACGTTGGACATCCTTCAGGATCAGTTCTATTGGCCTAGGATGATGGGTGACGTCCAGATTATTCTCATGAGGTGTTCACTGTGCTAGCAGGCCAAAAGCTCTTTCCAGGCTGGTCTTTATAATCCTTTACCAGTGCCTGATATGCCATGGGAAGATGTAAGCTTAGATTTTATTGTTGCCTTGCCCAGGACTCAGAGGGGCAAGGATTCTGTAATGGTAGTTGTTGATAGGTTCAGCAAGATGGCTTATTTTGTGCATGCAAGTAGACTGAGGATGCTGCCAGTGTTCCCGAGCTCTATTTAAAGGAAATTGTGAGGCTACATGGGGTACCCAAAACCATAGTGTCTGATAGGGACACCAAATTAATGAGTTATTTCTGGAAAACTCTATGGAGGCTTCTAAAAATTAAGTTGTTGTTCAATACATCTCACCATCCTCAAACTGATGGCCAAACTGAAGTCACTAACAAGACATTGGGGAGGATACTGAGGTGCATAGTTAGCAAGTCCTTGAGGGATTGGGATTTGAAACTGTCACAAGCTGAGTTTGCATTCAATAGGGCACCATCAACTGCAACGGGTCATAGTCCATTTGAGTTAGTATATGGGATTAATACACTCATGCCCTTAGACTTTATGACACCCCATATACCAAGGAGCCTTAACAAGACTTTCCCTAGCATATAAGGGCATCACCATCTCGGTTGCCCGAGGACAGTAATAATCAAATGTCGATAAAAGAACAATTAAGTTATATTACAGTGATTAACAAACTAAGATATACAAAAGGTACAACTCGGTCTAAGGTCTGATATGAGAACTACACTTCTGTCATGACTCGTGAGAGACTCATCCCGCCAAGTATCCAGCTATCATCGAAGACATCACTTGGTAAGACTGACTGCTCACAATAAGGGATCACGGCAGACACAACAGAGATAAACAAGAAGACAAACCACACAAGGTCAGTAACTGAATGAACACACCAACCCCTGACACTACCATACAAACACAACAGAACATACACAAGTGACATCTCCTCCAACCAAACAACGTCACCGACTGTCCACTGGAATAGTCCTGCCAGTGAAGGACCGCAGTCGTACCCACCAAATCCCCGCTCATCATACCGAGCGATAACCATGTCCCATTAATGTGAACATCCCCTCCCGTGGCGGTTTCAACGGAGGGCAAAACTAGGGCGTGAAGCCACTCCCGCAAGTGACCCCACTCAGCCGAGGATTCACCTCGAGAACCAGAGACAAACAACCACAAACAGCTGTACCATAACAACGATAATCAGCACGACACCACACTAACCAATTACCACAACCAATCATCCATAACGACACAACAACAACCAAATCACATCAAAAGACACTCTAACAACCAACAGTATTGAGTAGTCGAACCTACCTTTAGCGCACCACAGCGATTCCACCTCCGACCACAAGATGTCAAACAACCACGCTATACACCTATAGAAACAGTACAATTATCTATCACAACCACTACAACCCTAACTGAAAACAACAACGACAATGATGATGACGATGATATACCTACGCATAGCTATCCGGTGTCAAGACCGCTACCCGACTCAAGCAACCTATCCCCATGGCATAAGCATCCTCAAGGGCCTCAAAGGAAGGAATTATGGTGAAGGGAAAAAGAAGAGGCATCATTTAGGTTTAGAGGAAAGAGGTGGAAATGATTTGCGGTTATACGAAACACGATGTATAACGCCTCGCTGTAACATGCTACTCGATCGAGTGGCCCCTACTCGATCGAGCGTCCCAGCTACTCGATCGAGTGGCCTCGACTAGATTGAGTACCACACACCCAAAGCTTACCATGTCACAAGACATCGCTCGTAAGGTTTCCCAAAGGCCAAGACATATCACTAAGGTCGGTCAACGTCAGTCAACGGGTCCTTAAAAGGACAGGTATTACAGTCTTTCCCCCTTAAAAGAACTTCGTCCCCGAAGTTTAACTCATCCTCTCCCGAACGGCACGACAAAGAAACCAAGGGTGACACCACCGTTTACCCGACACAGGTCAACATAACTGTTTAGAAATACTATCCCACTATGTATGTGCACCAAACATCATCATCATCATCCACCCTAGCACACGACACACACATGATCCTCAACGACTCACTAACTTCCTTTTTTAGTTACTGAACGCATACCTACCACAAGGACGACCAACTCGACTATCACTTATACTACTACATCATATTATTCAAACATACACCACCACAACCACGAGACTATACTTTCATTCATCACCGGCCAACAGTTACTACTTACAAAACGTACAAACAATGATATTATCGCAGATTCACAACATTACATGTTCCAGATTTACACCACACTAGGTTTGGTGCCCGGCTTCGCCCGGGTTACCTCTATTTATCGTTAATTTTTTATCAATAAAATAAACTATATTGGAGTTGTCTAACTCACACATTTACTATTTGTAATATATTTTTCTACGGCATATCTTGTAATTATGATGAAATGTAAAATTTATTTTCAAATTATGAGATATGTTCACTACCCCGCTGTTAATATTATTACTTTCATGACATTATTTCTTAATATCATTACGTTCACTACTCCCCTGGTTACTATTGTTTCTTTTACTAATTCCTCTATTTTTTATGTTAAATTCATTATTCCCGTTAATTTTATCCGGCCTATATTTAAATAAATAAAATATTTCCTTGAGTCTATTGGTTATTTAATTGATCATACTTTTTCTCATTGTTACCACCACTGTTACTTTCACTACATTCGTAGTTACTTTCACTACTCCCACTATCATTATTATAACTGTCACTACTCCCACATTAATACCGTTAATTTTATTAATCTCGTTGCTGCTACTATTACTTTTACTCCATTTAATTCAATGTATAATTCTATGATGATACTAATTAATTTCATAAGTGCGTGGAGCATGTTAAATTTAAGGAAAATCAATATATTCTTGTGTTTTCTAAATTTAATTACTTTAATTTAATATAATTTCCATAAATATTCTTCATCAAGGCATATTTATATTATACTTTTAACCAAAACTATATAATATTTACATCGAGGTACCTTTAACAGGTCCATCACACGGTGCTATCGATTTAAAACTATATAGGATAATTAATTTGTATATATTTCTTTAATTACATTGAAGTCCCTTGGTTTTGGAATTAATATATAGTATTGATATGTTTCATTATACCCGATTACTTTAACCGTACTACACAACTCTGCTAATAACATTGAATTCTCAAGTCATCATAACGAATAACTACTGAAATAAAGTATACGACCTGTTATTTCATTCAACAATTATAAATTATTACCCAATTGTACCATAACCACTATGAAGCTACCAAAACAACCATATAAAACTATTCAAATAATCATTCACATACTTTAAAATACCACAAAATAATGCAAAATTGTTATAATTACATCAATTTTCTTTTGCGACATTACTCTTCCCCTCTTAAAAGGACCTTCGTCCCCGAAGTTCACCGTCAAGCAACCTCCTTGTCCCTCAAACCGATACAGATGATATTACTGGACATTACTCATAAACCACAAGACTAAATTGATTCACACTAACACAACCTACTCTTTGACATTACATGACTACAACTCCTACAAACATAAAACCACTGAGACTATGTAGTACATCGCAGGAAATATTATTACAAACTAGTAGCAAATCCATCAATTATTTGTGATACGACCATACCGAACAAGCGACAACATTATAAACATAGTATTCGATTTATCCAACTCGACTGCATATTGACTACAAAGTAATGCAAATACCACTGAAAACTGTGTGAGTTGACCAAAATGCATATTAGACTCATGACAACAAAAATACTTCCTTGTCATTACCTAAACATGACCCACATGATATATATATATATATACATATATATAGATATGTATATATATATATATATATATATATATATATATATATATATATATATATATATATATATATATATATATATATATATACGATTATCAACTTGAACAACACTCCGCACATTATGTTCCCGCAGCAATTTGTTGTATCGTTCCGACCCACATGCATCGCATTGAAAACTACATCCATAACACGGCCACATGAAATTATATAATCAACGGTAAAGCTAAACAATGTTACTAAACACCCACAATAAATATTAACCTAACAACATTCAAAATACGATGATTCAAACAAGTCGCAATTCGAAAAGTTCCTGTAACAGTGAGACTCGATCGAGTTGGTCAGGACTCGATCGAGCTGGCCCTACTCGATCGAGCTCATCAGCTACTCGATCGAGTAGGCTGAGATCAGAATATTTCTCCAAGGTCACACGTGCAGCTACTCGATCGAGTGAGGAGCACTCGATCGAGTTGCCACAGGTCGATAAGTCCCCTAAACGTCAAATTAACAATCAAACAAACATGTAAACATGAGTCGGGATGCTCTCCCGACCCTAAAATCCTGCTTAACATGTCTAAAACTACTCAAGTACGTCCTTATGGCCAATCATACAAACCAAAGATCCACCAAAAGTAACTACCGAAAACCAAAATAATATTCACTACAACCATGAAACAAAAGAAGAAAGAAAATGGAGTATCATCACTCCTCCTGCTGCTCATCAATGACCTCATCATCACCGCCACCACCAGAAGTGCCTGCTTCCATCGCGTCATAACCCGCATCACCACTAACACCAGCATCTGCTCCCATGCGCCAAGGGGCCAAGCAACCATAGGGATACGACTTAGGTGCTCCCTAAGTAGACCTATCCACACCATAAGAGTGGAAGGCCCCACTATCGTCCCCGACACCTCTCCACCAAACCGGTTGGGCTCCCGTGGTCCTAATACCCTATACATAAGCCATCTCGTGCAGGTTCCGGAGTGTCAAGGTAGAAGGCACTCTCTGTATGTGAGATCGCTCACACGCATCTCTGGGCTATAGAAAAAAGGGTAACCAGAAAACTGGTACTGTGGCGGCACTGGATGCTCCGGCTGCGTTGGCTGAGTCTCAGCCACCCTCTCCCTCACTCGGTGTGGTCCCCTCCCCACTATAGGCTGGGCATCCTCAGGTCTCACATTCTCCCCCTTTCTCGGCTCGGGCATCACCTGTAGGATCTCTGGGTCAATGAGGTTCGTCTGCCCTGCAGGACGCTCCTCCTCCTCATCCTCGTCAGAATCGGCAGACACCACTGCCGCTGGTAAAGGCTCTGTACCGGGAAGGTGCTAAGGACTGGTATCCGCATCCAAGTCATACCCCACACTCTCCACGCTAACCCCACCCTCCAAAGTTCTCAACCATTTCTGGTCGAGGAAATAGTCTCGGTCCAAGGTGGGTACCCTGGTGGTCAAAGGAGTATAGGCCGAGGAGGCCTCAAAGGTAGTAAGCCTCTCTGCCAACCGAGTGGCAATGGCCCCACAACTCAGAAAACGGGTGTCAGAAGAAGCCATCAGCGCTAAACTGGCACACACTATAGCAGGGGCACTAAAGGTCACTCTCTGAGTTCGGGCAGGGTTAAGGTACGCCATCAGCAACATCAACTCGTGTGAGTTTAACTTACTCACATCCTTCCTCCCATAAAGAAGACAAGATAAAGCACGAAGGAAAATCTTCAAAGTGACATGTTGAACATCGTTGATCAACATGTTACTCAAAGTAGGAGTTGATTTATCGGTAAGATAAGGCATGAGGCTACTAACCCCACACTCAGACGGTATATCCCGGAGAGCTCCCTTGGCGGGTTTAGCAAGGCCAAGTTGAGTAGCAAACAGATCCATGGTCAGAATAAAACTTGTGTTCATAAGGCGGAACTCCACAGTTTGTTCCACAGCATCGTACTTAAACGAACTCATAAACTCAAGTGTCAAGAAAGCATAGAAGTGCTTACAGAGGTGATATAACCCAGCCATCCCCAAAGTCTCGAAGATATGCCTAACATCGGTCTCAGTCCCCAAGTCAGTCAGAAGGGTTGTGTCTATACAGCAGGTGGGTCTCATCTTTCGGTTCTGCAAGGCCACAAAATTATCCCTTCGTGTGAAGTCCACAAAGACTACAGACGGGTACTCCGGTACTGCTGGGACCGTAGGTCCACTCCTCTCTCCTATATCGGGCTCAGAAGCCCTCCCCCTCTTGCTCTGACGGGTTCACACGCTTGGTCTCGGCATCTGTTTTAACATACGACTTAAATAAACAAACCACATATACTTGAAAAACATGTAAGGTATTCATGTATAATCATAGAAAGGAGCAACTAAGTACACACGTTCACCAACAATCCAAAAATTATTATCATACTCTCTTAAACTTACTAGCACACGGTCTCACAGCTGTAAAGATTTTGACATTTATGGTACCAATTATCATCATCACTATCACTTCTGAAAATCATACTTTCAAAATAACTTCATAAACAACCAAATTTCACAACGATACAAAACGAATTTCAGTTTGGGGCACTTTTAAGACGGAGTTTCAAGGCAAATTTTTGAGGGAAAATCATCAAAATCAACTCTAAACATGATATGTATAACATATATTACCCAATTTTCTCCCTTTGCATACAAAAGACAACCAAAATTCCATTCAGAAATCCCAAACCTTAGAAAATTCGAGTCTTATAAACCCCTAATTTGATTCGATTTTTGTATAACCCATGTCAATCATCACCAAATTGAAGCAATTAGATCATATTACAACAATTATAAACAAGATTTAGCCCACATAAATCGATTTTTCCAGCAACTTCCAACATCCTACATGCTTCTAATTAATCAAAAACATCAAAATAGAATAAACATTCATACCTTGGTTGATTAGCAAGCAAAAAGAACGAATTAAGCAAAGAAATCACCAATATTCAAGCACAAACTCAACAAGAACAAGGGAACTTTGAGAGAGAGGTAAAGAATTAAGGTTTGATGAGTGAAAGAATGAGAAAGAAAGAATTAGAAAAGGGTATATGACCCCGTGTTTTAGCGGCATTGTAGCAGCTTCCTCGATCGAGTAAGTATCTGACTCGGTCGAGTGGACTCCACTCGATCGAGTTGGAGCTATTCGGTCGAGTTTTAGCAGGCAATTCCAACTTTTCGTCCTAATAACTTCCTAAGTAGATCGAATGAGGTCTACTCAGTCTAGTAGGCACTCGTACTCGGTAAAGTAAGGCTAGGTACATGATCGGAAAATATAAGCTTAACTAAAGATTCCTCCAAAACAGCAACGCGTGTCGATTCCAAAACGAATTCAGAAATCGTCACAGATTATTATACTCATTCACGATGAATTACTATCACACAAATACAACGTACGAATCTAACAAACCTATCACTTTGTGCAACCCGTTTAACTTCATTCTATGACAACATTACGCAACCAACTGGTTGCACCATTAGCTTTCTCATGAATACATTCAACACGCTTCTTTTCACTTATGATAATACAATCGTGACTACAACAAAATAACTTCTAATCATGTCACTCTAAACATACGTCTAACATGAACCATTCCTTATCATTCAAACGTACTAACAGTTTCACCACGTCACAACAATTATCAAGTAGCTTACTCAACTTAATTACACCACATTGCGGAAGCATTCAACCATTCATCTATCACATCCTCCAAGTACTAATTGGACAGCTGCTACGACTCATTCAAAACTTACTAATTACCATCATTACCACATACCATACTCACAATTTCTTCCATATCAAGTACGAATACCAAACATTTGGAACAAACATTACCAACACCACATCATACACATTGTCACGTATTACAAACATATCCCCACTTCAATTACTACTCAGTATAGATTCTCACAGTTCTAATCACAATTATACACACTAGCATCCATAAAGACTCCATCATAAACATCCCTAACATCACTATTATACACACTAGGTAAATAATTCCCGACTCGATATTCCCATAACCGGTGACTGGCGTAAGCATAATGGGGCCATGATTTTGAAATGAGGGCGCCTACTCACCCAAAATCTAGCATCAGCTGGGGATCCAAATACACATACACCAGGTTCATTTTTTAGACTCACTACTTTCATTAGGCTCATTTGTTACAGGTACCAAAATCGTCCGCCCTTCTCTTCTCCCTTTGCATTCTAGACCACGTTCTTACTTTTTGGCGTCTACGTGCTTGAACATTCGACCACGTAAGCTCGGATCTTTCTGAGTACCAGCCTCGTTTTGCATGACCGACCAATTTGACCAACTCCACATCAATCAACTTAATCAATTTGTTTAATTCCTCCTAGAGGGAACTTTCGTCGTACATTCGAGTCGAGCATCACTAAACGTTAACTTAGTTCATCTCGTTTCGTCAAACATGTAAGTCTGGGGGTTTAAATCCCTATTTTATTATTTTTCTTTATTATAATTATTAATGTAAAATTTATGTCGAAAACACACTTAAAACCGATTTGTAAAACTTTGTTTCAAACCCTTTTTACGGATTATCAGGAGACAAACGTCGAGAAAGGACGCAGCAACTGCTGCGCCTCTTCGAAGGGACGTAGCACCTGCTGCGCCTCTTCGTGAGGCTGCCGCAGTTCCTGCTTCCTTTCTTCTTCCTTCGTCTTTTGTTCGTCTGTTTGTTTTTGCTTTTGCTTTCAATTGTTCATTGTTCATTAACATAATAATTTGAGTACGATAATTTTAACATGTAATTCATTAATCATCATTAATGAATCCATCATTAAATCCCCGACTTAAATCCTTTATAATCCATATTTGCGGGTTTTCGTCATTAAAATCAATTCGGGTTTTTAGAGGATCGATTCATTAATATTAAGTCTTTGGAATTCAACTTTGATAAATTTTCACCTGTTATTTGTCGTCACCATCATTAGTTCGTCATTAACAACCTGTTTAAATTAATTATTTTGATTAATTTGTATTTGTAAATAATCTTAATCTTGCATATTAATTAGTTCTAATTGATTTTGTTCATGTTTTATCGTTTTTATGACCCAAATCACATGTAAATAATCTGCTAATCACTTCTATCCGAGTCAAATAATATAATCAAGCATTAAAATCACCAACGAACATTAACAATTTGCAATCCCGACTTCACAGTCAGAACTGAGCCAAGGAACAGACGCAGCGACTGCTGCGCCTCTTCCAAAGGACGCAGCTCTACTGCGCCTGTTCCTGGTTGAGTTTTATCTCGCTGAACTTCCGTTGTCGCCTTGACTTAGTTCATTAGTTACGTATTTAATTAACTATTACCCGTATTATCACCCTCAATCTGTTCGTTAATTTGTTTATTCTTTCTTTTCTAAAACCATCCGTTTTAAATGTATTTTCGACATAAATCAATAAATCCGATGTAATTATTGTAACTTTCATTATTGTATTTTTTTATTGTATTTCTTTTATTGTATTGCTTGTATTCCTTCACATGTAATCAACTTAAATTTCTACCTTGACATTAATTGTATGTTAATTACGTGATAACCGACTTAGTCTAAATTCTCACATGTTAGGATTAAAACGTTGGATGTTGCATTGCATGCATATAATCGACAACATATCGAGTATAGACAATTTCCCTAATCATTAGTAGAGGCCGCTATCGAGGCGGGCGGGATTAGGTGTTCGATCAAAAGAGCTTCCTAATACGTACCCTCACCCCTTACTCCAGATCTCTGTGAACATCCGTGTTCATTGGCATCCACGAGAGTCATTCTAGACATAGAATGCTAAGGGTAACGAGTGCTTAGTGTTCATGTCACTACTTTGTGTCTTGACATGACACGAGGTATTCGAACGGTTTCTAATTTTACACAATAAATTGGTGGCGACTCCACAAATGCACAAGAAAAGCTTGCTTCGCTTTTCGCCCCCATGGGCCCGCGTCCACAGTTTGGCGACTCCGCTGGGGATAATACACTTACGTGTAGCCAAGGGTGAAACTTGAACAAGGTTAGGGAATAGTTTGTACAAGACAGTTGTCGGTTTTCATAAGTCGGTCTTCCTAGACCGTTCGTTCGGCCTTCCTAGGCCCAACCCAACCCATTCGACCAATCGTCCTGTCTAAACGGTCCTAATTCTTATTTGGGCCTAAGGATGGATAGTGATTGACGTCATCCATACCATGGTACTTACT
Organism: Silene latifolia; assembly: GCF_048544455.1. Lineage (NCBI taxonomy): Eukaryota > Viridiplantae > Streptophyta > Magnoliopsida > Caryophyllales > Caryophyllaceae > Silene > Silene latifolia. Next base: position 34,378,730 of record NC_133536.1, read on the forward strand.
CTTGTTTGTATCAAGGACTTTCACTACTCGAGGAAATGGACTAGAAATCGGCCTTACTCTTGTTTGGTACGAACCTCTCCACAGACCCCGGGTTTGATTGTTCGGTATGGCAACCCACCCTTTAAACTAAAACCCTTCTAAATGCACTCAACATCCCGTTATAATGCTTGTTTAAATGTCTGTACCATATATGATCACCATTTCTAAACGCAACCATGACGATCTTTGTAAAATCAAAATCCCTTTTAAAATGTAAAAATTTCGAAAATGGGCCTAATATTAGCGCAAAACCAGTCAAAACTCTGTCTGATTGTCGAGTCAAAAATCGGGCCTCAAAGCCCATTTCAAAAGCTCACTTCGATTCCACTCCTACAACTACACTACAGTTGACTAGGACCAACATTTTCAAACTTTGTCATTTCTTCAAAGCTCACTTAACACAAGTGGCACACTCCCACTTCACAAGTTAAAACGTTTTTTTTTAGTAAGTGTGCTAGAATGGTCGATCGTGTTTTGATTCGTCGTCGATCTCTTATCCAGTTTCCAAGACGGCTGAAGACGTGAGCAACAACCAACCCCATAATGGTAATGATCAAATCCTAGCCGCACTAGCTCATCTCCAAGTCACTGATGACCAAGTGTATGATCGCCTCGACACAATCGAGGGCCGGATATATGCTGTGGAAACGAGGCTACCTCCTCGAGAAAGTGAAGAGTCTGATGAATTTGTGAATAACTTCGGGGATGAAAATAGTTTTAAGGGAGCACATGAGGTTAACCCTCCCGTAGGTATGACTGCAGCTGAGAAACGACTCCAATACTTGGAGGAGCAATTGATTTATCTCAAAGGGGATGATATCTACAGGGAGAATAATCGTAAATATAAGGCCGTGAGTTCCAAGTTGCCAATTAACTTCAACATGACGGATATCCCTAAATTCAAGGGGCATGAAAACCCTTTGAACCATATCCGTGCTTTCAAGGATTACATGTCTATCAAAGGCATTAAACTCGAGATGTTCTTAAAGATCTTTCCTTCATCTCTTGACACCATCCAAAGACAATGGTTCTATTCTCTAAAGCACAAGAAGATCGCTACCTGGGACGATGCCGCAATTGAGTTTGCCAAGCAATATGCGGATAATGCCGAAATCCAAGTCAACATGCGCACTTTAGAGGTTCTTACCCAAAATGAAAAAGAAGGTTTCACCGACTTCCTAAGTAGGTGGAGGAAGACTAGTACCCAACTTGTTGAATGTCCAGATGAAGCTACCCTTGTGGAAAAATTCGTGGACAATTTAAAGCCCATCTATGCAAGTCATTTGAGGTACCAAAACATTAAGACCTTCAAAGACTTAACTGTACTAGGAACAAGGATCGAGGATGACATCCGTAAAGGGCTCTTGTCCAAAACTGTAGGTCGTGGATATCAAGGCTCAACAAGTCGTTCTTACGGCTCTACTAGCAAGACTGATGAAGTTAACCTTCTCGAGCCATGTAAGAAGAGTACCCCACCAAGAAAATTCACAAATATTAGGGATACATACTCCAATGCTCTAAAGAGATTGATGAAACAAGGTAAGCTTTAACCCAATGGCTCTACACCTGAACTAGAAAAGAAATCTAAGTTCTGGGATGAGAATTCGTACTGCGAATACCATAGAGGTAAGGGACATGATACAGAAAAATGCTACAAACTGAAAAATGTACTTCAAGACATGATTGAAGACGGTCGCCTACCAATACCGCCTCGAGGTAAGCCTAACAACACTCAGAATCCTCTTGGAATTCTGGTGATTACAAGTGAAGAGTCTACCTTAGATTGTTCACACCTCATTTCTCCAGTCGAAGATGAAGTTCATGCAATAGAGAGGGAAGGGAACTACTCCACCATTTCCCCTACCATCACCGATTTCATTACATGGGCAAGGAGTGTGAATAGGCAAGTCTCGGAACTAGAGAGTGTAGTGGCAAACCTACGCGATCCCAATGCAACACCCAAAGAATGTGAGCCATTAAGTTTCTCTCAAAATGCTACGATGCAAGAAGTAGTAGCTGTGGTTGATAAGCTAATCGACCAAATTATCCAATTAGAGGCCGAGATCATAAAGATGAGAGAACTTGCTACTATCAATGCAGTATGGGCCGACGATGATGAGGATGAATATCTCACTGAACACTACCTAGTCAAAATCAGTGAGGAAATAGTCCAAAATAGTGAAGATCAATATGTGGAGCACCTTACTCGTTCGGGACGTCCATACCAACACACTTCTCAAAATGGTCCTATAGCGAATGATCCAACCAACATTGTCATACCAAATGATAACGAAGATACCTCTACTGACCATTTGCTAAAGCAAATACAGAAGACAAAGGCTGATCTTTCAGTCTGACAACTAGTTGCAAGCTCATTCCCACATCGCCAAGCTTTACTGCAAGCCTTGGCTAAACTAAATATGGCGCATAACTCCACACCCGATGATGTAGTCAACTTGGTCTTCCAAGAATCACCAAAGCTAAGTAACCCTGTTACTTTCTCGGATGAAGACTTGCCACCCTTTTGTGCTAATCACAATTTGGCTCTGTACATCACTGTTATTTGTTTAAAGAAGAATGTGCAAATGACATTGGTAGATGATAGCTTGGCATTCAACGTTATACCTTTGAAAACGGCGTACAAATTGGGCATGAAAGAGTCGGATTGGACCCCTACCAACCAAGGTGTTCGCGCATATGATGGCACACGACAAAAAGTGGTAGGACTTGTTAACCTGACCATAGCCACAAGGCGGATTGAACGAAAGGTTAACTTCCAAATAGTGGACATTGAGGCATCCTTTAACATACTTCTGGGAAGACCTTGGATTCACACTTCCAAAGCGGTAACATCCACCCTCCACCATAAAATCAAGATCCCACTAGATGGTAAAGTGGTGACAATCACTTCATCACCTATCAAGGCAGTAATAGAAAAGTGGTCAAGTAATCAAGTACTTGCGGATCCAGTATATGAACTTGGGGGCTTCCATAACATAAACGTCATAGAAAGCGAGTTGGCACCTTTATACTTCAATCCCTACTCTAATTTGGTGGTCAACCACATACTCAAATCCTAGGGATACTTCCCAGGAATGCCTTTGAATCTGATGCGTGTCATTTATATGATGTTTTACATCTCTTTTTACACGCATTTCAGAGCTCATTTGTATAGTATATGCTACATTTCTCCCTATTTCCGTCTACTTCCGTATTTTGTACTTTATTGCAGAAATGAGAAGAATTTAGCGGGAAATCGAGCCAAATCCGCCCCCGAGTAATCTGCATTGCAAATGACGTAAAGGAATTGCTTAAGGAACGAGCTTGGTGCGCAATCCGAGGCCCAAAAGACGAGTCCACGTATTTTAAGAAGTCAATTGGCATCTCAATCAGTCGATCGACTACCACCTTCAGTCGATCGACCAATGCTCAGGTTCCAGAAGCCACTGTTTGCTGAGGAGTAGTCGATCGACCAGCATTATCAGTCGATCGACCAGGTTTCTATTCCAGACGGGAATTAAAAGATTGAGAAACTTGAAGCCCGTGAAGTTTAGGTTTAGGAAATAATTGTTACGTTAGTTTGCTATATAACGTAACCTAAAAACATCAGAATAAGCATCTAGCTTTTATCGAATTACACATCTCAGTTTTACCTAGTTTCGCATTCAATTTAGTTTATCAATAATTAGGGTTCGGAGACATTGTGAGCATCGGAATTTTGTTCTTATTCTTAATCGTTCCGCTGCAATTTCGGTATTTCCTTGTTCTTAATTCAGTTCATCTTTATTGCATTTGTAGAGTTAGATTTGCTAGTTAGTTTCCCGAAAGCCGTAATTATTCTCTTATGCAATTTCTTTATACCGTTAATTCAAGCATGAATTCATTACTCTTAATCTTTAATGTTGTTATAGTTTTCATCATCGCCATGAGTAGCTAAATAGTTCGTGCTAGGATGTAGGCGAGTTGTAGCATAGGCGGCATTAGATTTTACACGGACTGAACCCGCGTGTCAGTCGATCGACTGACATTGTTGGTCGATCGACTGACCTTGTAAGGTTATCCCTCGTTTTAATTGTTTTTAATCTTGTATTTAACAAATCGAATGCATGCGACTAGTTAGATACCTATCTTGTGACCGACCCATTAGATCGAAAGATAGGGAAGGTTATTTGACCGTCAATTAAATCGACTAAACTGTGCTGAGATCGAAAGATAGGTATAGTTTAGACCATTAGTCGCTTTTCAGGACGAAAGTTAGTATTAGTGACATTAGGGACCTATAGCGAGATCGAAAGATGCTATTTGTTAGGAGTGGACCGAGAGGACCTCTTATTTCCCGCCTTACCTGTGTTTGATTCAGACCGACTTAGTTTGCTGCCGCCGAAGCTATAACGACCTGACCATCCTAGTACCCTTCTTTTATCTGTTTAAATCGCATTTTTAGTTTATTTTCTTTTTATTGTTATTAGGTATAGACCAATTCAAATCAACCCCCATAATAGTTACCTCGGACTAAACATAAATCAACTAAAGTTTACAACTGCCTCCTTGTGGTTCGACCCTGTTACCACTACCCTAGGTTAGTCTTAATAGGAGATTATAAATTTTATCTTTGGTACTCACAACGACGGGTATCAAATTTTGGCGCCGTTGCCGGGGAGGCAATAGTCCTAATTTTAGTTGTTTTTATTTTTAGTTTTTCTCAGTTTAAGGGACTTCTGTTCCTTAAACTCTTCTTATATTCTTTTTGTAGTTTCTTCTTATGCGCAGGTCACAGGGTGGAGAATTAGTACCATTGAACCCTGAGCTTGAGAGATCCCTGCGCGAGTTCAGGCGAACACAAAGAGTATTACCGACAGAGGAAGAGCTGAGTACTCTGTCAAGCTATCACGAGAACGAACTGATCTAAGAAGACCCACAGTCTTCACCCGTTTCCACTTCTTCAGCCGAGACAGTCACTTCTCCGGAAATTCCAGTCATGGCCGAGGAAGCAAGTATAGCTAGTTTTTCTGAGCCGACAGCCGACAAGTTATACAAGGGGTTTGAGTTACCGGGAGATGCCAGGAAATTCGAACCAAAGCCTCGCTTACATTACTATGGTAGAGAGAAACCGATTCGGGGAGCTGCGAATGAAGATGCGGCTAAACATATGGAGACCTTCATTGACTCTCACTGCTCCATACCCCCACCACCGGGCGTGACCCGAGACCGATCAAGGAGACTATGTTCATCTTCTCCCTTCGCGATGCTTTGCAAGAGAATGGTATAGAGATCCGGACCGAGCCGCTCGGAGATCACCGATTGGAATACATTGGCATTGGCGTTCTACAAGAAGTACTTTTCCGCTTCAAGGACGATCGTTATTAGAGCTCAAATCACGGGCTTTAAACAAGGGCCAGATGAGAATTTCCACGAGGCATGGGTCCGATTCAAGAAGTTGGTGCGAACCATACCGCACCATGGGTTTGCGAAATGGAGTTTGTGCAATCATTTCTACAATGGGTTGTACGACGATCGAGGGCCATTTTGGATCTTTGCACCAATGGAAGATTCGCTGAAAATTTGGGAGCAACCAAGGGGTGGAAGATCATCGATGATCTAGCTACCCACAAGGCCGAGTATGGGAATTCGAGAGGGAACCGGAGGAGAGTCTGCGAATCTTCCTCTGTTCTTTGCACTTGAGGCTCTCACCACGAGATTTGACAAGTATGAGCTAGGAGGAGCTTGTAAAGGTGGGATGTTCCAAGTCAATGCAGTGTCAGACGGTCCCTTCGTCTGTGAAAGGTGTGGAGTTGAGGGCCATGTCTCGAAAAAATGCCCTAGTCCCTTTGAATCATGTGCTGCCTTTCAACACTATAGGCAGACCAATACCTACTACGAGCCGCAACATCCAAACTTGAGTTGGAGAAGCCAGAATGTTTTGAATCCAACTCAACCTCCGCCACAAAGAAGACCATATGTGCCTCCGCATCAAAAGCAACAAAGAGATCTAAAGCCTCCTTATAAAGCCGCAGCAGAAACAAACACAAAATTCTGAATTTTCCGAGCTAAAGAATCATTGCTTTGAGGAGTCCCAAGTAAGAGAGGCCGGGATGAAGTTACTAGAGAGCCAAATAGCTCAGTTGGCTAGCAAAAGTAACACTCGAGCTCTGGGACACTTACCCACTCAACCCGAACAAAAGGAGACCCTACATGCCATCACCTTGAGGAGTGGGTCCACCCTTGAGGGTCCTGCCATGGTCGAGAAAGCCGTTGAAAAGAATGAGGCGATCCGAGTCCAAACAAAGTCAGAACGAATAAATCAAAAAAAATGTAGTCGCGCAGGTATTTTCGATCGATCGATCGACGTATCTAGTCGATCGATCAAACACGGGTTACAGGAGCTTCGAATCAGGCAACCCGATCGATCGATCGAGGAGGGTGGTCGATCGACCAATATCACTCGCGATGTTGAAGAATTTCGTCCTTTAATGCCAACTAATCTACGAGACCACTTGTTTCGGTACCACAATCCCGAAAATTTTGGGGGCAGACCCGAGTGCTGATGGGTCAGTCCCGGCTCCGAAGTTCGATCCAATGACGGTTAATGGCTCTCATTTGAGACGGTCTGAGGAGGGATCTAGCTTCAACAAAGAAAAGGTGACGGACTTCCAGCCAAAGTCCAAGGACGCCGGCGCGCGCGAATTAGAGGAGAGGGCTAAGGTGCTCCTTACAGCCCCCATATCCGGAGAGACTCGTGCCGACAAAGGAACAGTATCTTTCAAGAAATTTGAGAAAGTTATTCGTAGCTTGAATGTTCGGTACCCTTCCTTGAGTTAGTTAACCAAGTGCCAAAGATATACTAAGTTTATGAAACAGTTATTGTCAAAGAAAAAATCGCTTGAACGTGTTCATACTGTTGCACTAACTAAAGAGTCTTGCTCCTACTTGTCTCACACTCGCCCCATAAGTTAGAAGACCCGGCGCTTTTTCCGTCCCTTGTAGCATAGGTACCTTTTCTATCGAAAAGGCTTTATGTGACTTAGGAGCTAGCATAAGTGTCATGCCCTTGAGTCTAGCTAGGAAGCTTAAACGACCAGGTTCGCTATTACTCAAAATGACAGATTCGATGGTCGACCGATCTGCGGTCGAGCCCATAGGAGTCCTAGAGGACATACCCGTCCGTATAGGGATGTTTTTCTTCCCTATTGACTTTGTTGTCCTTGATATGCCCGAGGATGACCATATTCCCATCATTTTGGGTAGGCCATTTCTCGCACACCGCCGGTGCGATCATCGATGTCGGTCTAGGTACCTTGACTTTCAAAGTGGGAAAGCACTCTATTCTCTTTGCCCAGCCGGCTAAGAAAAAGGATCCCATGTGGCCTGTGACTTGTAATACGGTTTCTGAAAAGAAATCGTACTTTGTGCTCTCTGAATTACCTGTCTCTACTACTACTCCTGTACTAACCCCTCTGCCCCAGACTGGGAGCGAAAAAGAGGAAAAACTTGTTGTTTTAGACATCGCAGGAGCTGGTTTGGGGAAGGAAGAGCAGCTGGATGCTCCAGCTGCGACAGAGCAGATCGTTTCAAGAGGCGGTCTTGGATGCCTAAGTTATGGGACTGATGAGGAAGTGGAAGATGAGCCCGCCAAGGTGAGATGGTCTTATTTGGATTCCGACGATTCCAAGGAAATCCTTGATTGGGGAGATGACGAAGTTGATCAGCTGAGTTCTCCGACTGTCGATGCTAAGAAGGGTGCAACTGATAAGATGAGCACCATTGAGGCTACCTCTAGTAGCCAAAAGCCGACGAAGTGGGCCATACCGTGGTCCTTCTTGATCAACTATTAAGTTGATCAAGTGCGTTATAAACTTCATTTTAATTTTGTTAAGACATTTTATTGCTTTTGTGTGCGCGAGAACATCGCTTTTATTTTATTTGCTTAGGTTTTTTAAGTACTTTAGACATTCTTCTGGGTTTTGCGCAATTTTGGGTGTGTATTATTGTGCTTTTGCAGGTATTTGGAGCCTCTTAGCTCAAATCATTGAGCAATTACGAAGAAATAAGACGCTGCAGCAGTGTATTCAGTCGATCGACTGGCACCATTGGTCGATCGACTGAATTGCAGGTTTACAGGAGCTACTGTTCACGTCCACCTGGTCGATCGACTGACCTTAGTGGTCGATCGACCACTGCTGCTGCTATATTCATTCACGACCTCTCCCCTGCTGTGTTTGGTCGATATGCGGACCTAAGGGAGTCTTCTACTCCACTTTATTTTCCGTTGAATTATCTATTTCTTCTATTGTCTCATTTATGCACAATTTTTACGTTTCAAAATTGCTTTCTTCGGTCTTATGCGTGGTGTTTTCTGTCTTTCAGGCACTCTTGTTGGTAGCACTGATGGCTACTGAAACCTCCTAGCTCACGCTGGTTTGGGGAGGTTTCCTTTGCTGCGCTTAAAGTCTTGTGAGTTCCCAAGTCTTTACCTTATGTCATTGTATTTTTATTTCCCTTTTCTCGCAAATTCCCATTTCTCTTTGCTTTCATTATATGATTTTGCACAATGGGGACATTGTGCGATTTGGTTTGGGGAAGGGTTTTGCGTCGCATATCACTTGCTTGCATTCACGTTTACTTTTTTGTTTTGCATTGTTTATTTCCATTATATATACAAAAAAAAAAATTGAAAAATTTCAAAAATTCCCATAAAATGCACGTTTATTTTAGCATATAGGTCGAGTCGGAACGGTAGTATTTCAAGGATGACATTGCAATTGCACCTGTTTTGCCTGAGCCTTGCTAGATTAACATGTTATTAGTAGAATCGTATGTGCATATCTACGAGTTTTCGTTATTTACTCGCTGAATCTTGAGACTTGACTTTGAAAATTGGCAACCTACATCATATTTCTGAGGTTTAGAGCCTTCAACTGGTGGCATTCATGACCAGTTTATCTAGGAATGTGGGTAGTACTCCTTATGAGACATGTTTCCTTAATTTGTATAATTATGAATTTGATCTACTTAATACCTGTATACATTCGGTTTGTGGTTAGTTGACACATGTGGTAGAGGTTTCCTTTTTCTCATTTTACCCATAAGCTTCACACAGCCAAAAATATCCTTTTTGTCCCATTTACTACATCCTATATTTAGCCTGTCCTTTGTCAAGCTAGTAGTCTGTGTTCTTGGGGTTGTTACTCGTTTTTGGTGGTGTTTGCTCGTTTAAGATGTTGTTGGGAAACTGAAAAAAAAGGGAAGAAAGAAACAAAAGAAAGAAATAGAGAAAAAAATAGAAAAAAAATTGAAATTCGAAAAAAGAAAAAAAAAAGAAAAGAGAAGTTTCTGTACTGTTTAGAGCAGTCGATCGACTGCTCCTTTAGGTCGATCGACTGAAGTCCGTGAAAGAAGAGAAAATCAATTCGCATACCTTATACCTTATCTTTTGGCGATTTTTGCTCCCATATTTCATTTATATCTTATGGGGAGTTAGTTGATTACTTCTATTTTGGGGTTTGTGAGATTTGTGCTTGTCATAGCACCGTTTCATTCGTTTATGAGAAAGAAGTTGGATGTTGTCCTTTGGTTCCGTTTTGGTACTAGCTTGATCACATGTACCTCCACTTTACCATAAAATGTTTTGCCTCTTCTTACCCATACCTCACATTTCCATAATTATACCTCGGCATGTGTCAATGGTCATCTGTTTGGTTGGAATGCATATGTACGGTCGTAGAGGTCATCTTCATAATTTATTGCTGGCATGTTTTCATAGGTCGCTGTTAGGTGAGAGTCAGTACAAAATTTACTTCTTTCTATCTTACATATATATCACCTGTGCTCATTGAGTGTTTTGATTGACCCGTGAGAGTCCAATTTGATAAGTCTTTACAGTCAACGGTTCAGCAGTTTTTGACGACTTTATAATTCGTTTGCATGATTCACATTACTAATTGATTGTTGGTTGTGCATTAAATTGGTTTAGGCCTTACAGTTTGCATTTCGCTCTGAGATTGAACTCGTTCCATTAGGTCATTAGATCGAGTCTAGTTCTTGCTTGGGGATAAGAAAGGGTTTGGTTTGGGGAAGTTTGATGCGTGTCATTTATATGATGTTTTATATCTCTTTTTACACGCATTTCAGAGCTCATTTGTATAGTATATGCTACATTTCTCCCTATTTCCGTCTACTTCCGTATTTTGTACTTTATTGCAGAAATGAGAAGAATTTAGCGGGAAATCGGGCCAAATCCGCCCCCGAGTAATCTGCATTGCAAATGACGTAAAGGAATTGCTTAAGGAACGAGCTTGGTGCGCAATCCGAGGCCCAAAAGACGAGTCCACGTATTTTAAGAAGTCAATTGGCAGCTCAATCAGTCGATCGACTACCACCTTCAGTCGATCGACCAATGCTCAGGTTCCAGAAGCCACTGTTTGCTGAGGAGTAGTCGATCGACCAGCATTATCAGTCGATCGACCAGGTTTCTATTCCAGACGGGAATTAAAATATTGAGAAACTTGAAGCCCGTGAAGTTTAGGTTTAGGAAATAATTGTTAAGTTAGTTTGCTATATAACGTAACCTAAAAACATCAGAATAAGCATCTAGCTTTTATCGAATTACACATCTCAATTTTACCTAGTTTCGCATTCAATTTAGTTTATCAATAATTAGGGTTCGGAGACATTGTGAGCATCGGAATTTTGTTCTTATTCTTAATCGTTCCGCTGCAATTTCGGTATTTCCTTGTTCTTAATTCAGTTCATCTTTATTGCATTCGTAGAGTTAGATTTGCTAGTTAGTTTCCCGAAAGCCGTAATTATTCTCTTATGCAATTTCTTTATACCGTTAATTCAAGCATGAATTCCTTAGTCTTAATCTTTAATGTTGTTATAGTTTTCATCATCGCCATGAGTAGCTAAATAGTTCGTGCTAGGATGTAGGCGAGTTGTAGCATAGGCGGCATTAGATTTTACACGGACTGAACCCGCGTGTCAGTCGATCGACTGACATTGTTGGTCGATCGACTGACCTTGTAAGGTTATCCCTCGTTTTAATTTTTTTTAATCTTGTATTTAACAAATCGAATGCATGCGACTAGTTAGATACCTATCTTGTGACCGACCCATTAGATCGAAAGATAGGGAAGGTTATTTGACCGTCAAATAAATCGACTAAACTGTGCTGAGATCGAAAGATAGGTATAGTTTAGACCATTAGTCGCTTTTCAGGACGAAAGTTAGTATTAGTGACATTAGGGACCTATAGCGAGATCGAAAGATGCTATTTGTTAGGAGTGGACCGAGAGGACCTCTTATTTCCCACCTTACCTGTGTTTGATTCAGACCGACTTAGTTTGCTGCCGCCGAAGCTATAACGACCTGACCATCCTAGTACCCTTCTTTTATCTGTTTAAATCGCATTTTTAGTTTATTTTCTTTTTATTGTTATTAGTTATAGACCAATTCAAATCAACCCCCACAATAGTTACCTCGAACTAAACATAAATCAACTAAAGTTTACAACTGCCTCCTTGTGGTTCGACCCTGTTACCACTAGCCTAGGTTAGTCTTAATAGGAGATTATAAATTTTATCTTTGGTACTCACAACGACGAGTATCATAATCCTATCCGAGGAAACACCTTTTCACCCTACAAAGAAGGAAACTCACAAAGGATACCACTTGGATTAGGATACAAACTCACAAAAGAGGAATTTCACGAAACTGTAACAACGTGGGAATCCAAATGCGACCCTACCTTACTACCCTGAATGGATACTTCGTTAGGGAAGGAAGTCAAGAACTCTTTCATGGATTTCCCGAACCTTGGCACTATCTCGAAAGGAAGCTAGCTGGAATCGAGATCTTACACGATTGCTACTACATTCCTCCAGAAACGGTTCCTACCGTCAAGGCTCGTCAAGCTCCTTGCTTAGACGAACAAGCTGTTAGCCTACTATTTGGGGAAGATCGATTTGTTAGAGCCGCGCAGGATGAGATCATTACCATGATACTTCAAGACGATCACTTCAACCCTACCACATTGATCACAGAAACCAATTCAAACCAGCAGAAAGGATGGAGAAAGTCGATCAAGTGAACAAACAATCAAGGAAGACTCTTCAAGCTCACCACGGGAGAAAGAGAGATGTTCTAAGGAGAACCAGAAGACGATGAATTCGAGTCAGAGTCGAAGTCAGAGTCAGAGTCTAGAGAAGTCCCTAGAGAGTCTCCTCCTGTCATCACTTCCACTCCCCTTGTTTCTCCTAGCTTAGCATCAAGTATTAACAGTATTTCGGGAAATGTCCCAACGACTGTCCCTTTACCGCCACTGACTACAGAACAGATGGCTTCATTGTTTCAACTTTTCTCAAATTTTAATATGAATAAATCAGGTTCTACTTACTCTTCGTGTTATTCTGAATGCAATTCTGTTTACGATGATAATGAGGATGACCCAGACCCAGATTATCGAAATACCTCGCTATATAGCCAAAGAAATACTACAAGAGGGGGAAGGGGGACCAGTAATAGAAAACACTGAACCCATCAACGTAGGAACGTAGTAACCGAACTAGAACCCCAAGAACTTAGGATAGGGATGACCTTGAGCTCTACCGAAAGGGCCAGTTTCATAGACCTCCTACATGAGTTCAAAGACGTTTTTGCTTGGTCCTCTAAAGACATGCCAGGGATCAACAGGGACATTGCAGAGCATAGAATCCCGATTAAACCATATTTCAAACCCGTAAAACAGAAGCTTCCTCGAATGAGGACAGAATGGGCTCTTAAGATCAAAGAAGAAGTCGATAAGCAATTCAAAGCCGGGTTCATCAAAGTTTCCGAGTACTCAGACTAGGTGGCTAACATAGTACACGTACCCAAAAAGGATGGGAGAATCCGGTTTGTGTTGATTTCAGAGACTTAAACAAGGCAAGTCCCATGGATGACTTTCCTCTACCACATATCAACATATTGGTGGATAACACAGCAGATCACGCGCTACTGTCCTTCATGGATGGATACGCGGGATATAACCAGATCAAGATGGCCGTAGAAGATATGCATAAGACCGCCTTCGTCACTCAATGGGGCACCTATTGCTACACGGTTATGCCGTTTGGGTTAATCAACGCCGGAGCTACATACCAACGCACCGCAACTACGCTCTTACATGACATGATGCATAAAGAAGTTGAGGTATACGTAGATGATATGATTATCAAGTCCAAGGATAGAGAGGGGCACATTGCGAACCTTTGTAAATTCTTCTCAAGGCTACGAAAGTACAATATGAGGCTCAATCCTCAGAAATGCGCATTCGGGGAAACATCTGGTAAACTTCTGGGATACGTTGTTAGCCAACGAGGGATAGAAATAGACCCTTCCAAGATCAAGGTTCTAATCAAAATGCCGCAACCTCAAACAGAGAAACAAGTTAGAGGATTCCTGGGTAAGGTGCAATACATAAGTCGATTCATATAGAAACTCACCATGATCTGTGAACCTATCTTCAAAAAGCTAAGAAAACAGATCACACCATGTGGGATGATGACTGTCAGAAGGCATTCGACCGAATCAAGGAGATACTAGCCAAGCCACCAGTGCTCATGCCACCTCAACGAGATCAACCTCTTAGTTTATATCTCACAATAACTGGAATAGCCATGGGCGCCATGCTAGCCCAAACCGTAGGAAAAGAAGAAAGAGCTATCTACTACCTTAGTAAGAAGTTCTTGGAGTACGAGTGCAAATACACACCACTCGAAAAGACATGCCTCGCTCTTGTGTGGGCAACGAAGAAGCTACGCCATTACATTCTTAGCTACTCCGTCAAAGTATACTCCAAAATGGATCCTGTCAAATACCTCTTCGAGAAACCCATTCTCAATGGACGAGTAGGAAGATGGACTTTGATGCTCTCAGAGTTCGATCTCAAGTATGTACCTCTGAAAGTCATAAAAGGGCGCGTCGTTGCCGAGTTCTTCGCTGAGAATCCCATCAATGATGCACAAACAATAGACACCTGGTCGTTTCCGGATGAGGATATAATCCAAACCGATGTAGACTCCTGGGACCTTTATTTTGATGGGGCATCGAACTTGAGAGGATTTGGAATAGGAGTGTTGCTCATTTCTCCTGAAGGCGAGCATACACCAATCTCTGTATAACTCGACTTCGAGGTGACAATAACATGGCAGAATACAAAGCTTGTCTCATTGGATTACAAGCAGTAGTAGGTTTAGGCATCAAGAATATTCGAGTACATGGAGATTCATCTTTGATCATCAACCAAATTACGGGATCTTGGAAAATTCGAAGTGAAAGCTTAGCACCGTATCAAGCAAGAATAGACCAAGTAGCCCAATTCTTCGATCAAGTAACATACCTACATCTACCTCGAGAAGAAAATCAATTTGCAGATGCTCTTGCAAAACTTGCATCTTTGATTAATATGCCAGATAACATGATAGAAATGCCTTTATGCATCGAACGACGATCAGAACCGGCCTATGTGCACCAAATCACAGATGAAGAAGAAATCACAGAGGAACCTTGGTTCCAAGCAATCCTGAACTTCAAACTCAACGGCACCTATCCACCGGATGTGGACAAGAGGGGACAATGCACTATACGCTTACTAGCATCCTAATACATCCTCATGCAAGGAGAATTATACAAAAGAACGCCTCTTGGTGTAATCCTACGTTGCCTTGTTCATTCACAGGCACAGAAAGTGATGGAAGAAGTCCATGATGGAGAATGTGGCCCTCACATGAGTGGACCCATGATGGCAAAGAAAATCACACGTTTGGGGTATTATTGGACCACAATGGAATCCGATTGCATCAAATATGTAAGACATTGCCACAACTGTCAAATCTTCGGGAATGTGCAACACGTCCCACCTTCATTACTCTATACCATGACATCTCCTTGGCCATTTTCTGCATGGGGAATTGACATCATCGAAAAAATCACTCCAGCCGGAACAGGAGGTCACTGTTTCATTCTAGTAGCAATCGATTATTTCACCAAATGGGTAGAAGCGACTTCCTACCCTAGTCTCACAGCAACAAATATGGCAAAGTTCATACAACCAACCTCATCTGTCGATACGGTTGCCCACATGAGATCATTAGTGACAATGGGTCACATTTCCAGGCTGAAAATGAGCAATTGCTAGCCAAGTACAAGATCAAGCATCACCACTCCTCGCCATATAGACCACAAACTAACGGCGCGGTAGAGGCGGCAAACAAGAACGTTGTCACAATCCTCAAGAAAATGATTGACAACTATCGAGATTGGCCAAGGAAGATACCTTTCGCTTTATGGGGATACCGCACATCTTTTAGGACGCCCACTGGGGCCACCCCTTTCTATTTGACTTACGGCATGGAAGCCGTACAACCAGTCAAGCTAGAAATACTATCCTTGCGTATTTTACTCAAAAGTCAAATCCTAGAAGCCGATTGGAAGAGGGATAGATATGAAGAACTCATCCTCCTGGATGAACGAAGATTGCGTGCATTACATGTTAGGTTCATATACCTATTATTAGACTCCTCTAATAGTGAACAAATTAACTTGTTAATTATATGTTCTTTAGATCTAGTTCATGCATAACAATATAAAAGATTTATAAGAAAAACAATGTCCCTTACATTGTTATATGTTTCGAAATATAGGGCACAAGTAAGGTCTCATTCCTTCACTTGTTCTTGAGCTAAATATGATGGATGATCCTCCTAAGACTCCAAGTATAAAAGCCACTCCAGTAAATTCTACCCAAGATTAATCCCAAAAATTCCTACTAATATTAACTAGATATGTAGTAGAAATGTTCCCTTAATATTACTAATATTTTTAGTATTACTACCTCTAGTAATATATTGAGTGTATTAGTATTTGTGAGAGTTTGTTGCAATATGCATGTGAGGGAAAGTTAGAGGAAAAACAAGCAAAGAACCACTTGAAAAATGAGCACCTAATGCTCTATATAGAGTGCCAAAAACCGGTGGCCACTCTCCCATTTAGGGAATCATTTTGCTTTTGTTTTTACTCTCTTGTTTAGTTTAGGTTGAGTGTAGGGAACAAAGGTGTAAGAAGTAGTATGAAAAGGCTTGTGTGATATGTCACAATCACACTATAACCAACACAAACAAAAGACAAAAGAGCATCTTTTGTTCTCTTCATTTGGCTGAAATATTGGACCCATTTTGGTCAATTTTTGCCTTTTGTCATTTGTGTTGGGAAATGTGTCCTCAACAATAGTGCGATCATATGATTTAAATATCATTATTAAATCTCATTTTAAAGAATACAATTGGGAAGTATTTATACTGTCAATTGGTCAACATATATCGGTAATGATTGGCTGACTAGAGTTTGACATTACTGTCGTGTGACGGTGGTGATCGTTGACCCCCTAGGTCATACCTATAGGGCAACACTCTTAATTGATCATTTAATTAATCGTATAGTGTTACGAGTTAATTAAATTACTTGAAAATTGACGGACGATTTTGAAAGTAAAATATACGTATCAAATTGAAATGTGATTAAATGAGATACGGTCTGAGTAATTGAATTGTATCATTACTCGGATGAAATTATTGTTTAAAGAAACAATTGGATTTGAAAGAATTATTATAAATATGATTTATAAATTGGTAAAATATTTTGGCACAAGTAATTATGAATTACTAAGTCGATTTTGTATATGACGTATTTTTATTAATACGTTGATTTTTAATATGTTAAAAATACATAACAAATTTATGTTACATATGACATGTGACATAAGACAAAATTGACAAAAATAAAATGGATACCATATTATCCAATGTGCCGAAAATTGGAGGAGACTTAAGCTAAATATTGTGTTTGTATTATAAGTGGAAAACATAATAATTATATGCTTTAGTAGCCATGCAACCCTAGTTTGCATTGTGAAGGCAAACAAGGGCATGCATTAGGTCTTTTTCTTCCCCTCTTCTTTCCTCTTACACGGTTGACAAAAAAAAAAGGCAAAGGGTTTTGTCTTTTATTTTTTGCCATATACACTACATGCAATAGTGTAAAACAATTCATTCATTCCAACTTCTAAAAAGATTAAGTTTTAGAAAAAGAAAAATCCTCCATAATTCCTCTCCTCTAAACCGGTTTTAGAGAGACCAAATACCAAATTATTTTGGGTCATTTTTCACAAGATTAATATTGTACTAGATCATATAATATTAATTTTATTAAGAGTTAGCTTTGGGTATAATTCCTAAGGAGAGATCCTACACTTGGATCTTGTTTCTTCCATTAAAGGAAAGCTCAAGAACAAAAGAAAAGGAGATTTCTTTTGTGCCCATTTAAACCGAAATACCCATTGTAAGAATAATGTTTCTTTCTCATTTCTTTAATTAGTTTGCATGCATAAGTTCCACCTTTAATTTTATGACAAATTAATTTAAACATATATGAGTATGTTAAAATGTATATAGATCTACCTTTCCTTCAATTGGTATCAGAGGGCCAAGGTTGTTTGCATGCAAATCGGTTAAAAGTTTTTCCGAGTTATAAGAATAACATATAAAACTTGTAAAATTTGTGTTATTATGATATATCACGAAATTAATTCATGCATATTAATATTTCTGGTCCTAAAATGTTTTAGGATATTTTGGTTAATTTTACGGATTTTTATTGTTCATAATTTACAATAATGGCATTTAAATATGATTTTATGAGTAAAAATGTCATTTTTGGTCTAAAATTAGCTATACTTCGAATTTTCCATTGATTTTTGGATATGTTGTCACATATATTATTTTGAGATAACCTGTAAATTTTCATAATTTTTGGACTTGTTATGCTCGAAAAATGGATTTTTCATTATTAAATTCGGATTTAGGTGAAAAATAGGTTAATATGAGTTAAATTTCGAATATGGTCATAGAAAATTAATATGTTGTCACATGCAATTTTACAAGATGTGTGTAAAATAATTGGCTATAAAGAAGTCTTTTTGCGTTATTTATGGATTTTTGAAGAAAAATAGCATAAATAGTGACATTATTAGTGAAAAATTAATAAAACATAATCTATGACTTAGGAAAAACGTCTAATGTTGCCTTTTATTATCTTTTTCAGATCTAAAATTTAAAAGTTAATGAATATAATTTTTCCATGTTTTTATGATTATTTTATTAAAAATGGATAAACCGCAACATTGTTTTTCCGGGAAAATTTCGAAATTTTTAACCTAAGATTTTGAACATTATGAGTGTCATGGTATTTTTCCAGAATGTTCATGAGTTTAAATTTCAAATTTTGAATTTATTTGAAATTTTGTGATTTATTTGAAGTTTATAGCTTATTTTTGTAATTTTTGGTCCATTTATGAACAATTTTATAAAATATAGGTTAATTATGGTCAAATTATTAGTGAAGACTAAATTTTGAGTCCTAAGAGGTTAGGGTAATTAACTTATGCATAAATATGAGTTTATGTATTTTTGTGATTATAAAAATGTTGAAATCACGCGAATCCGTAAAAACCGAGTAATATACGATATTGGCTAATTAAAGGCGATTTAGCATAAAATTGAGCATGTTCATACATATTATAATGCTGCATTTTCTTTATGATTGTCATAATTTTAATTTATGTAATTTTGAATTATGTAATTTTACTTAGTATGGCCTTAGATTTTAATTAGTATTTCCCGAAATGTATGGGAATATCGATTTGGTTGTAATTTTATTGTGATCTCGTATCACCGTTTTGTAATTTAATAGATTTATTTTATTTTAGTTACAAATGTATAATAGGAAATTATGTAATTTATTATGTAATTTTATTCATTCCGGAGTTCCCAAAGACGGATTTCTTCAAGAATGGCGATACATAAAGACGGTGTTACCTCGAGATGCGTGCCACAACCGAAGTTCAAGGGACCAATGGAGTTGGTTTCCGAATATGTAGTTAAATAGTTTTTCTATTTTAGGAAAGGCCATACTAGGATTTATTTATCTTTATGCTTGCATTTTATTTTATGTCACATGCATCGCTAAATCGCCATAACTAAAACATGCATCCTTATTTTATCGAGTTTATCGACCGTGTCAATTAGAATTATCGTAGTTTACCGCTTTAGTTCACTTAAAACGTGATAGATAATAAATTGACATGACCTCTCGCTAAAACAAACAATTGAGACATAGCCTTACCAAATAGTAGAAACCATGAAAACCTATTTCGCGAGGGAGTGCACTCGGCCCTACCGGGGTCAAACCTTGTTACGTAGGGGAAGTGGGTGATGAGTGTTAATCCACCGAGTTCATGTTAATGAGGGTTTCATCGGCCATACCGTGCCCAAGTTGATGTGGACTTGGATCATGGACACATTTATTCGAAATTTGAATTGAGCTCAACGGAAGTATTCGCGACCGTAGTTGCATGTGTTCCGGGCTATA
Organism: Silene latifolia; assembly: GCF_048544455.1. NCBI lineage: Eukaryota > Viridiplantae > Streptophyta > Magnoliopsida > Caryophyllales > Caryophyllaceae > Silene > Silene latifolia. Next base: position 34,398,227 of record NC_133536.1, read on the forward strand.
GATAAATATTAGAGTAATTTTATCGACCAAGAGTTCTAAAAGTAGAATCGATTAAAACGTTAATCCACCGAGTTATATTGATAAGGGTTTCATCGGCCATACCGTGCCTAAGTCGATATGAATTTGGGTCTTGGAATCATTTATTATAGTTGGGTAGAGGTCACTATATAAATGTTCATATCTTGCTAATATTTTACAAGTATGATTTAAAAAGACAAATGTTAATATTTACTTTTCCTCCATATTTGTAGTTCTTTACAATGAATCCAACGAATGCTACCGCACCGATAACTATTGAGTCATATCACAATGTTTTTGATGACGTTTGCTCCAACAATAATTTCGATACAACTAGAGAACTTGATTTTGGGATAGGTTCGGATGGAAACCTTAACTTCATCACCTCATCTAAACCACCCACTACTACTAGACCTCGTGTGAGTCCGTCTCAGGAAGACTACCTCATGCAATCTATAGGGTCTTTGTCTTTGGAAGATAAGGATGCCAAAGCTAGTGGGAGCTCTAGCAATCAAGTTCTTGCTTCAAAGGGCAAGAGGTTCAAGAAGAAGGGAAAGAAAATCAAAAACTTCAAGCAAGTTAATGATGAGTGCCATTATTGCTATGGCATGGGACATTGGCTTAGGAATTGTCCCGTATATTTGCGAAATATAAGGGAAGGACTCATTACTCCAAAAGGTACAATTCCTAAAGAAATTTATGTTATTGATATAAATTATACTTCCACTACGACATGGGTACTAGATACCGGTTGTGGTTCTCACCTTTGTAATCATTTACAGGGTTTAAGAGATGTGGAGAGGCTTAGCAAGGGAGATGTGGATCTACGCCTTGGAAATGGAGCTCGGGTAGCGGCCGAATCCAAGGGAACTTATGTTTTAGCTTTGCCTAATGGATTTGAGTTGTATTTGCATAATTATTTTTATGTGCCTACACTCTCTAAAAACATTATTTCAATCGCCATGCTAGACATGGACGGTTTTTGTTTTGTCATTAAGAACAATCATTGTACTATTTCTAGGAATGATTTGGTTATTGGCCAAGCTTCTTCCATTAATGGCATTTACATTTTAGAGACCTCAAATCCGACAAATGATATTTATAACATTCAATCAAAGAAACTCAAAACAAGTGACCCAAGTGAAGCGTTCATTTGGCATTGTCGATTAGGTCACATAAACGAGAATCGTATCAAAAGATTAATTTCTACTAATGTGATTACACCATTTGATTATCAATCATTTGGTACATGCGAATATTGCCTACTTGGCAAAATGACTCGTAATCCTTTTAGTGGTAAAGGGACACGAGCTAGTGAGCTATTGGGACTCATACACACCGATGTGTGTGGACCAATGAGTATCACCGCTCGTGGTAATTATGACTACTTTATAACCTTCACCGACGACTTAAGTAGACATGGGCATGTCTATTTAATGAAACATAAGAGTGAAGCGTTTGAGAAATTCAAGGAATTTCAAAACAAAGTAGAGAACCAATTGAACAAAGAGGTAAAAGCACTACGTTCCGATCGTGGTGGGGAATACCTTAGTCTTGAATTCGATTCACACTTGAAAGGTTGTGGTATTATATCACAACTTTCTCCACCCGGAACACCACAACTAAATGGTGTTGCCGAAAGGAGGAATCAAACCCTACTTGATATGGTTCGGTCCATGATGAGTCAAACCGAGTTACCGAACTCGTTTTGGTGATTTGCGATTCAAACCGCAATTAGATCTTTGAACAATAGTCCCACTAAATCCACCAAAAAGACTCCATATGAGATGTGGACGGGAAAGGTTCCCAATATATCCTATATGAGAATTTGGGGATGTGATGCTTACGTCAAGACTAAACACGACAATAAGCTTGCCCCAAGATCCGAAAAATGCACCTTTGTAGGTTACCCCTCGCATTGTCGAGGATACTACTTCTACAAACCTCAAGAAAACAAAGTGTTTGTGTCTAGCGAGGCTGTCTTCTTAGAAAGTCAATTCATTTCTAAGAGACAGAGTGGGAGAAATTTTGAACTTGACGAAGTTCAAGAGCCACAAACCGAGGTAGAGACGCAAGAAGATGTTCCTTCTTCGTCTAACGCGGTTGTACCTCCTCCACTAAGAAGGACGGGCCGAGTAATTCGCCATCCCGATCGATATGTGGGACTTATCTAGGAAGATGGAACACTCGATGTATTGCTTATGGAAAGTGACGAGCCCGACACCTACAAGGCCGCAATCTCTAGTCCAAATTCCTCCTTATGGCTTGAAGCCATGAAGTCCGAAATGGATTCTATGCATGAAAACCAAGTTTGGGACTTGGTAGATTTGCCTAAAGGGGCATGATACCTGTCGAAGTGAGTATCAAAAATAATATTTATAAATTCCGAACTACTACTAGCAAGCGGTAGTAAGGGTCGAACCACAGAGAGGCGGGGGACTTATAGTTGCTTTTATTTCAGTCTATCGGTAACAATTGTGGGGGTTTTGATATGGAAAGAATCTAAGTCTAAATGCGAAAATAAACGAGCAAATAACAAAAATAGATGTAAACTAATGGTAAAAAGGAGCTAGGATGATCGGGTCACTGCAGCTACGATGGCACATAAGTCTAGGTAAGTCTCGAAATACAGTCGTGGGTGATGGGGAAAACAAGTCCTCTCGGTCCATGTTAATTAGTAACTACCTCTCGGCCTATGCTACTAATCCCTAAGTCTCATTAATAGTAACTCTCGTTCTTGACTAATGATTCCTAATGCAAACTAAATTAAATTATCTTCCGATCTAGCAATCTAGCCGTCTTAAATCGTTAATCTAAGTCCTTCCCTATCTTTCGATCTACGGGTTGGTCAAAACTAAGCATCTAACAAGTCTCCGCTAGGTCTCATTGATAGATATTGCACTTAACGATTCAAACGAAGCAAATCAAAACACGAAGTCGGTCGATCGACCACTACTCCAAATCAATCGACCAACCGACTCGATCGATCGACCAGCTACTCGATCGATCGACCAAGCCCTAATCCGAGGGTCACCTATTCGTATGCCATCTACGCTAAGTTCGCCTACATCCTAGCAAGGGTGAAATTAGCTACTCATGTCTATGACGAAATAAACAATAAAATTAAGGCATAAAGCTACTGAATTCATGATTTAAATAATTAAACAAACAAATAACAACAAACGATAAATTCGCCGGAGGCTAATCTATCAAATCTAACTACAGAGGAATTAAAAGCAATAAACTGAAATTCGGAACAGAGAATACCGTATGAAATTGCAGCGAATAAAGATCCAAAAACCGAATGCCAAAGTAACTTTCTTTGAAGGAAATAATTGTAAACTAAAGAACCCTAATTACTAATCGTCTAGAACTGATAAAAAATGAATGAATAAAGCTTGATGTCAGGTTACGTTATATAGCAATCTCCCGTAACATTATTCCTAAACCTAATATATATTGGGCTTCCTTATTCTCGATCTTTTATTTTGAGCCAGACCCGTTGTTCAGTCGATCGACCATAAGCATCAGTCGATCGACTAAGTAGCAGCGAACAGTAGCTACTGGAACCCGTGGGGTGGTCGATCGACCACTTGGACCAGTCGATCGACCAAGAGTGCTTTGTCTGAGAATAGCATTCTCGACGATTCTGCAGCGCGCACCGATCTTAAAACAGCTGCCATTTCTTCGTTACTTGGTCAAATCAAGCGTTATACGCGGCGTTGGAAAGCTAAGAGGATAAGCTTTCACCTCCAATTAGAATCACTCGATTATCAGGTCTAGAACTCGAGATATAGCCATCTGAATCAGGCTGCAATGTCGAGAAGCACTTCTTTGCTTCTTAAACTCGTACGCACCCTTGCTTTTGCTATCTTTAGGCATTGAAACGCGCAACAAGCTCATTCCTCGAGTCAATACTCCATGTCAAATGCAATGCTAAGTACTTAGGGACGGATTCGGCTTATTTCCCACTGAAATCTTCATATTCCTACAAAATCACAAGAAAAGGAAGAAATACACGAAACAAGGGAAATAGCAGCATAAACTACTCAATTGAGCTCTGAAATGCGTGTAAAATAGGGTGTAAAACATCATATAAATGACACGCATCAAACTTCCCCAAACCAAACCCTTGCTTGTCCCCAAGCAAGAACTAGACTCGATCTAATGACCTAATGGAACGAGTTCAATCTCAGAGCGAAATGCAAACTGTTAAGCCTAAACCAATTTAATGCAATAACTAACAATCAATTAGAAATATGAATCATTCAAACGAGTTATGTAGTCGTCAAAAACTGCTGAACCATCAACTATAGAGACTTATCAAATTGGACTCTCGCGGGTCGCTCAAATCACTCAATGAATACGGGTGAGTATATGTAAAAGATAGAAAGAAGTATTATTGTAATGACTCTCACCTAACTACGACCTATAAGAACATGCCTGCAGTCTAATATGAAAAAGATCTCTACAACCGTACATATGCATTCCAACCAAACAAATGACCATGACACATGCCGAGGTAAATATGGAAATGTGAGGTAATGGGTAAGAAGAGGCTAAAATGAATTTGGATAAGAGGAGTAATAAGCCAAGCTAGTAACTTCAATCCAAACTATAAGCGAATCCCAACTTCAAACTCAATGTAAATGTTACATGACGGTGCCAATTCAAGGCACAAAGCTCACAACCTCCATAAAAGTTAACTCCCCAAAGAATATAAATGATAAAATGGGAGTATAAATCACCAACTCGTAACAAATGAAGCATGTGATTTTTCTTCGAACTTTATTTTTCTCGGGATGCAGTCGATCGACCATAGGGAGCAGTCGATCGACCAGCTTCTACAGCACTCGTTTCTTTTTTCTTTTCTTTCTTTTTCGAATCATTTTTCTCTTTTTTTTTTTCGATTCTATTTTTTCTTTCTTTCCTTTTTCGTTCATCTTCCCAACATTATCTCAAAATGAGCATATAACCAAATCGCAATAAAACATTCCCAAAAATACAAGTACTAGCTCGGATCAGGTAGGCTAATTTTAGACTGTAGTTTATGGGACAAAAGAGGCTAAATTTGGCTATGAGGGGTTCATGGGCAAAATAAGAAAAGGGAAACCTCTACCACCTGTGTCAACAAACCACAAACCGAATGCATACAGGTATTAAGCAGATTAAGTTCATATTTATGCAAATTTATGTAACATGTCTTATAAGGAGTACTACTCACATTCCTAAGTAAACCGGTCATAGATGTCACCCGTTATAAGGCTCTAAATCTCAGAATATGATGTAGGTTGCCAAAATTCTAAGTCAAGTTATCAAGTTCAGCAAGAAATTTAACGAAAATTCGTAGATATGCATATATGATTCTACTAATAACATGTCAATTAGCAAGGCTCAGGCAAAAACAGATGCAAAATGCAATATCATCATTGAAATACTACCGTTCCGACTCAACCTATATGCTAAAATAAACGTGAATTTTATGGAAATTTTTTTGAAATTTTTTCAATTTTTTTGAATTTTGTATATATATAAGGGAAATGAAATAAACAAATGCAAAACAAAAAATGTAAATGTGAATGCAAGCAAATGAAATGCAACGCAAAACCCTTCCCCAAACCAAATCGCACAATGTCCTCATTGTGCAAAATCATGTAATGAAGAAATGAGAAATGAGAATTTGCGTTAAATTAAACAAACAAGACATGAAGTGGAAATCGGGAACTCACAAGACTTTAAGCGCAGCAAAAAGGAAACCTCCCCAAACCAGCGTGAGCTAGGAGGTTTCAGTAGCCAGCAGTGCTACCAATAGGTACCTGAAAAGACAACAATACCACGCATAAAACCAAGAAAGCAACGTGGAAGCGGTAGTTATGTGCAAAAGATGAAGAAATGGAAGAAAACAGAAAAATGTCGGAAAATAAAAGGGAGGAAAGACTCCCTCAATTCCGCAAAATGACCAAACACAGCAGGGGAAGGTCGTGAATTGGTACAGCAGCGACAACGGCCGATCGACCATCTTACCCAGTCGATCGACCAAGATGACGGGAACAAGCTCCTGAATCAGAGCGCTCGATCGATCGACCAAGATGGCGGTCGATCGATCGAAATGGTCATTGTAGCTTCTGATTTCTTCGAATTAGCTCAATAAATTGAGCTAACAAGGTCTATAAACCTGCAAATACACATAACAATGCGCCCAAAATTACGCAAAACCCAAAGTAACAGTCTAATGTTTATAAAAATCCTAAGCAAACCAAATTAAAGAGCGAAGTCTCGCGCACACGAAAAACGATAAACAGTCTAAAAGCAATAAATTGTCTTAAAAAGGTCTAAGAAACGAATAGATCAGCAGAAACTACGGAAAATTTCCGACCAAGGCTTCTTGTCTACATGAAGTAGCTTCCGCAGTGCTCATCTCAGAAGCTGGACTCCACTCTACTCCGACTGGGATGCTCAATGGATCATCTCTAGCATCTTCCCAAGCATGGCCATCATCTTCTGGCTTCTCACACTCAAGATCTGACTCCGAAATTTTGACTGGCTCCTTCTTCTTGGGCTCCTCATCTGGCTCCTCGTCCGTGCCATAACTAAGACATCCTAGACCGCCTCTTTGAACAATGGGCTCCTTCACAGCTGGAGCGATTAGCGGTTCCTCCTTCCCCAAACCATTTCCTGCAATACTCAAAACAGAAGAATCTTCCTCCAATTTGCTCCCAATCTGGGGCGGAGGTGTCATAACAGGAATAGGTACAGGCAAGGGAGTAGGAGTGTCAGTAATGACAACATAAGACTTACGAGTAGAAATCGCATTACAAGTCACAGGACACATAGCATCTTTCTTCCTATAAGTCTGGGCAAAACTAATGGACTGCTTCCCTACTTTAAAGGTCAATGTCCCTGAGCCAACATCAATAACTGCATCAGCAGTGTGCAAAAAGGGTCTACCCAAAATGATAGGAATATGAGCATCCTCGGGTATATCTAGTACAACGAAGTCAACAGGGAAGAAAAACTTTCCTATTTGCACAGGAATGTCTTCTAAGACTCCTATAGGCTGGACCGCAGAACGATCAGCCATTTGCATTGTCATATTAGTGACCCCAAATCTAGTCAATCTTAATCTCCTAGCAAGACTCAAAGGCATGACACTAATACTAGCCCCTAAATCACATAATGGCTTCTCAATTGAGAAGGTACCAATATTACAAGGGACTGAAAAACTACCCGGGTCAGCTAACTTGTGTGGGGCAGTGTGAGTCAAATAAGAGCTAGATTCTTCAGTCAAATTTACAGACTCGACCCTATCAAGTTTCCGCTTCTTATTTAAAAGCTGCTTCATGAATTTCATGTAAGCGGGAACTTGATTTACCAACTCAAGGAAAGGTACTTGCACATTAAGACCATGAATGACATTTTTAAATTTTTCAAAATATACCTCATCCTTCGTTGGTACTAGCCTCTCTGGATATGGGGCTGTCAGAAGTAGCTTAGCCCTCTCCTCTAGGTCTCTCACACCGGCATCGGTGGACTTAGGCTGAAGATCCACCGCCTTCTCTTTGTTGAAGCTCGAACCTTCCTCAGACCGTCTCAGATATGATCCATTAATCGACATCGGGTCATACTTGGGAACCGAGACCACCCATCGCATTTCTGGGTCTTGCCTCAATGAATTCGGAGTTGCCGTACCCCGAAATAAGTGATCCCTCAAGTTGTCTGGCATTGGAGGACGAAAAGACTCACTTACAGCAGCGTCGTCAATCGATCGACCATGCATGTCAGTCGATCGACTAACTTCTACAGGAACAGTAGCTGCTGTATGTTGCGGACTGGTCGATCGACCGGGTGATGTGGTCGATCGACCGTGATTACTGTTGATCATCTTTTTCTCGCCCTTTTTCTTCTTCCCTTTTTCAGCAGCTTTCTTGGGTTCATCGAGAGCAGACCCGCTTCTCAGCGTCATTGCATGTACGGTCTCAATACGCTGATTCAGAGAGTGAAACTGACTTGTTATCTCAGCTGCATTTTGATCCAATGTTGCAATATGAGATATCAGCTTCGCGATTAAGACCTGATTCGCCGCATTGCTTTTCTGTACCTCCACCATAAGCAACAGACTAGACTCGTCAACAACTCTGCAACTTCGTTTTTCAACTCTTGCTGTGACGGAGTGGATGGTGGTGGGGCTTCATAAGGAGGCTCATATGGTTGATGCGGTGAAGCAGGAGCGTAATTATACGAATTGTCAAGCTGAAGTTGATGAAAAGCAAACATCTTCTCCTTAGGGTGCCCGCATGCATCAGATGTGTGTCCCGCTCCGCCGCATCTCCCACAAAATGGAACCTGCTGCTCTTGAGAATGGAACATGTGTGGATCCTTCTGAAGTGCTGCAGATAGGACCTGTAGGACCTAACAAAACAACACTAAAGAAGATGGTAAGAATTGCCTCAAGGTACTCAGTCTTCCCTTGAGGCGAAAAAATAGACTAAAATGAAAAACAACTACAACTAGCGCTGCCTCCCCGGCAACGGCGCCAAAATTTGATACCTGTCGAAGTGAGTATCAAAAATAATATTTATAAATTCCGAACTACTACTAGCAAGCGGTAGTAAGGGTCGAACCACAGAGAGGCGGGGGAGTTATAGTTGCTTTTATTTCAGTCTATCGGTAACAATTGTGGGGGTTTTGATATGGAAAGAATCTAAGTCTAAATGCGAAAATAAACGAGCAAATAACAAAAATAGATGTAAACTAATGGTAAAAAGGAGCTAGGATGATCGGGTCACTGCAGCTACGATGGCACATAAGTCTAGGTAAGTCTCGAACTACAGTCGTGGGTGATGGGGAAAACTAGTCCTCTCGGTCCATGTTAATTAGTAACTACCTCTCGGCCTATGCTACTAATCCCTAAGTCTCATTAATAGTAACTCTCGTTCTTGACTAATGATTCCTAATGCAAACTAAATTACATTATCTTCCGATCTAGCAATCTAGCCGTCTTAAATCGTTAATCTAAGTCCTTCCCTATCTTTCGATCTACGGGTTGGTCAAAACTAAGCATCTAACAAGTCTCCGCTAGGTCTCATTGATAGATATTGCACTTAACGATTCAAACGAAGCAAATCAAAACACGAAGTCGGTCGATCGACCACTACTCCGATCGATCGACCAACCGACTTCGATCGATCGACCAGCTACTCGATCGATCGACCAAGCCCTAATCCGAGGGTCACCTATTCGTATGCCATCTACGCTAAGTTCGCCTACATCCTAGCAAGGGTGAAATTAGCTACTCATGTCTATGACGAAATAAACAATAAAATTAAGGCATAAAGCTACTGAATTCATGATTTAAATAATTAAACAAACAAATAACAACAAACGATAAATTCGGCTTCGGGAGGCTAATCTATCAAATCTAACTACAGAGGAATTAAAAGCAATAAACTGAAATTCGAACAGAGAATACCGTATGAAATTGCAAAATAATAAAGATCCAAAAACCGAATGCCAAAGTAACTTTCTTTGAAGGAAATAATTGTAAACTAAAGAACCCTAATTACTAATCATCTAGAACTGATAAAAACTGAATGAATAAAGCTTGATGTCAGGTTACGTTATATAGCAATCTCCCGTAACATTATTCCTAAACCTAATATATATTGGGCTTCCTTATTCTCGATCTTTTATTTTGCGTCAGACCCGTTGTTCAGTCGATCGACCATAAGCATCAGTCGATCGACTAAGTAGCAGCGAACAGTAGCTACTAGAACCCGTGGGGTGGTCGATCGACCACTTGGACCAGTCGATCGACCAAGAGTGCTGTATGAATAGCATTCGACGATTCTCTGCGCAGCGCGCACCGATCTTAAAACAGCTTCCATTTCTTCGTTACTTGGTCAAATCAAGCGTTATACGCGGCGTTGGAAAGCTAAGAGGATAAGCTTTCACCTCCAATTGGAATCACTCGATTATCAGGTTTAGAACTCGAGATATAGCCATCTGAATCAGGCTGCAATGTCGAGAAGCACTTCTTTGCTTCTTAAACTCGTACGCACCCTTGCTTTTGCTATCTTTAGGCATTGAAACGCGCACCAAGCTCATTCCTCGAGTCAATACTCCATGTCAAATGCAATGCTAAGTACTTAGGGACGGATTCGGCTTATTTCCCACTAAAATCTTCATATTCCTACAAAATCACAAGAAAAGGAAGAAATACACGAAACAAGGGAAATAGCAGCATAAACTACTCAATTGAGCTCTGAAATGCGTGTAAAATAGGGTGTAAAACATCATATAAATGACACGCATCAGGGCAAGACCCCTTCAATGCAAATGGATATTCAAAATCAAGAATGGCATAGAATGACATGATGATGTCTACAAAGCTAGGCTAGTGGCAAAAGGATTTACCCAAGTCCAAGGTCTCCATTATGATGAGACTTTCGCCCCCGTATCCATGCTAAGATTCATACAGATTTTGTTAGCGATTGCCGCATTTCATGACTATGAAATATGGCAAATGGATGTCAAAACCGCTTTTCTAAATGGGTATTTAGAAGAGGAGGTGTACATGATACAACCCGAAGGTTTTGTTGATTCTAAAAATCCTAACAAAGTGTGCAAGCTTAAGAGATCTATTTATGGTCTTAAGCAAGCATCTAGAAGTTGGAATCATCGATTCAATCATGTAATAAAGGAAAATGGTTTCACTCGAAGTGTTGAGGAACCATGTTTATACATGAAATTCAGTGGGAGCAATGTTGTGTTCCTAATATTGTATGTCGATGACATACTACTCATTGGAAATGATATTCCAATGTTGTCTTCTGTTAAGAAGTGGTTAGGTAACCACTTCCAAATGAAGGATTTAGGAGAGGCACAACGCATATTAGGTATCCGGATCCATAGAGATAGATCCAAAAGGATATTAGCACTAAGTCAAGAGTCTTATGTTGATAAGATTCTTCGACGGTTCAGCATGGACAAATCCAAAAGGGGTTTGGTACCTATGGTAACCGGGACGATATTGAGCAAGACTCAATCTCCCACCGAACCCCATGATGTTGAACGCATGAAGTTGATCCCTTATGCTTCCGTTGTTGGATCAATCATGTATGCCATGATATGCACACGTCCTGATGTCTCGTATGCCTTGAGCATGACGAGTAGATATCAAGGAAACCCAGGTGAGAGTCACTGGATTGCTGTCAAGAACATCCTTAAGTACTTGAGAAGAACTAAGGATTCTATCCTTGTGTTTGGAGGAGACACTGAGTTGCGTGTTAATGGATACACGGACTCAAGTTTTCAAACAGATAGAGATGACATGAAATCACAAGCTGGTTTTGTTTTCATGCTCAATGGTGGTGCCGTAGCGGAGAAGCTTCAAGGAAGTCAGAATCATGGATTCTACAACGGAGGTCGAGAACATAGCAAAGATCGAGAAGCTGCCAAGGAAGCTGTGTTGATCAGGCAATTCACGGAAGGTCTAAAAGTAGTACCTACCTCCAATGATCCCATCACTCTCTATTGTGATAATAGTGGGACGATCTTCCAAGCTAAGGAGCCGAAGTCTAGTAATAGATCTAGACATGTACTTAGAAAATATCATGTAATAAGAGATTTCATTGAAAGAAAGGAAATTGCGATTTGTAAGGTTGGGACAGATGACAACATAGCCGATCCGCTCACCAAGCCTTTATCGCAGGCTAAGCATGATGGACATGTTACGTCCATGGGACTTAAACGTGTACCAAATTTTTGTTAGATTTTGAAATGAAATAAAAAGTGTTGTTTTTTGTTCATGTTCATAATCACATTTGTCTTTTATCTTTAATTTATACATTGTTACATCCAAACGGGTTGTAGTGACAATTGAACCTCGTTAAAGTGAACATGGATTAACATAGTATTTGCCCATAGTCACTTGTAAGAGGTGACGTCTCGAAGTGACTAGAGTGTGAGGCGATTGATGGCAAGTTCAAGTGCCATAGAGTCATGTGAGATGACTAGTCGATCACATAGGCAGACTGTTAGGAACATTTTGTCGGGCCTTATGACCGCTTATAGAGTTCTGGCAAATTTATATAGCCTGGTCGTGGCGAGAGCTACTATATTATTCAAATGAGTTGATTCTTTTGACTAAAGACTATTCACCTAAGATGGCACAGTTTCAGATTAACTTTGATTTGTGTTACTACGACCTTCGTAAATGGGGTCAAATGGGCATATTTTGGGTTATGATGGCTGTGGCTAGTCGAAGGGAATGAGTGCGATAGGAATTGTCCACCCCTAGTCGGGGTTATAACAATATCTCGGGGCCACTCGAGGAGTAATGAATCGAAATGCGTGGCCACGCTCGGAAAGTATCTATGATAGATAAGTCCGGTCAATCGGTTATTCTCCAGATCGAGGAAACCACTCTCGATATGATCACTTGCAAGTACGACCGAAAGACACCTTGCATTGAGTGGGAGATAGTAATAGGACAAGAGAATTGGTGACGCACACTTGTCGAGGACAAGTGGGAGATTGTTGGGAAATGTGTCCTCAACAATAGTGCGATCATATGATTTAAATATCATTATTAAATCTCATTTTAAAGAATACAATTGGGAAGTATTTATACTCACAACTCGGTCAACATATATCGGTAATGATTGGTGACTAGAGTTTGACATTACTTGTCTGTGATTTGGTGTTCGATTGACCCCTAGGTCATACCTATAGGGCAACACTCTTAATTGATCATTTAATTAATCGTATAGTGTTACGAGTTAATTAAATTACTTGAAAATTGACGGACGATTTTGAAAGTAAAATTTACGTATCAAATTGAAATGTGATTAAATGAGATACGGTCTGAGTAATTGAATTGTATCATTACTCGGATGAAATTATTGTTTAAAGAAACAATTGGATTTGAATGAATTATTATAAATATGATTTATAAATTGGTAAAATATTTTGGCACAAGTAATTATGAATTACTAAGTCGATTTTGTATATGACGTATTTTTATTAATACGTTGATTTTTAATATGTTAAAAATACATAACAAATTTATGTTACATATGACAAGTGACATAAGACAAAATTGACAAAAATAAAATGGATACCATATTATCCAATGTGCCGAAAATTGGAGGAGACTTAAGCTAAATATTGTGTTTGTATTATAAGTGGCAAACATAATAATTATATGCTTTAGTAGCCATGCAACCCTAGTTTGCATTGTGAAGGCAAACAAGGGCATGCATTGGGTCTTTTTCTTCCCCTCTTCTTTCCTCTTACACGGTTGACAAAAAGAAAAGGCAAAGGGTTTTGTCTTTTATTTTTTGCCATATACACTACATGCAATAGTGTAAAACAATTCATTCATTCCAACGTCTAAAAATATTAAGTTTTAGAAAGAGAAAAATCCTCCATAATTCCTCTCCTCTAAACCGGTTTTAGAGAGACCAAATACCAAATTATTTTGGGTCATTTTTCACAAGATTAATATTGTACTAGATCATATAATATTAATTTTATTAAGAGTTAGCTTTGGGTATAATTCTAAGGAGAGATCCTACACTTGGATCTTGTTTTTTCATTAAAGGAAAGCTCAAGAACAAAAGAAAAGGAGATTTATTTTGTGCCCATTTAAACCGAAATACCCATTGTAAGAATAATGTTTCTTTCTCATTTATTTAATTAGTTTGCATGCATAAGTTCCACCTTTAATTTTATGACAAATTAATTTAAACATATATGAGTATGTTAAAATGTATATAGATCTACCTTTCCTTCAATTTGTCCACAAATGCTTATAAGTCATATGTTTAACTATCTTACATAATTAATTATTATTGTAATCATTTAACACTTAAATATTACAATTAATAATATAATATACACTCCACTTTTTGAGTAGTATACTACCATTATATCAACATATAATGGGTCCCATAATAACTAGTTGGTTAAAATTACAACTTCTTGTAACTTTAAATAACTAATTACCTCTACCTCAAAACTTATAAAATTCCTCAACTAATTTAGTAATTTAACAGTTAATTAAAAAATTAAATCTTATTTAATCACATTACAATAAGACATAAAATTGCACTCCCATAATTAAGGAACTAATTAATCTGTATCACATACAATTAATTAAATATCTATTTGGGCCTCATCGTATAGGTGTGACCTAAAAGGATCAACTGACCACCACCGTCACACGACAGTAATGTCAAATTCTAGTTAGCCAATCATTACCGATTAATGACGGTCAATCGACTTATAGAAAGAATCATCCCTCACGTATTCTTAGTATGAGATTTAATTATGATATTAAATCATGTGATCGCACTATTGTCGAGGACACATTTCCCAACATTATATAATGTGCAAACGTATCAGGCACGTATCAAACGAGCCTTTAACAAAAGGGTTAAGCCAAGGAACATCAAAGAAGGAGACTTGGTCCTCAAATCAATTAGAGCTCTTTTACCTGTCGATCCACGAGGAAAATTCAAACCCAACTGGACCGGACCATTTCTAGTCAAGTCAATACTTCCAGGGGGTGCGGTTAGAATAACAGACTTAGATAGGAATGAATCTTCCAACCCAACAAACCTCGACCAATTGAAACGTTACTATGCCTAGAATAGGAACAAAAACGCGCCTCGCGTAACCTCACGTGTCGCTCTTATGGCACGCAATAAACGGTCCCTGGCCAAGCTAAAATAAAGCCAATGTCACCTTGCTATTGCATTTTGACAATTTGTCATCCTCATGTCGTCAAATAAACTGAATTGCACTTTAGGAGTAAGTAAAAAGCTCATGCTTATTTTCTAATTCATTACAAGCTCTTGCTTAGAACAATTATTCTTTTACATTTACTTGAACTACGCGCAAGGGTTTGATTTCATTTTTTTAATGAATACGTAGGCAATCCTTCACAGGATACAACCCATTAATTATTTTAAATGTAAATAGAAGGACATTTGCATATGCATTTGGAATTCGACAAGAATAATAATAGAAAATCACAACGGTTCATAACCAATCAACCTTTTTTATTTAATTTCATTTAATAATAATGATACGCTACATAATAAAAATAAAGTCAAAGAAAAGAAAAAAAATAGGCTAGGATTTTAAAAACTCCACCTTCTTATTACAAACAATAATAATAATAATAATAATAATAATAATAAAGACTTAGGGTGTGTTTGAATTCAGTGATTTGGAGGGAAAAGAAAGGGAGGGAAAGTATGGGATTTAAACTCCCTTTTTTGGATAGCAAATAAGGGTGGAGGGAAATGGAGGGAGAGAGATTTGGAGGGATACATTTTCCCTCCTCCAAGGCATATCAAAATCTCTCCACAATAGGCAAGATTTGGAATGAAATTGTATCCAAACACCCACACCCCATTTGCCCTCCCCTTCCCTTACCTCCCTTTCTCTTCCCTCCTTCCCCCTCCCCTCCCTTTCCCTCCACTTTTGCTATCAAAACACACCCTTAGGCTATTCTTCCATTTTCCCTTTACCTTTGTCATTTTTATCAAATTTCTTGTCTCGACCTCGAGCCGGGCGCTCCTGCGCCACTTCAGACCTAATCACCAACGGTCTCTCTCGTGGTCTAACCTTGCCATTCTTGTCAACCACCTTCTCTACGACATGAGAATTCTTCGGTATCTTCAAAGGATGAACAACCTGAAACCCGGCTTGTTCCTCTCCCTCAGTCAGATGCTTCTCTTTCTCCTTTTCTACATCACGAACCTTGTAGTCAACAGGCTTGCGCTTCCTCAATCTCTCGCGCTCCTCTGGAGTAGCAGCTTTCCTCTGCCGCATATAGGAATCAGACACCCATAGAGCACTAACAGAAGAATTCAAGAACCACACATTTCTATGAGCCCATTTGATGGCCCACTCTCTTCGGCTCTCAGTGGTAAGCGACATAGCAGTCTGCGGGACAGTATCAAGCTTCAGAATCGTCTGCTTCAATCTAACCTGCCTCATCAACTTCTCCGGGAAGATGCATATCATAAACTCAAAGCCAGGAATGTGCACCGATCGGGTAGGATCCAAGGACGATACTCTAGTGACAGATTTGAGATGCCACCATAGAACTATCCATCTAATCAGGGGACCATCATCACTCTTCAGTTTGTTCTCCCAATAGTTGCAGACTCGAGTGAAATCCACCTTGTAGAGCCTAGTCCTCATTGCAATTGAGCGAGCATGATAAGCAGGAACATTAACTGGGGGCTCGGTCAATCGAAGACGCTCCATAAGCCAACCCTACCAACAAAGCAGGTATTAGAATAAAAAAAACAAAAGAAACTAATCAAAAAAAAAGAAAAAAAGTCTTGTTCTTTTACCTGTAAAATGATGGGACTTCCCAAATAAGGAAGGTCACGGTTGGCTTTCCTGTTATCTAACCCCAACAGGATCTCTCCAAAACACAGGCAAGCTGGGCTCCTGCGCAGCTCCATTTACTCAATTAAGCTCAGATAACGAGGATCACCTCTCAAATCCTCATCAACATGCCCTTGAAGGACACATACATGCAGTAGGCAAAACCCGAATGCCCTTCGCCTTGCAACATAAGAAATGGTGGGATCTGCCCTGTTTATGAATCGATCACTAAAGTCCAACATTCGCACTCCTTTTGAGGTCACAAGACGGTTAACCTCAGCTCTTGTCAACCCAAGCAAATCTCTGAACTTATTCTTATATCCTTAGGAAGTAGAGGGTATAGCAGGCAAATGTTCCGGGTCCCAACCACCAATTGCAGCAATCTCTTCAGGAAATGGACAAATATCGCCTCCGGGAAAGGCAAATACGTGATAATTCGGGTCCCAATAATCAAGACAAGCATCTAGGAACGGTTTGACAACCTTGATCAGCTTCAAACTCAAGATCGATCCAAAATTATAGGCACCCATATCGTGTTTCTCCACATTAGAGAACTCATTTGTCCACTCTTTTAGACGGATTTCAAGAGTATTCATGATGTATGCTTATTTTGAGAGCTCTTATGTAATAAGACGAAAAAACGACGGAAGAATTATGTGAATAAAACCTCCCTCGGCGAATATATTTATACTAAAAGTTGTTTCCTAAAATCTGTCAGGACGGACACATTGGGGAACAGGCGCAGCACCTGCTGCGCCTTTTCAAAGGGACGCAACTCCTGCTGCGCCTCTTCCTCAGCCTTCTTTCTGTGATTTTCCGCGTTGGATCTTTCCTAATTCCTTAAAGAATAATTTCCTATTCATACGGGTTATTATTTTGGTAAATCCGTCAAATTACCATGTTTCGCGTTTCCTAATTCCACGGGCACGTATTTCGAGGCAATATTGACATTTTCGTCATTCCAGCACACTTATACATTTCTTTTTAATTTTCTTTTTTGGGGAATCATTTCAACAATTTAAATATTCATTTCCACACTTATACATTTCTTTTTAATTTTCCTTTTTGGGGAATCATTTCACTCCCATTCCATATTACATTTCAAACTTACATATTTCTATTTTTTTTTTTTTTTGGGGGGGGGGTAACCCTCCCTACCGCCCTGTCATTTTCAGTAAATTTTTTGCATTTTCGAGTCATTGTCTTGCGCTAATTTAGGCCATATGTATATCCTAAATGAATTTTCTGTATAAATTTCGGCAGCATGACGGCGTAAACCATCATCTACCAAACCTGTTCAAAGCTAACCTGCAGGTACAAATGATTTGAACATTATTTGCGCACATTTAGCCCCCTAATTGAGCGTATTTTGCATACTATTATAACATTCTATGACCATTTTCTCCGTCAAATGCTTTCTATTTTGCTTTCCTAGTGCATTTCGTATGTTTTGTAGGAAAGAAGACAATTAGGCGGAATTTCCCGTCTTTCGTGCATATTTGGAAGCTTATTGATGATATTAGATGGACTAGTATAAAGAGGAGGCAAGAATGATGACCAAGGATGTAGGAATAAAGAGTATATAGAAGGATCATAGGGTTAAAAAGCAAGGATGACGAGAAGGAAGTCAATACAAGAAGAAATTGCTCGGAACCAAACCAAGGGTTGCTCCTTTGGCTCTGAAAGTATGCTAGATAGAACGGCATCGAAAAATCAAGTGATCTAGGCTTTTGAATCACTCCAATAGGAGTCCGGATGAGAAAATGACGTCCGTTTTACAATCCGAGCTCAAGTGAAGCACGATGCTCATATTTCGCTCGGGACGAGCATATTGTTGGACAGGAAGTTTTTCATTGCTACATGAACCATGATCCGCGCATATTTTTCAAAGACTAGCTAAAAGGAGACCGACATCTTTTCTGAGAGGAGCGATTCCCTACCCAACATTTAGCATTGTTATTTACTATTTTACCCTTGCTTAACCTAATGATGCTCTACTACATATACCCCATTTGTAATAATCAAACCATCAAGTTTTCATTAGATTAAATCAATCCTTCTTTAGATTAGGTTAAGCTTTCATTAGGAGTAGATTAGAATAGATTACTCTTTAATCTTTCCACAAATCACACATTAATCTTTCCTTTAATTATTGTTCAAGTTTATTATTGAGTAATTCAAGTTTATTATTGGGTAATTAGAAGATCATTTGGGTTTATTGGGAGATTGACAACCTTCCATCAATCATCAAGTACTTCTATTATTCTTTGCATTATTATTTTGGAATCTCCATAGGTATAATTCACTTAATCCTTGTCTTAATTTTTGTTAATCTTTCTTACTTGTTTATCATGTTTTGCCTTGTTAATATGATTGACAACTTTGTTAGAATGTCAAACTTGATAATGAGTGAGTAGTCTCTTAGCTAGGATTAATGGGTAATTAGGGAAACCAACATGGGGATTGATTCATGCTTAATCTAATACTAGCATAGATCCCGCGCTATGCGCGGTATAGATAGAATATTTATTCTTTAGGGTGTTATTTATAATGAAAAACTAATTAAAGAGAATCGAGTAACGTTATGAAATAAATATTTTTATGAAATAAATATTTTTTTTACCACGAAATTAATAATCTCTTTATTTAAATAATTCTCAAATTATTTTAATGAATTTTCTATTATCACAAAGTTAAGGGTAGATGTATGTCGAATTATTCTATAAAATTAAAATTATAACATTTAATGAAAAATTTACAAAGTGCAGTTTATAGTTTAACATCAAATTTAATTTATTTTGATGAAAAAACTGTAACAATTAGTAAAGTTAATAGTTTAATAAAAAAGATATTTTATAATTTTAATCTATACTAAATAGTTAATAAAAATGATAATAGTTTAAAGAAGGAATAATTTACTTGTTTCTTGAATTAGATAGATGCGTTTGAAGGGAAATAAGAGAAATATAATTCTCTTAGTAGTAAAGGAGATTTTATTAGTAATTATAGAATTATAGATAGTGAACACAAATTAAATAGGAAATAAATATTATCTAGTATAATTCGCTTGGGCAGAAAATATAAGCGGGAAAATTTAGAGATTTGTTAATCTTTTAGTATATAGGGGATGTTCACATAATTAATTTGCTTGCTTTTTGTAATGTCAACCTATGCACAAGTTATGTTTGATGAAATGTTAAGCCTATGAATCCTTACATTTACAACCATCTCTTATCTACTCAACTTGACTTGTAAGATATAAACCAACTCGAGTCTTGTTAGACCATGCATAGAAGTGATTAGGGGGAAATTAAGTCGACTTGTAGGTGTTGTACAATCTAATCGATTCGGCTCCGGGACCCAACTCTTCCTACGAACTGTAAGACATAAACCAACTCGGTTCCTTTACAACAATAATTGCTTGCTTATAATTGAGAACATGTTTGTATGATCAACTCCCATGATTTCCTTATGAACCCATGATATTCTAGCATTTTTAGTCATTTGTTTACATCTTTCCTTTTGTTGCTTGTTTATTGCTTTTATTAGATTAGAATCATCAACCCATTATAATTGTGACAAACCCAAGCACAACCATAATTAGATTGAATAATTTGAGTAACCACCGTCCCATGGATTGACCTCGACTTACCACTAACTAGTTGTTTGTTGAGAATTATAAATGTGTTTGATTGGGAGACCCGACGACATCTAACCCATCAAAATGGCACCGTTGCCGGGGACGGTGTTGTGTATTTGAATTGTTCTTTTGTCTAGTTTTAGTTGTGCTTCTTCTTGAGGAATCTTTGTTCCTTGGGAATTTTATTTCTTGTACTTGTTCTATTTCATATGTTTATCATGTCTACATTCACTTTTTGGCAATATAAAGATGATTCATTTGATAAATATGTTGCAAGATTTGAATAATATATGACTCATGCTTGGAATCATGGTTTTACTCTTTCAAATTATGAAGCATGTTGTGTTGTCTATAATGGCATGAACCTTGAAACCCGCAACTTGGCATTTCACTTGAGTGGTAGTAGGATATGTGAGATGAGTTGTGAGGAATATTGGGAATTTGTTGAGTCCATGACCATTCATTGTCTCAAGCAAACTATACATGACATATTTGAAAGTGCCAAGGAAGGTATAGAAGCGATAAAAACCACATTTCAAAAATTCATTGAGGAAAACTATGTTGAAAATGAGAATTGTGAGGATGAGAAACCTTCCTATAACCTTGAGTAAACCTACTATGCCCACAAAATTACCCCACCTTGGGAAGATGGAGTGCTAGATGAGGAGAGTGATGATGAGGAGGAGTACATTCTTAATTTTGAAACTAATGTTTGGATGTCGTCACCTTACTCGATCTTCTTGTGTTTCAATGA
This sequence comes from Silene latifolia, assembly GCF_048544455.1. Taxonomy (NCBI): domain Eukaryota; kingdom Viridiplantae; phylum Streptophyta; class Magnoliopsida; order Caryophyllales; family Caryophyllaceae; genus Silene; species Silene latifolia. Next base: position 34,419,049 of record NC_133536.1, read on the forward strand.
ACTCAATCTCTATGGAATTTGATGTTAATGGGCATAGTGAGAGTGATATGGATGTGAGCTTGAGTGAAAACTCACCGTTGAGGATGACATATTAGTGGGAGACATTTGTGTTGAATTTGGTGAGCCTTGTTACGACAACCCCTTTGATAATGGACCTTGTTGGGATGAGGAATATGATGAGGACATTTGGGAACCCCAAATAGATACCCTTGAAATCACCTTAGATGATAATGAGAGTACTTGTATTGAATGTGGTGATTTTGACTATTTGGAGGATGAGTTGAGTGAATTGCCAACCAACTACCCATTTCATGTTCCTTCCATCCATCATTTCTCTTATAATTTTTGTCATAATGTTCTTGACATGCTTGTTCGGTCTCTTACTTGGGTATTATTTCATTGCATAATTTTGTGTTGTTATCCATGCATATTTATTTCTCACTCCCAAGAATTTGACCGACTTCTACATGCTTTGAGTGCTAGTGATAATCTTCCATGAAATTGTTTATTGATAATCTTTGGTTTTATGGAGTTCCTTAATAACCATTAATTTGAATATATGCATTTAGTGTAGTTTTGCATTTATTTAATTGCATGAGATATGAAAGGGAGGGATCTCATATTAGTTTAATTGAGTTTCTGAAGGAAATTAATGAAAATGAGAAGATGAAAAATGTAAAGAAATGAAGAAAATGGAGAATTTGTGCTTGTGAGTAACTTTGTTATCATAAGAAAGGTGTTGGGTCAAAATTTCAAAAAATATGCTCGTCCCGTGTCCAATCCGCGTGGATTGAAAGAAAAGAAAAAAGGAAAAGCTCCATGCCAGAGAATCCGAGCGGATTCTAAAGAAACCGAGCGTCCCCGAAAGGAATCCGCTCGAGCTGAGCTTGATCCGCGCGTCCTGGTACGGGTTGGCAAATTCAGGATGCACTGTGTGAGAATCCGAGCGTCCCGTGATTGAATCCGAGTGTCCGTGCATCAACTCCAGCGGATCAGACTTGATCCGAGCGGATTAATGCTAAAATCTCATCTTTTATCATTTGGATCATGACATGGCTATGTATGCATCCTATCTACCATCTTCATCTCCTACAATGATTGTAAGAACCCTTTCTTTCCTTATCTCTCAAGTAAAGTTGCATTTATGTAGTTACCTCATGATTAAACCCCTTTCTTCCTACATTAGCAATAGTGTTTAAAATTGGTTTGGGGAGGTTAAACCATGAAGCGGCATACATATATCATATAGTTTAGGCTTGCATTTGTATTATATTGCATTTAAATTTGTTAGTTCATAGAGTATAGTTTGCATTGTAATATATTTCATATGATTCATGTAGATAGTTGCATATAGACTAGAATTCATGCATAGTCACTAATGGCCAAACCTATTCATTTCTACACTAGAAATAGTGTTTAAATCGGTTTGGGGAGGTTTGATCATAGGTGACCATAGTTTCATGCATAATATAATATAGTTTAGATTGCATTCATTTGTTGTATATGTCATATAGAATTGCATTTAGTTAGAGCATGCATTCATTCATATCATATCATTGCATTTGTACTTCAATTTCCATAAAATCAAAAATCCAAAAACATGTTTTCCTTTTTATTCCTACTCCTACATGTACATTGGGGACAATGTCCAAAATAAAGTGGGGGATGGGAATTTATATTCCAAAATGCATAAAAATTGAAAAATTTCGAAAAATCACAAAAATATGTCTTTTAATTTCATAAAAACAAAATCTTTAAAAATTTGAAAATTTCAAAAACCTAAAACATGTTCATTTCCTTTGTTGTGTAGTCTTGTATATATTGTCTTGTATATATTGTGTTTCTCCATCCTTTTTCACATTGATCGACTACGCCACATCCGAGACATGAGGATATTGAAGACCGCATGGTATGATCTTTCCATTCTCCTTTTTCCTCTTTATGTTAATGACTATATGGCTTTATTTTGATTGATGCGGTATAAACAATGTGAATTTAGGATTGCATTTAGAATACTTGGCATACTAGTTGGTAGAAGCATATGCATTACGATGTATAAATGTTAATTGCATCATGGCATATAGTTTGCATGTTAGAAAAATTTTGTGAAACCGTCTATTTGGGAAGCTTGACAAGTGTATATAGGCCCTAGTAGATGCTTTTTCTTCTTAAGACTTTGCTTGTTAGAATACTTGTAAAACACCCTAGGATGTGTCATGCTAGTATCCTATGACCCATGGATTAAGGCCTAGTCAAGAGTACCTTGTGGTGTGATAACTCCTTGGCTACCGTTTATTCCGAGGTGACCCTTGAAACCATGCAACCATCATTCATCCATGTTCTACCATACATTTTGTCATCAAAGGGAATGGGCACAAAAAGAAATTGTTCAAGATTTGAGTTCAAGAAATAAAATGAAAAGAAATTGAAAAAGTTTGTAATTGCATCAAAAGAAAAGAGGAGTAACAAAAATGAAAACTCCTATGCTTCAAATATAAGCACCCTCGCTACAAATGGGGTAGCTTTGAAAATGTTCAAAAGAAAATGCAAAAAGTTGAAAAGTTGTCAAGTGTTGAAATGCCAAAAATCAAAAGAAATGGCAAAAGAAAGTGTTCTCAAATGTTATATGCCACAAGAAATTGGGGGAGAAAACAAACAACAAAAGCAAACTCCCAAATGAAACTCAAATACTATCGATCCCTTTATCCATCGTATCCATTTTTGTACATGGTAGAGAGGGGACGACCCTTCTTCTTGTCTAGGCAAGAGGGGAAATTCCGCGATCCTCCAGTGTTTCTAACACCATAGGGAGTCTATTCTTGACAAACGCATTTAACGATTGAGGACAAATGTACCCTAGCTTGACACAACTTGGAGGTGATTTATTGGTATCCTTCTAGGCTTAGTAGTTTGAAGAAACCGTAATTATGATGGAATGTGTACCCTTAGATTTGTTTCCTTGTAGATAATTTCCGCCACTTAGATGAGGAAAGTGGCTATTCCTTTTGTAGATGCATCCATTACTTGATTTTGTGTGCTTTAATGCTTGGATGTATCGCCATTTTGGCAAGCCCCGCCTTGCCTTGCAAGAAGGCATCCTACCTCATGGTTGTCTTGTTGTGAGTTGAAGGGGCGGAGTGAGACCCGCTAATTGTCTCATGTCGGCTATATTAGTAGGATAGTTTAAATAAGGATCCAAGTTTTGTCACCTCTTTACTCGGGACGAGTAAAGGTTCGGTTTGGGGATATTTGATGTGAACATTATTTGCGCACATTTAGTCCCCTAATTAAGCCTATTTTGCATACTATTATAACATTCCATGACCATTTTATCCGTCAAATGCTTTCTATTTTGCTTTCCTAGTGCATTTCGTATGTTTTGTAGGAAAGAAGACAATTAGGCGGAATTTCCCGTCTTTCGTGCATATTTGGAAGCTTATTGATGATATTAGATAGACTAGTATAAAGAGGAGGCAAGAATGATGACCAAGGATGTAGGAATAAAGAGTATATAGAAGGATCATAGGGTTAAAAAGCAAGGACGACGAGAAGGAAGTCAATGCAAGAAGAAATTGCTCGGAACCAAACCAAGGGTTGCTCCTTTGGCTTTGAAAGTATTCTAGATGGAACGGCATCGAAAAATCAAGTGATCTAGGCTTTTGAATCACTCCAATAGGAGTCCGGATGAGAAAATGACGTCCGTTTTACAATCCGAGCTCAAGTGAAGCAGGATGCTCATATTTCGCTCGGGACGAGTATATTGTTGGACAGGAAGTTTTTCCTTGCTACATGAACCATGATCCGCGCATATTTTTCAAAGACTAGCTAAAAGGAGACCGACATCTTTTCTGAGAGGAGCGATTCCCTATCCAACATTTAGCATTGTTATTTACTATTTTACCCTTGCTTAACCTAATGATGCTCTACTATATATACCCCATTTGTAATAATCAAACGATTAAGATTTCATTAGATTAAATCAATCGTTCTTTAGATGAGGTTAAGCTTTCATTAGGAGGAGATTAGAATAGATTACTCTTTAATCTTTCCAGAAATCACACATTAATCTTTCCTTTAATTATTGTTCAAGTTTATTATTGAGTAATTCAAGTTTATTATTGGGTAATTAGAAGATCATTTGGGTTTATTGGGAGATTGACAACCTTCCATCAATCATCAAGTACTTCTATTATTCTTTGCGTTATTATTTTGGAATCTCCATAGGTATAATTCTCTTAATCCTTGTTTTAATTATTGTTAATCTTTCTTACTTGTTCATCTTGTTTTGCCTTGTTAATAAGATTGACAACTTTGTTAGCATGTCAAACTTGATAATGAGTGAGTAGTCTCTTAGCTAGGATTAATGCATAATTAGGGAAACCAACATGGGGATTGATTCATGCTTATTCTAATATGTTCACATAATTAATTTGCTTTCTTGTTGTAATGTCAACCTATGAACATGTTATGTTTGATGAAATGCTAAGCCTATGAATCCTTGCATTTACAACCATCTCTTATCTATTCAACTTGACTTGTAAGATATAAACCAACTCGAGTCTTGTTAGACCATGCATAGAAGTGATTAGGGGGAAATTAAGTCGACTTGTAGGTGTTGTACAATATAATCGATTCGGCTCCGGGACCCAACTCTTCCTAAGAACCATAAGACATAAACCAACTCGGTTCTTTTACAACAATAATTGCTTGCTTATAATTGAGAACATGTTTGTATGATCAACTCCCATGATTTTCTTATGAACCCATGATATCCTAGCATTTTTAGTCATTTGTTTATATCTTTCCTTTTGTTGCTTGTTTATTGCTTTTATTAGATTAGAATCATCAACCCATTATAATTGTGACAAACCCAAGAACAACCATAATTAGATTGAATAATTTGAGTAACCACCGTCCCATGGATCGACCTCGACTTACCACTAACTAGTTGTTTGTCGAGAATTATAAATGTGTTTGATTGGGAGACCCGACGACATCTAACCCAACATCAAACAAAGCAGCCCAGCAACAAAGGCACTCATGCCATCATATGTACGACCAAAAAGGGAATATGTACACCAAACTGGTAGCTCAAGCCCGAAACGAAGTCCAAAATGAAGGTCCTAAAAATGTACAAAATGTATGAAGTACAGAAAACAAAAAAACAACAAACAAACTACTATTGGTCGCCGCCTAGCTCAGCAACTTTTGCCTCGAGAGCAGCAATCTCGGCGTCGCGGACCCCTAGCTCCCTCAGCAGGCGAGCCGTCTCCTCCGGGACTTAGCTAGCTCTCGCTCCAGGTCGCTCTCTCCCTGCAAACGAAAAATTGGCTCATGTCAATCACTTCAAGCAATAAAGCAATAAGGAAAATTCAAAAAAATGAAATAAACGGAAGGTTCATACCTGACGTCCTCAACCGCCAACAAGTGCCTCGATGGCAGTAGCCCGCAGCCGGTTGGCTACCCTCCACAAAGCCACGAACCGGGATGGCGCAACCTGCATTTCAATAAAAAAAAAGATTCTTAACGATTGGACAAATTCAAACAAATGTGTTCTTACACAAAATCATACAAGTCAGGGGACTCACCCTCCGAATCAGATGCTGCAACTCGTCCAAGCCAGCATCCGTCACCGCCACGCCAAAGTCACGTAGCTCGGAGATCGTTGTCATCCCCGTCGCGTCGGTGTACTCGAGGGTCTCGGGGTACTCTGGGGGCTCGATGCCCGCCACCTCGACCTCCTACAAAGTCAACTGGTTTCCATTAACCGATGATCATTCATCGTGTTTTCAAAATAATCAAAAGAAGAGTAAAAACACTTACCACGACTGGCCAGTACGCCAACCTCCCATAGAGGGACGCCGAGTAGTCCTCGCCAGAAAGGAGGAGGGCGTCACCACCGACGTCAACCAAGTCAGCCTCCCTCTCAGCATCGAAAGGCTCCCTGAACATCGTCCTAGGAAGATCGATGGGAACCGTCAAGACATCCCGGGAGCACTGACGAGCCAAACGCTCGCCCAAGTATCACACAGGACCCATCGACGTCCTTAAAAGCAGTTACCCAGTCCCAACGGCCTAGGTCACCCAGGTCAGAAAGAAAGGGAAGAAGCTTCATCGACAGCCTCTCTCCCTTGTCTCCGAGGTAGATGGAAGACAAGAACCACCAGAGCCACAAACGGACTCTCTGCTCAGCAGTACGGGGAGGAGGAGCCATTTCCCTCCCGTCGATCGCCACCAACGTCGGTGTCTTCCCGGCAAAATAATCCCGAACATAGGTACTAGGCACCAACCCGGGTACCGCAGCAGCCTTCGGCATCAGGTTCCAGCCGATGAACCTCCTCCTCCTCAACAACCTCCTCCTCAACGACCTCGTCATCAGCAGCTGTCACCGCAGCAGTAAAAGCCTCCTCTAAGGCCTCTTCAAGCATATGAGAAGGGTCAATAACGGTATCCATGTCCATGGGAGCTCTCCCAGATGTAGAAGCCTCGTCACCTGCTAAATTAAAGTGAATTTAGGCCGCGTCAAGTGACGACAAGCCTTAATTATTGGATTTTCGTGTTTTCAAAGCTCCGAAATCGCTTTTTCTCGCCATCTTTGGCCCTTTTCCAACAAACCCATCCGCTCTTGTAGTAATTTGGGTCAAGTCAAGCCTAAGTTGAAGCCTAGTCATGGGTTCGACTCAGAATTTCGACAGCATTTCGTTATAACGGCGATTATACCCTAGAAAAGTGTCCTGAAAAAGCCGTCACAAATCAAAATTCCAAAATGGTAGGAAGTTTACCTATCATACAAGGATTCAAAATATCAAGTTTCATCACAAATGGGCAATCCTAAGGCTATTTTCGAAGCAATATACGGTTCAGCTGTGAGACCGTCACAATTTCACTCAAATGCTCAAAACTCAACGAAAATTCGAAACAAATACATGGTTCTGATCCTTATACTACCAATTATCCATTTACAAAGTCAATTTTGCTAGGCAAAATTATTTGGGGGGAAAAGCCGCAAATTTTCGACCTTTTAGGGTTGAAAACCCTAATTTGTCGATCCAATTTGATCAAATACGGATGATTAATGCAAAAATAATACACATACCTGGATTAGTCATGACAACTGCAAGCTTTTGATAATTTTGTGTTTCAAAATAATGAAATTAATCCCGTGTTTCATCGAGTTGTTACTCAGGAAAGCCGCACTCAGGAAAAGACGCAGCGGGTGCTGCGCCTCTTCCTCAGTTTTCCTCCAAATGAATTTTTGAAGGTTCGTTATAAGTTTGTTATTTGTGGGCCCATCTTTGGTGCGCCTCTACCTTGATACCACATATCGTATTTTTTTGGTCCATTTGATATTTATTCTTCGCCCGGACCCGCATTTCCAAGCCAACTGCAAACCGTCGCCATATTTTTTACCAAGAATTTGCTTGCCACAATGAGCGGGTATTTTATGACAGGTGTTTCGACACTCCTTTATTATGTTCCCCCAGCGAGAGTACACGGACAACCAATTGTCCCTCTCGAGACATGGAGATCAGTTCCCGATTATGATCCCCAACGAGAGTACATAGACAGAAAATTGTCCCTCTCAACACATGGAGATCAACATCGACCCCGAGCTCTTCCGAAGTTTGTTTGAAGCCGACCCAAGCAAATTTCTCCCAGCAGTTCCTGACTACGTCCTGCTGCCTCTTCCAATATCACGTTTTGTTTTCCCCTGGAGTTTCAAGGAGTTTCAGGTATGGTCTCTTCTTATGGATGGCGAGCCTCCTTACGTAGTCTAATGGACTTTAAACAACCCTCCTCGATAGTCGACAGACTCTAAAATGTTTCCGACGACAGGACCTTGGTTCAGACCCCTTGAACCGCCTCGCGTCGCTATAGTCGTCAGTTTGTAATCTTCGATTGACTTGATGGCTATACTTTGACTTTCACCTTATCCAAGCCTCAGTCAAAGTGGGGGCTCTATAGATACCTCATTTCTGCACCTCCTGCAAACCACCCGGTGATGATTGGGCCGCATGTTTGGTACACGGAACGATTTTTGACAGTTCGTAAGTTTATCATCAAGTGATCTCTCAAACATTTGTGTCTACCTCATAGTCGTCATCTACGCGGCGATACGGTCGTTTTGGCAGTAATTAGAGTACATTTGGAGTCCGGGTCAGAAATCGTCTTCATTTTCTAATAACCGTTTAAAATGCCTAGTCAGAATGTTCTGGAATGTTCCGGATATTTCTATTCCATATTTTTTCCAATCTTTTAATCTTAGGTAAAATATATCCCGAAATTATCATATAAAATATTAAGGAAACAAGATTAATCCGCTATTTCATAATAGAAACACGGAAATCTTTCTTCCGCAGGAGGAAACCACTGAGGAAAAGACGTAGCAGGTGATGCGCCTCTTCCAAGAGACGCAGTGCTTGCTGCGCCTCTTCCAAGAGACACAGTGCTTGCTGCGCCTCTCCTTCAGTCCTTTTCTGCGTATTTTTCGTTTCTTTTCGAGATTCACTTCCAAAGTTTCTCCGAAAACCCTAATTTCCTCTGCGTGAGGTCTCACATATTTCTCACGCGAGTGTCTGCCCTTCTCTTCTCCCTTTGCATTCTAGACCACGTTCTTACTTTTTGGTGTCTACGTGCTTGAACATTCGACCACGTATGCTAGGATCTTTCTGAGTACCAGCCTCGTTTTGCATGACCGACCAATTTGACCAACTCCACATCAATGAACTTAATCAATCTGTTTAATTCCTCCTAGAGGGCAATTTCGTCGTACATTCGAGTCGAGCATCACTAAACGTTAACTTAGTTCATCTCGTTTCGTCAAACATGTAAGTCTGAGGGTTTAAATCCCTATTTTATTATTGTTCTTTATTGTTGTAATTATTAATGTAAAATTTATGTCTAAAACACACTTAAAACCGATTTGTAAAACTTTGTTTCAAACCCTTTTTACGGATTATCAGGAGACAAACGTCGAGAAAGGACGCAGCAACTGTTGCGCCTCTTCGAAGGGACGTAGCACCTGCTGCGCCTCTTCGTGAGGCTACCGCAGTTCCTGCTTCCTTTCTTCTTCCTTCGTCTTTTGTTCGTGTGTTTGTTTTTGCTTTTGCTTTCAATTGTTCAGTGTTCATTAACATAATAATTTGAGTACGATAATTTTAACATGTAATTCATTAATCATCATTAATTAATCCATCATTAAATCCCCGACTTAAATCCCTTATAATCCATATTTGCGGGTTTTCGTCATTAAAATCAATTCGGGTTTTTAGAGGTTCGATTCATTAATATTGAGTCTCTGGAATTCATCTTTGATAAATTTTCATCTGTTATTTGTCGTCACCATCATTAGTTCGTCATTAACAACCTGTTTAAATTAATTAATTTGATTAATTTGATTAATTTGTATTTGTAAATAATCTTAATCTTGCATATTAATTAGTTCTAATTGATTTTGTTCATGTTTTATCGTTTTTATGACCCAAATCACATGTAAATAATCTGCTAATCACTTATATCCGAGTCAAATAATATAATCAAGCATTAAAATCACCAACGAACATTAACAATTTGCAATCCCGGCTTCACAGTCAGAACTGAGCCAAGGAACAGACGCAGCGACTGCTGCGCCTCTTCCAAAGAACGCAGCTCTGCTGCGCCTGTTCCTGGTTGAGTCTTGTCTCTGAACTTCCGTTGTCCCCTTGACTTAGTTCATTAGTTACGTATTTAATATACTATTACCCGTATTATCACCCTTAATCTGTTCGTTAATTTGTTTGTTCTTTCTTTTCTAAAACTATCCGATTTAAATGTATTTTCGACATAAATCAATAAATCCGATGTAATTATTGTAACTTTCATTATTGTATTTTTTTATTGTATTTATTTTATTGTATTGCTTGTATGCCTTCACATGTAATCAACTTAAATTTCTACCTTGACATTAATTGTATGTTAATTACGTGATAACCGACTTAGTCTAAATTCTCACATGTTAGGATTAAAACGTTGGATGTTGCATTGCATGCATATAATCGACAACATATCGAGTATAGACAATTTCCCTAATCATTAGTAGAGGCCGCTATCGAGGCGGGCGGGATTAGGTGTTCGATCAAAAGAGCTTCCTAATACGTACCCTCACCCCTTACTCCAGATCTCTGTGAACATCCGTGTTCATTGGCATCCACGAGAGTCATTCTAGACATAGAATGCTAAGGGTAACGAGTGCTTAGTGTTCATGTCACTACTTTGTGTCTTGACATGACACGAGGTATTCGAACGGTTTCTAATTTTCCACAATAAATTGGTGGCGACTCCACAAATGCACAAGAAAAGCTTACTTCGCTTTTCGCCCCCGTGGACCCGCGTCCACAATACCACTTTGTGACACCCCATATACCAAGGAGCCTTAACAAGACCTTCCCTAGAATATAAGGGCATCACCATCTCGGTTGCCCGAGGACAGTAATAATCAAATGTCGATAAAAGAACAATTAAGTTATATTACAGTGATTAACAAACTAAGATATACAAAAGGTACAACCCGGTCTACGGTCTGATATGAGAACTACACGTCTGTCATGACTCGTGAAAGACTCATCCCGCCAAGTATCCAGCTATCATCCAAGACATCACCTGCTAAGACTGACTGCTCATCACAAGGGATCATGAAAGACATAACAGAGATAAACAAGAAGACAAACCACACAAGGTCAGTTACTGAATGAACACACCAACCCCTGACACTACAAAACAAACACAACAGAACACACACAAGTCACATCTCCTCCAACCAAACACCGTCAGCGACTGTCCACTGGACTAGCCCTGCCACTGGGGGACCGTAGCCGTACCCACCAAATCCCCGCTCGTATATACCGAGCGATAACTCCGTCCCATTAATGAGCACATCCCCTCCCGTGGAGGGTTCCACAGAGGGCGAAACTAGGGCCTGAAGCCACTCCCTTAAGTGACCCCACTCAGCCGAGGACGCACCTCGAGAACTAGAGACAAACAACTACAAACAGCTGTACCACAACAACGATAATCAACACGACACTACACTAACCAATTACCACAACCAATCAGCCATAACGACACAAGAACAACCAAATCACATCAAAAGACACTCTAAACAACCAACAGTACTGAGTAGGCGAACCTACCTTTAGCGGACTGCAACGATTCAACCTCCAACCACAAGATGCCAAACAACCGCGCAATACACCTATACAAATAGTAAAATTATCTATCACAACCACTGCAACCCTACCTTAAAACAACAACGACAATAATGATGAAGATGACATACCTAAGCATAGCTATCCGGTGTCAAGACCACTACCCGACTCAAGCAACCTATCCCCCATGGCATAAGCATCCTCACGGGCATCACAGGAAGGAACTATGGTGAAGGGAAGAAGAAGAGGCGACATTTAGGTTTAGAAGAAAGAGGCGAAAATGATTTGCGGTTATACGAAACACGTATATAACTCCTCGTTGTAAACACGCTACTCAATCGAGTAACTAACTTACTCGATCGAGTGGCCCCTACTCGATCGAGCCTCCCAACTACTCGATCGAGTGGCCTCGACTAGATCGAGTACCACACACCCAAAGCTGACCATGTCAAAAGACATCGCTCGTAAGGTTTCCCAAAAGCCAAGACATGTCACTAAGGTAGGTCAACGTCAGTCAACGGGTCCTTAAAAGGATGGGTATTACAGATTTATCCAGTGTTCCAAGAGGGGAGATGAACCTTGATGTTAAGGCCAGAGCTGAACAGATGCTAAAACTTCATGAATCAGTCAAGAAGCAGATTGAAAAGGCCAATGAAAAGTACAGGAAGCAGTCTAAGGTCCCTCAAAGGAACAAGGAGTTCATGCCAGGTGATCTGGTCTGGATTCATCTAAGAAAAGAAAGGTTCCAAGCTGGGAGAAAGAACAAATTAATGCCAAGAGCTGATTGCCCATTTGAAATTGTTGAAAATATTGGATAAAATGCCTACAAGGTGGATTTACCAGGTGATTGTGGAGTACATGGTACTTTCAATGTGGGAGATCTCAGTTCTTACTATGATTCAGATGATGATGAGGCTACAGGCTTGAGGACAAGCCCTGTTCAACCAGGGGCGGCTGCAGCACGAGCTAGGGACCAGGGCAACACTGATCAGGCAGCAGACAACAATCCGAGTCACACTGCCCTGCTAACAACCACTACCAGGTCTATTTTGGGAGATCTCAAGTACCAGTACAAGCACAACCACTTGCTGCCACCTTGGCCAGGTGAAACATTGACCAACTAAGATAAGAAAAGTCCTAAGGAGCTAGGCCTTATTCACCTTACAATCAAGAGAAAATCAAACTGAAAGTCAATGTGCTGAAAGGGACATAAAACATAAAGCAAATTGTCATTTCTGGCTAAACAAAGAAGGAGTTGTTGCTGGAAAACTTTTGGTTGTCTCTCCATAATTCAGATACCACCTAAGAGCCAAAGTCAAGGCCTCTACTGCACCCATTCGTCCTTATACTCCCAGCCAAAGCAACACAGCAGCCTAGGAAGTAGCATGTCACTATCAGTGCATGATCTCTGTTGTTTTAGTGCAGTTTCCTTTAAATCATTTTGTCATCATTGTAAAATATTTCCAGTACTTTATTTATGTCCTAAGAACGAATCCTGCCCCTTGGATGAGATTTTTAGGTTAAAATTTGTAACATATTTCCAAGAGGAAGGCCTATATAAGGACCTCTCCTCCAACTGCATTGAGGCAGCTTTTGATGAATATTAAACGTGAGTTTTCTGTCAATTTTAAATTTCTATAACTTGTTCTAGTCTGTAGTTAAGAGTCAGACCCGTTGACATCTTGTGCTTAGACTGTAGGTGTAGAACAATGTCTGTTAGTGAGGTTCATTCAATTCTGTGCTCAGACTGTGGGTTGTTTGGTCTTGCTGTTAACTTAAGTTGGTTATTATATGTGCTTGGCTGTGATAATTTTTAGTTTAAGTTGTCCAAATTGTTAGCTTGCTTCCCTGTGAGTATTCTGTGGGATTTAAGTTGATAATTATATCCCTTGTTCCTTGTTCAGTCTCAACATCAATCCTGTGTCAGTTTGTCTGGTTCCCTTCTATTAGGCAACTTCAAATAATTTATCAAAAATACTTGGAGTGTCACAAATTTCCTGAAATTTTATTCAGAGTTAGTTTAACTAGCTTGTCACCAAATTTCATAATTTTTGCAGGCCAATTGGTATTTTTAATCGAATTCTGAAAGTCCATTGCATCCTCAGAACATCAGGTCAGCCTGGCTAAGTTAAAGTCTCAGTCTTTGTGTCAGGCCTGGGTTTTGACACTGCAGACATTTTCACCAAACAAGCACACTTATTCGTTTTTTTATTTATTCTTTTTTTGGGGGAATCATTTCACTCCTTGTTTTCAATACTTTTCACACTTATACATTTCTTTTTATTTAGGGGTTAACCCTACCGTCCGGTCATTTTTTGCTCATTTTTGGGCATTTTTGGATATTTGTTGTCTTTTTTGTCATTTTCGGGCACTTTTTTACCCCTTTTCTCATTCTGCGCCATTTTAAGGCGCTCATATGTTATTTGTTTTACGTGTAAATTCCATGTAAATTTCGGCAGCATGACGGCACAAACTGTCACCTACCAAACCTGTTTTTAAGCTAACCTTCAGGAACAGCAAACACCCAGCAACAAAGGAACTCATGCCATTATATATATAACCAAAATGCGATATATACATCAAATTTGGGGCTCTCGCCCAAAACATGTCCAAAATAAAGTCCAAAATGTACAAAGTATATACAAGACAACAACAAAAAGGGAAGGCAACTAGTCCTGGTCGCCACTCAGCTCAGCTACGGTTACCTCGAGAGCAGCAATCTCAGCGTCCCTGACCTCCAGCTTCCTCAACAGACGAGCTGTCTCCTCTCGGGACTACGCCAGCTCGCGCTCTAGGTCACGCTCTCTCTTCAAATGATGAAGAAATGCCTCATTTCAATCATTTCAGAACAAAATGCGAAAAATATCAATGAAATAAAATAAGAAGGAGAATGAGAGGTTCATACCTCTCGCCCTCGACCACCTAAGAGTGCCACGATGGCCGTAGCCCGCAGCTGGTTGGCCATTCTCCTCAGCGCCACGTACTGAGACTGTGCCACCTGCATTTGAATAATCAGAAAAAGAACAAATGCATTCTCATGCAATGAAGACGACAAAAGACAACCGAAGCTGGGGGACTTAGCCTCCTTACTAAGTGCTTCCACTCTCCCAAGCCAACGTCTTTCACCTCCTCGCCGAAGTCGCGGATCTCTGAGATCGTCCTCATCCCCACCGCTTCGGCATACTCGAGTGTCTCTTGGTACACTGGGGGCTTGACGCCTGCCACCTCGATCTGCTACGAGGTTCAAATAGTTTTTTATTTGACGATCATACGTCATTCGACAAGTCAAATGCAACACAGAAAAAAGTAAGATACTCTTGTGGACGAACTCAGAGTACTCCTCGCCAGGAAGGAGAAGGGCGTCACCGCTTGCATCCGCCAAGTCAGCCTCTCTTTCAGCATCCGAGGGATCCCTAAACATCGTCCGTGGAGGATCGATAGGAACCGTGAAAGTTTCACGAGAGCACTGACGAGTCAAACGCTCGCCTAGGTACCGCACAAGTCTCATAGACGTCCTCAGCAACAACCGAATCGAGCTCCTAGGACGAAGGACCTCAGCCACGAAGGCTGGAGCGTCAGGGTAGTCCACCCAAGGTCTAGGCACCCACTAAAAAATAAGCAAACGAGGGGTCATTCCTATAATCGACCCTAAGCAAGCAGAAAAAAGGGGTCATTCCTATGATCGCTTCTAAATAAAAAACAGGAATAAAGAAGGAAAAAGTAATCACGCTCTCCAACATTAGGGCATTCACGCCCCTCCGACAGATATAGTATGAATAGCACTGGCTCTTCCTACGGCACATGACCTAGTCTCTCACAACGGGTACGCCCTCGGCTCAGGCTTCGTCCTCTTGGGCGCGAAGCTGGGAAAGTAGGAGTACACCCATGCCTGCAAAATAAGATAATCGTTTATGATCTTTCATAATACGACAGAAATAGAAATAAATGAATAATTAATGATCTTTCATAAATACAAAAGAAGGTTCGTACCTCCAACAATAGTCCAGGACCGACAGTAGTAGGAGAAGTCCTCTTCTCCATCAGCTCAGGACGTACCATATCCCTCATGTAGCGAGTGAGGACCGCAAAGCCAGGAGTAACCCAGTCCCACTGACCTAGGCTACTCAAGTCCGAAAGGAAAGGTAGAAGCTTCGTCGGCAGCCTCTCCCCCTTGTCTCCGAGGGAAATCGAAGACAGGAACCACCACAGCCACAAACGAGCCCTCTACTCCGCAGTACAAGCAGGACGAGCCATCCTCTTCCCGTCCATCATCACCATCGTCGGGGTCCTACCCGCAAAGTAGTCTTTGACATAAGAACTCGACACCAACCCAGGAACGCTGGCATCACCCTCCGCCAGCTTCCAGCCGATCAGCCTCCTCGCCTCGGCTGATTCCACTCTCATGGCTGTCGACGGCCGCACCAGAGCCTCCTCTCCGTACGACAGACCCGAGATCATGTCGTAGTCCTCAGAGTGACCCCGACCTCTCCAAAAGGCATGTTGAAAGTTAAGGTTGTGTCCCAGTACCGATCAAGGAAAGCTCGAATCAGGCAAAGGTTAGCCCGGATCATTCTTTCCCTGATCGCCCTCCAAGCCCCCACCAAAGCTCCGAAGGTTTCCAACTCAATGATGGCCTTATCCTTCTCCGACAGTCTCGCAAAGGTGCCCATCATCACCGTGTGGCCGGAAAAGGACCTCATGTTCCTGGCATCCTGCAATGATTTGAAGCAAATGCTATCTTTAGCATAAAGCAAAAAAGAAATGAAACAGAAAGCAAATGGGAAAGGTAAAGAAATAATGAAAAGTCATTTACGAGTCTCCTGCCGTCGTGTAGGACAGGTGGCTCTCTGCCGCCTAAATGAGATGTCTACCATCCCATTTCTCGGCCCACTCGGGTGCGGCCATTAGCTGGCGACCACCACGTCCCACGTTTGGCCGCCTCGGGACTTCCTCGGCCTCCTCGTCAACCACCTCCTATCTCCCACCCCCTACAAGAGCAAGAGAAGGGTTAAAGTCTTGTTCCATGGGAACCCTCCCCAACGTAGAAGGAACGTCACCTGAAAAATTAAGGTAAATTAGGTCACGACAAGCCTTGATGAGGTCGTTTCAAGCATTTTCGAGCCCTAAAAGGGGCCTTTTCTCGCCATCTTTGGCCCTTTCTTTCGAAACCCGACCACTCATGTGCAATAGTGGGTCAATTCAAGGCTAAATTCGACCCTGGTCATGGGTTTGAGTCGAAAATTTGACAGCATTTCGCTATAATCGCGATTATGCCTTAGAAAAGGTTTCATTGAAGACTTGCCACAAATCAAAAATCTAACATGGTAGGAAGTTTACCCATTAGACAAGGGTTCTAGAAAACCAAATTTCATCAAAAATGCACAATCTTAAAGGCATTTTCGAAGTAATTTTCGAAACAGCTGAGAAACCATCTCAATTTCGCTCAAATGCCCAATACTTGACGAAAATCCAAAAACAATACATGGTTATATTCCTAACATTCCCAATTATCCATTTATAGTGTCAATTTTTTCAAACAAATTCATTAAGGGCAGAACCCCCTAATTTTCGACATAAGGGGGAAACCCTAGATTTTTTGGGCTCTAATTGATCAAAAACGAGAATTAAAAGCAAGAATGTGATGCATACCTCGATTAATCATGATTAATAGAACGGATTGATCATGTTTTGATGGAAATTGGTTGGAATTTGAGAGATTTAAGAAGGATTTGTGTTTTGTTAATTATGAAAAATAAACACGATTTATCGAGATTTTACTCAGACAGGGACAAACCTGGGAAAAGACGCAGCACCTGCTGTGCCTCTTCCAAGAGCCGCATCTCTTGCTGCGCCTCTTCCCCATCTCTCTTCCAGATCAATTTTCAAAAGATCGTTATAAGTTCGTTATTTGTGGGCCCATCTTTGGTCCACCTCGTCTCCAACACCTTATATCATATATTTGGTTCTTTTGGGCATTTACTTTTGTCCGGGCTCGTATTTTGCCAAGGCATACTACAAAACCGTCCCGATGTTTTACCTCCCTGCAAAGACCTTTTTACCAGGATTTTGCTTCAAACAACGAGCGGATTTCCAGCGGTGCTTAGGACGCGCCATTATCAGTCAAGCCTCTTCATTTTCGTTGACGGTGTTTTTAAGACACACATTATCAATACTTTTTATTCAGGGAGAGTTCATGACAACTGATTGCACTTCTCGAGAGATGGAGTTTTTTTGGAAGCAGACACCAGAAGATTCCCATAAATGATTCAATCCAGATAGAATCATCAGCATATTCTTTGACGAGAGTTCACTTGAGACCGACGGAAGCAAATTCCCCCAGCAGTTTCTACCGACGTCCTGCTGTTCTCAATATTATGTGTTTCCTCCCTTCAGATAATCCTTTATTCCTTCAAGACAACTTTTAGATAGTCTTTTCAGTAACCTTCATAATCTCTCTAACCCATAATGCCTCCAGACATCAAGTTATCTTCAGACCAAAGTGTTTTGTCGAAGCGCTTTCAGTCTCGTTTCACCGAAGGGGTGTCTCAGGTATGGTTTCTTCTTATGGCTAGCAAGCTTCCTCACGTAGTCTAATGGACTTTAAACGCCCCTCCCCGATAGCCAACAGACTCTAAAATGTTCCCGACGACAGGTCCTTGGCTTAGACCCCTTGACCCGCCTCGCGTCGCCATAGTCGTCAGGTTGTAATCTTCGATAGACCTGATGGCTATAATTTGACTTTCACCTTGTCCAAGCCTGAATCAAAGTGCGGGCTCTGTAGATACGTCATTTTTGCACCTTCCGCCAACCTCATAGTGATGATTGGGCCGCATGTTTGGTACGCGGAATGATTTATAACAGTCCGTAAGTTTATCGTCAAGTGATAGCTCAAATACTTTTGTCTACCTCTTGGTCGTCATTTACGCACCGATACGGTCGTTTTGACAGTAATTAGAGTTCATTTGGAGTCCGGGTCAAAAACCGCTTCATTTTCTAAGAAACCGTTTAAAAATGCCGAGTCGGAATGTCCTAGAATATTCCGGATATTTATTCCATAAATAATTTTTTATATCTTTTGGTAAAATATATCCCATAAATCTTATTTTACGAAATAAGGAAGTAGAGATCTACTGCAATTCCCTAAAAGAAACACGGAATTCTTTCTTCCGCAGGACGAAACCTTTGGGAAATGACGCAGCAGAGGCTGCGACTCTTCCCCAGCTCGTTTCTGCTTGTTTTCTTATTTTTCCGTGATTTCTTTCCAAAGTTTGAGTCATTCCAAAACTCTTCACTTTTTTTAGTATAAATAGGGACCTTTGTTCCACATATTTTTCACGCGAGTGTCCGGCCTTCTCTTCTCCTTTTGCATTCTAAGACCGTGCTCTAAGCATTCAACGCCTACATGCTTGATCAATCGACCACGTAAGCTCAGATCATTCTGAGTTCCAGTCACATTGCATGACCGACCAATTTGACCACTACACATCAATCAATTTAATCTAAATCCTCTAACGAGGGCACTTTCTACATACATTCGAGTCGAGCAATCACTACAACGTTAAGTTTGTTGGAGTATGTGTCCTCGACAATAATGTGATCACATGTTTAAATCTCATATTAAGAATGCTAAAGGGAATGTAATTTTTATTGTTAACTGATCCACATTAATCGGTAATGATTGGCTGACTAGAGTTTGACATTACTGTCGTATGACGGTGGTGATCAGTTGATCCCTTAAGCTCATACCTCTAGGGTAACTCTCTTATTTGATTAATTAATTAATTATATGACGATACATGTTAATTAATTTCTTAACATTGAACAAATGATTTTGTGAGTAATAATACGTAGCTTATTCTAATTCGATTAAATAAGATTCGTACTAAGTAATTAAATTGTTTTACTACCTAAGATTTATTTATTATTTATGAAACAATTAAAATAAAGATTGAATTGTTTATTATAAATACAAGTAGTTGTGATTTACAATTCTATGACCCATTTTAAGTAATTGTAATAGTGAATTACTAAGTTAATTTTGTATATGATTTATTTCATTTATATAATGATTTTTAATAATTTAAAAATGCATTATTTAAATTACATGTCTAGTAACATGACCAATATGTCACACTATATAAATTAACATTTGACAAACTTAAAATAAACCCATTTTAAATGGGTGAGCCGTGCAAATGGGATTATAGGGTTTAATTGTGTTTTGTTGTTTTAATTATTGGAAGACAGTATGATTACCTACTAATCATAGGGTTGCATGCCTAAAACTCTTGAGAAGAGAAACAAGAAAAGGCATTGGGCACTCTTCCCCCTTCAACCTACCCGGTCACCCTAAGAAAAGAGGAGAAGTTTTCTGTTCTTATTTTTTACACGATTCATTTATATAAGATACTTACTTGGAGAAGAACTTATCTCTCTAGTTTTTGTTGTAAACACTCTAGAAAATCTCACATTATCTCTAATATTATTATCTCATTACTAGAAGTAGTATACTAATAATATTAGTAATCTTTTAAGGACACGAATACTAATTTTTAGTAACAAAATAAGTACTTGTATTAAGGGTGTTTCCTTGGTACAAATCCTTAAGGAGTAGATCCCATCATTGGATCTAGGGTTTTGTTGGGCATTTGGATTTTTCTTTAAGAAGACTAACTTGGTAGGAGACCAAATTAGTATAAACCATTTGGCCATCATTGTAAGAATAATCGATTTTTCTTCTTACTTTGTATTTTGTTATGCATGCGTAAGTTCCTTTTAGTTTATGACTTAACTAATAAACACATAGTTATTAGACGTGATGGATGAATCTTACAATTGGTATCAGAGTAAGAGTTGTTGCATGCATAATCGGTTTTGTTTTTCCGAATTAAAATGTTAACATATAAAACTAGAAATTTGTGATATGATGATAAAAGACACGAAATTTTTTCATATGAAACATTATGGTCCTAAATTATTTTTAGGTCATTTTGATGATTTATGGTATTTTATTGCTCTTTAATATTGTTTTTAGTATTTTTATTACATTTTATTGAATAAAATGTCACTTAAAATGCTAAAATTAGTTAGACTATGATTCTGACCTTGAAATTTTTACACAACCTCTCATGCATATTTTACACATTGTATGTAAAATTTCGTATAAAATGGTTTTATATTGCATGTTTTATGATTTTTACATGTTAAAAATTGATTAAATAGAGGTATTTTGGTTTAAAATGGTTAGACTTCGATTCTGTCCATGAAATTTTAGTATGTTGTCACATGCAATGTTTACACACTGTATGTAAATGTTGAGTTAAAATGATTTTATTTTGCATGATTTATGATTTTTAGATGTAAAAACCACATAAATAGTGACTATTTTAGCAAAAATAGCTAACATGAATTTTATGGCATGAATATTTTATCCAATGTTGTATATATGATATAAACATCAGATGTAAAGTTGTATGTTAAATTTCGTATAATTTAAATGATTATTAATTTCTATGAGATATAAATTGATAAATAACAACTTTAATAGTCATTAATATAAAAATTCATTTTTTTGTTTAACATTTGTCATTTCCAGGTTCTAGAAACTTGTTTAGAATATTCAAAATTTTAATTTTGATTTATTGCATAATTTTATGTTTAATTTGGAATTAAAGGGTTAAAATTATGTTTTATACGATTTATTTGTGAAATAAATTAAAATAATATAAGGGCAAATTTTATTAAAATTTGGGAATGTTGGGAATTTTCCAGAATATACAAAATTATTTTTTTTAATTTTTCTGATTTTTATGACTTTTTGGGAATTATTTCCTTATTATTATAAATAATAGTGATTAAAGAGCAATTATATAATATCAAGTTGAATTATTGTCAAATATTTAGTGAAGACTAAATTTTTGAGTCATAAGAAGGTTGGGGTAATTACCTTTGACATGGATTTGATTTATGTAATATTGTGTGATTTTAAAAGGTTAATTGTCACAATAATTCATAAAACCGGACCAAATAAACGATATTAACTTAAATAGGGCGATTTAGCACATCACATGGCATGTTTTATACATATATTAATGCTGCATTTTTAGTATGATTGTCGTAATTTATTTTATAGAATTTTTGAATTATGTAATTTGTACTTAGTATGGCTTTAGTTTTTAATTGGTATTTTCCGAAATAGATGGGAATATCGATTCGGTTGTAATTATTGTGATCTCGTAACACTTTTATTTTATTTTGGTGTTTCTTTTTATAATGTATAAAGTATAATAGCTATGTAATTTATTTATTTCGGAGTTCCTTGAAGACGGTGCGATTCGAGAAGGCGGTTAAACAAAGACGGTGTTGCCTTGGAGTGCGTGTCATATTATGTTTAAGGGACCAAAGGAGTTGGTTTCCGAATTTGTAAATAGTTTATTTGATTTACTATTTTAGGAAGGCCATACTAGGATTTTATCGTTTTTTGCTTTGCATTTGTTTTATATGTTTTCATGCATAGCCAAATAGCCATAACTACACATGCATATTATTTTATCGAGTCATCGACCGTGTCAGTTATAAGTATCGTAGTTCACCGCTTTAGTTCACTTAAAGCGAGATAGATAACAAATTGACATGACCTCTCACTAAATATAATTGAGAATTAGCCTTGCCAAATAGTAGAACCATGAGTCCCAATTTTATAAGGAAGTAGGCTCGGCTCACTGGGGTGCGAAACTTGTTACGTTGGACAAGTGGGTAGTAAATTGTTATTAGATCGAAATTTGGATTGAGCTCAACGGAATTATTCGTTACCGTAGTCGCATGTGTTCCGGGTTAAAGATAAATATTAAAGTAATTTTATCGACCGAGAGTTCTACAAGTAGAATCGGTTAAAGAGTTAATCCACCGAGTTATATTAATTAGGGATGAATCGGCTAACCGTGCCTGAGTTAATATGAATTTGGATCTCGGGATCATTTATAATAGTTGGGTAGAGGTAGCTATATAAATGCTTAAAACTTGTTTAAAATGTTTACAAGTATTAAAACAATAGATGTTTATTAATTCCTTCACTTCCTATTTTTGTAGTCAATTATTGTTTCTAAATTGCAATGGCAACTCCAAATTCATCCGCTACCACTAGCTCAAACACTCTCACCAATGTTTCATGGCTCCGATCCTTCATGGATCGTTGTAAATTAGAAAATAATGGGTCCAACTTCGCCGATTGGGACGCTCAACTTCGCTTGGCCGCTGTGGGGGACGACAAGCTTTGTTACCTTACCGAGGCCTCTCCCGCTGCACCTAACGCTAGGTCTAATCCCGCCGCTAGGCAAGCCTATGAGACTTACCAAAAGGAGTCGGCCGCGATAAAAAATGTGTTGATCTTCTCTATGGAGGCCGAACTCCAAAGGAGTGCTATAAAGATTAGCACCACCTATGAGATCTATACGAAGCTGGTGACAATGTTTTCACAAGCTCCGAGGATCATTCAATATAAAGCGGCATCCGAATTCTTCGATCTCAACATTAAGGAGGGCTAAAAAGTTAGCCCTCATGTGCTCAAGTTGATGGAGCATGTTGAGACTCTAAAATTGCAAAAAGGTAGAGATTCCCGAAGAACTCATCATTGATCGAATTCTTCATTCCTTGAACAAGGTTAAGGCATATGTTCAATTCAAGGTGAATTTTAATATGCAAAACGTGAAAGTATCCCTCGATCAATTGCACAAAATTCTTGTGCAAGCTTAGAGGGACATGGGCCTAAATGCTAGCACCACCAAGGATGTGCTCAATATTAATCAAAAGAGCAAAGGGAATTTCAAGAAACGTGGTAATAAGGGAAAGAAGCAAACTCCGTACAAGAACAAAGGAAAAGCTTGTGAAGTGAGCTCCTCTAAGCCCAAGAAGGGTGCCCCGTCCGGGGACAAATGCCACTATTGTAATGGTGTTGGGCATTGGAAGAGAAATTGTCCAAATTACTTTGTCGATGTCAAAGCTGGAAAAGTTATTCCAGTAGGTAAATAACTATCCCTATCTTTTATGTTTCGATCTCAACTTTGCTATTTTGATACAAGTTGTGATGATTATCCTTTTTATTGTAGTTAGGGCATACTAGCAAGGACAAGGGCAAAGAAAAGCAAGCCTAGAAGATATTGAGGGAGGCTAGATGTAGCCGCCCATGGTGCTAGATTGATGGAAGCTTGGCTTTATTTTGTTTTGTCTTTATTTTCATGTTGTATTTTGAAATTTTAGAACTATTTTGATTTCCTAGTTCGACTTGGAAATTTGGTTGTTTCCTTAAACAATGGTTGTATTTTGGATATTGGTGACTTGGTTTGCAACCCAAGTCACTTACTTTATCGTATCGTTTGTTCTAAAATTTGTCATCATACACTACTTGCATCGAGAAACATAAGATTATCGACTTAAATTGATCAAATAGACAATTGTAATGATTGAGTCATTATATGTCCATAAGCTATGAATTCAATTCTCCTTATGCCATTGTGACCAAATGTCACAACTTACTTATACAAGATTAATTATGAAGTTATGATTGAGTTGTTGAACTCACACAAGGGAACGTTGTGAACCTTATTTGATACACCTATCAAATTTAAATCATCTATTCTAAATTATCCTTTTAATATGTCTCGATTAAATCGCTATTAAGTTGATATGTGATAAGTTTTCCTCCTTCACCATCATTATTTATGGCTCAAAAGCTATCTTTGGAGGAAAAGGGCATTTTTCCTAAAAATAGAGTGAGAGTGAATTTAACCATAAACTCTCTACGTGAGGAGACCAAAAGAAGAGGTTCTTGAGGAAACTACGTGAGGAGACCAAAAGAAGATGTTCTTGAGGAAACTACGTGAGGACACCAAAAAAAGCGTTCTTTGGGTAATTTAGAGTATGATCTATGAAGTGATTATACCTAGAGATTTTAAAATTCGACATTTTACTTAAAGCCTTATGAAACTAAAATGGTATCTATGAAAGTAAATGGATTTATGTGGGATTGTTGAGAACAATCCAAAGTAAATAGAAATTTATGATTAAGAATTGCATAAAGAGGCATGTCGATGTCTCCGAAAGCTAAGTCAATTGTTAACTATGCTAAAGATTCAAATCGTTGCTATACCTCACTATGAAAATAAGTAAGGTATTAAAACCACTTTCCAAATGGGTATTTTGAAAGGGATATGTGAATGACATATATGGTTTTAATTAATACTTAGAAAAGCAATGATCATTCCAATCATGTAATGTTTCGATGAAGAAACATGTGTGTACATGGACTTGAGTGGGAGAAAGTGATTGTCATGTTTAGACATGAAGTTCAGTGGGAGCTATCATTCTTCATGAATTATATAGCTTATTACTCATTGGAAATGACGTGCAAATAAGTTTTCAATTCGGGATGAAATTAGACATTATGCAAATCTATTATAACATGGGATGTTGGATTGGCACTTAGATAGGTATCTTATGTTGATACGGATCCTTCCTTAAAGATATAAACGAGTTAAGTAAGTTGTTCATATTGATGAAGATTAAATTATCATAGAGTTACGATTATTCACATGAACCTAAGAACTGTTGTGTACATTGATTACTAATGTTTCCGCCATTACTACTATCATGTATGCCATAATGCTCATGCCCTAGATGAATTAAATGCTTGGAGCATGATAAGTCGATAACAAGTTAACCCATATGAGAGTCATTGGTAAGCCTTAAGGAACCGTCATAAATTCTAAAGGAGAACTAATGATCTGTTCTAGAGTTTGGAAGTATAACATGTTATGTGTTAAGAGGTTACACAAACTCAAGTTTCCAAACTCATTTGGATTTGTAAAAAAAAATCCTAGGCACATTATTAACATAAGGAGTAAGAGATAGAAAAGTGTATTTTATTGTCAACCATTACAAGATTCTACGAGATGAACCTAAGGACGTTGTGATTAGGTGGTATACTTTAAAACTACAAGTAGTGTTGTCCACCGAAACCCACATCACAAGTTATATGATAACAGTAAGAGCTTCTTTTAAGCTAAGGAACATATGTCTAGTATGAAGTCTAGACATGTACTTAGTAAAATTCATGCTATTAGGGATAACATGAAATTGAAGGAAATCGCAATTCACAAAGTTTGAACACTTGGACACATGGTATGTTCACAAGCTAAACTTTTATTGCGTTGGACAAGTGCATTAGTACGCTTATGATTATAAGAAATAGAGTAGTAATATGGTATTGACTACTCGTGTGTGATAATCACATTTATGGCTAGAGTTATCGTTAACTCATCTTGTACTTTGTTACATCTAAATGGGTTGTTGAGACAATATTGAACCCCATTAAAGTGAACAAAATTAACATAGTATTCGCCCCTAGTTACTTATATGAGGTGCCATCTCGAAGTAACTAGAGTGTAATACGATTGATGGCAAGTTCAAGTGCCATAGAGTCATAAGAGATGACTAGTCGATCACATAAGCAGACTGTGAGGGACACTTTGTCGGGCTTATGACCGCTTATAGAGTTCTGGAAATTTTTATAGCCTGGTCGTGGCGAGAGCTACTATGGTATTCTTATGAGTTGATTCTTAGACAATTGAATGTTCGCTTAAGATGGCACAGCTTCAGAGTGACTTTGATTTATGTTATGTGACCTTTTGTAATTGGGGTCTAATGGGCATGTTTTGGGTCATGATGAGGTGTGGCTATTCGAAGGCAAGAGTGCAATAGGAATTATCTATCCCCGTCAGGGTTATCTTATATCTCAAGGCCACTCGAGGAGCAATGAACTGGAAATGCGTTGCCACGCTCGGAAGGTATCTATGGTAGATAATTCCGGTCAGACAGTTATTCTCCAGAACGAGGAAACCACTCTTGATATGATCAAATGCAAGTAAGACCTGCAAGACACCATGCATTGAGTGGGAGATAGTAATAGGACAAGAGAATTGGTGACGCACCCTTATTGCGGACAAGTGGGAGATTGTTGGAGTATGTATCCTCGACAATAATGCGATGACATGTTTAATTCTCATATTAATAATGCTAAATGGAATGTAATTTTTATTGTCAACTGATCCACATTAATCGGTAATGATTGGCTGACTAGATTTTGTCATTACTGTCGTATGACGGTGGTGATCAGTTGATCCCTTAAGGTCATACCTCTAAGGTAACGCTCTTAATTGATTAATCAAATTCCTTAAAATTGAACAAATGATTTTGTGAGTAATAATACGTATCTTATTGTAATTCGATTAAATAAGATTCATACTAAGTAATTAAATTCTTTTATTACTTATGATTTATTTATTGTTTATGAAACAATTAAAATAAAGAACGAATTGTTTATTATAAATACAAGTAGTTGTGATTTATAATTATATGACCCATTTTAAGTAATTGTAATTGTGAATTACTAAGTTAATTTTGTCTGTGATTTAGTTCATTTATATAATTATTTTTAATAAGTTAAAAATGCATTATTTAAATTACATGTCTAGTAACATGACCAATATGTTACACTATACAAATTAACATTTGACAAACTTAAAATGACCCATTTTAAATGGGTGAGCCGTGTAAATTGGATTATAGGGTTTACTTGTGTTTTGTCTTTTAATTAGTGGAAGGCACTATCATTTCCTACTAATTATAGGGTTGCATGCCTAAAACTCTTGAGAAGAGAAACAAGAAAAGGCATTGGGCACTCTTCCCTCTTCAACCTACCGGCCACCCTAAGAAAAGAGGAGAAGTTTTCTCTTCTTATTTTTTACACAATTCATTTATATAAGATACTTACTTGGAGAAGAACTTATCTCTCTAGTTTTTGTTGTGAACACTCTAGAAAATATCACATTATCTCTAATATTATTCTCTCATTACTAGAAGTATTATACTAATAATATTAGTAATCTTTTAAGGACACAAATACTAATTTCTAGTAACAAAATAAGTACTTGTATTAAGGGTGTTTCCTTGGTACAAATCCTTAAGGAGTAGATCCCATCATTGGATCTAGGGTTTTCTTGGGCATTTTGATTTTTCTTTAAGAAGACTAACTTAGTAGGAGACCAAATTAGTATAAACCATTTGGCCATCATTGTAAAAATAATCGATTTTTCTTCTTACTTTGTATTTTGTTATGCATGCATAAGTTCCTTTTAGTTTATGACTTAACTAATAAACACATATTTATTAGACGTGTCTAATAAGAGATTAATGAATCTAACAAACTTAGTTAATCTCGTTTCGTCAAACATGTAAATCTGAGGGGGTAAATCTCGTCTTTTTTGTTGTATTTTATTTTTGTACTCATTATTGTAAGATTTAAGTCAAAAGTATGTTTAAAACCGACTTCATCAAACCGTTTTTACGGATCAGCAACAAACAGATGTCGAGAAGAAACGCAGCAACAACTGCGCCTCTTCGAAGAGTCGTAGCATCTGTTGCGCCTCTTCTAGAGGCTGCCGCTGTTTCTGCTCTTCTTCTTCTTCCTTGGTTTTGCTGTTGTTTTCGTTCTTTTGCTTTACGTTCTTATTTTCTTCCTTTTCTTCATAAATGAATAAATTTTAATACATTCTTTTTTATAATCATGTTTATATCATGACTTAAATCCCTTATAATCAATATTTGCGGGTTTTCGTCACTAAAGCAAACCCGGATTTTAGAGACTCGATTCGTTCATATCAAGTTTTTGGATTTCATCTTTTGTACATGTTTCCATTGCTTGTTTCTAGTTTGCCACGTTCTTTCAAATTCATTTCCGTCTTCACAATTAGACCTAACTCGTTTCCATTCGTTTATAATTCGTTCTTAACTCATTTTTATCCGTTTTAACTCGTGTTTATCGCTTTTGTGACGCATTCATATGTAATTAACATATTAAATCACTTCTACTTGAGTCAAATATTGATAATCAATCATTAAACACACTAACGAATATTAATGAACCCGTAGTTTTGACTTCACAGCCAGAACTCAACCCAGGAACATACGCAGTAATAGTTGCGCCTCTTCCAAGGGACGCAACAATGCTGCGCCTGTTCCGGGATAAGTTATGTCCCTGATTTCCATTATCGCTTTGATTTAATCCTTTAATTACGCAATTTATTGACTATTAGCCGTAACATCACCCTTAATATTCCCATATTTTCTAACCTTATTTATTTTCCTTTCTTTTCATGAAATCGTCCGTCTTAAGTGTATTTTTGACATAAATCAATTAAATCATTCTAATTCATTGTAGTTCCCATTATTGTTATTTATTTATTGTATTTATTATGGATGGTTTAGTTATTTTTCACCTGTAATTAATTCTAAACCCTAATTCGACATTAATAACTGCTAATTACTTGTTCACAGACTTAGTTTAATTTCACATGTTAGGATCAAAACGTTGGGTGTTGCATTGCATGCATATAATCGACAACATATCAAATACGAACGATTTCCCTAATCATTTGTAGAGACCGCTATCAAGGCGGGCAGGATTAGGTGTCTGATTAAAGAGCTTCCTAATACGTGCCCTCACCCTAGATTTCTGCGAACATCCGTGTTCATTGGCATCCGTGTTCATTTCCCATAAAAATTGGTGGCGACTCCACAAATGCAAACGCTTGTCTCAAGCGCCCCCGTGGCCCGTGTCCACACGAATGTAAGCCAATCGACCCTGTAGACCACGTAGCTCCTTCAAATTTTTAGGCTCTGGCATTTCTTGAATTGCTTTGATCTTTGATTGATCGACTTCGATTCCTCTATGTCGTACAACGAAACCTAAAAATTTCCTTGAAGTAACTCCAAAAGCACATTTGAGCGGATTCATCTTGAGTTCGCATTTCCGCAGTCTTTCAAATACGGTGTAAAGGTCGTAGAAATGGTCTTCCCTTTTCTTGGACTTAACCACGACATCATCAACATAACACTCAATTGTATTGTGCAACATGTGATAGGCTATCGCACACCTATGCAAAGATAATATTTATACCTGTTGAACCATATAGATATATATGTTTATGTTCTGATGATGTCAAGAGTACTTGATATTTTATATACTCGTTGTGTGTAATTGCTTGTTTAGTCCTTTAGATTGGACTTATCGAAAGATTTAAAGAATTGTGATGAAAGTATACAAGAACATATTGTGATCAAGTCCTCAGACAAGGACCAAGATATTACAAGATATTACAAAATATTGAAGAATTATTCAAGCATTCATGAGAAGATGAAGATCATTTAGAAATTGATCAAGCTTTAATAACGAAGAAGCCTACATTCGAATATCTCCTAAGAAGATTAGAATAGCGTAGGTGATTATCTCGTAATGGTAACGTGAGAATGTACTTCTTAAACTAGTAAAGTTATAGCCTCACAGTTATAACATTGCTTATATAAGAGCTCAATGTTATAGCTCTTCTACCATAACATTGAGATGTCAAGTTTATACAATACACAACTAAAATGTTTTCAAATTGTTTCTGAAAAATGTTTTTGGTTCTTTTAAATGTTTTAAGCAAAAAGTATTTATTTTACAAGGAAGCCTATATTCATATTGAGCGTTTTTTATTTCAAGCTTATAATTAGTAAGTATTTTGAAACAACTTATGAGTTGAGTCATATTACGAATTAGGGTTTCTAATATTACATACTCTTAAACTCTAAATTAACCTAATATCAAGCTAGGGTTTTCACAAAAATCAAGGCTCATGAGCCGTGTTGCTCTCGTGCGAACTTAGCAATATAAGTTTATCATTGTTAAGATTTTATTCTCTAGAATTATCTTAACATATCTTTTATATTTAGCATGATATGGTTATATATGATAAATATTTTTATTATGGAAAATCTTATCATATCTTAAAGTTTAAGGAAAAGATATTGAGTGAATAATTGATAAAATTATCTTTTTATTATTCTCTATTATCTCCTAAGATTTTAGGATAGAAATAAAAAGATATGACTTGTTTACATATCTTATTTTTCGGTCAACTAGGGTTTCGTTGAAACCGTGCATGTATATTGCTTCCTCTTGTTCTATAAACTCTCTATTTTTCGGTCAACTAGCATAACTTTGATTCATTTCATTAAACAAAAACCGTGTTTTAAGTGCAAGAAAATCGTTTTGATTATTTTCGAAAAAGGTCGTGTGTTCTTATACTTGTGCATTCGTTCTTTCATTATCGTTATAAGATAATATTGCTTAATTGATTTCTTACTCGTTCATTAACGTGAACTTTTAGTAGAATCATTAGTGATTTCTTATTAGCGTAAGTTAGTCACTCGAGTATTTAACGATACTCACTTGAGTTACAACTAGGGTTAGTTGTACGAGTTGGGTTAGTAAATTTGTAATCCGTAGAAAGGTACTAAATTATTAATCGAGAATAGTGGACGTATGTTTCGATTTGTGAAAATGAACCACTACAAAAATCCGTGTGTCTCTCTTTCTCTTTCGTTTTGTTTACACTTTGTTTTAATTCGTTAATTAGTTGATTAGTTAAAATTTAATCAATAAACTTTAAATATTTAATTATATACTTATAATAGAAAAAGTAGGCTAAAGTTTTTAATCCTTAATTCACCCCCCCTCTTGAGTATTTCGGATCGATAAACTCTTCAATTGGTATCATAGCCTCGTGCTCTTGATTGCCTAACCGCAAAAAAGCTAGTCTATCTATCTTTACTTATCTTATCGTTTTATATTCCGCTACCTATCACGTAATAAATAGACTTCACATACCTCAAGTGTCCCGTCTTTGATGGGAAGAATTATGGGTTATGGAAAAACATGATGACTCACTATGTGAAGGGTCATGATTGGGAATGCTGGAAGATTTTCCAAAACAGACCGCATAAAATTCTAGTTGCATCCGCTGAAGGCACTACCTATGAGAAAAAGGAAGAGAATTATGTCGAGGCTGATTACAAGAAGGCCAAAAAGAATTCTAAAGCAATAAGCTTATTGCAGAATGGCATAACTACTGCATAATTCGATCGCTTCTCTTCTTGCTCAACGGCCAAGGAAATATGGAATGACCTTGAACTAGCTTATGAAGTTACTTCCATTGTTAGGAAGCACTACATAGATATGTTAATACAGAAATATGAGCTATTCAGCATGGAGCCAAATGAGTCGTTGGATAGTATGCCCACACGTTTTTCAAGCATCATAAACGAATTGAAAACCCTAGGAATAAAATTTGATACCGAGGACATTGCAAGAAAGGTTCTTTGGAGTCTAACTAAAAAGTGGCGCGCT
The DNA here is from genome assembly GCF_048544455.1 of Silene latifolia. NCBI lineage: Eukaryota > Viridiplantae > Streptophyta > Magnoliopsida > Caryophyllales > Caryophyllaceae > Silene > Silene latifolia. Next base: position 34,450,513 of record NC_133536.1, read on the forward strand.
GATGTGACCATAATTAGCGCACATTTAGTCCCCTAATTGAGCCTATTTTGCATACTATTATAGCATTTCATGGCCATTTTATCCGTCCAAACCTTTCTATTTGCTTTTCTATCGCATTTCATATGTTTTGTAGAAAAGGAGATAATAAGGCGGAAATTCCCGTCTTTCGTGCACATTTGGAAGCTACTTGACGATAATAGATGGACTAGTATGAAGAGGAAGCAAGGACTAAAGACCAATCTCGAAAGAATAAAATGGAAATGAGTAAAAAGGGAAGAAACGAAGTAGAACCATCGCTGAAGAACAATCCGAACGGATTGACTGAAATCCGTCCGTCCCATCACCACAATCCGAGCGTCCTGCTCTCCAATCCGCTCGGATTGCCCCACTAGAATCCGTCCGGATTCCCCTGAATCCGCTCGGATTCCCTTACCAGAATACCGGCCGTCCCGACTCCCATCCGCACGGATTGTAGCACAGCACGTTTTCATTCTTCTAGCAACGATAAGAGAAGCCCTTCTCTCGGACAATCCCGGAGTCTCCCTGCTCAAATCTCAAAAGTGTAATTACTAGTTTAGCCCTTAGTTAACCTAATGCATCCCACCTAATTTCCACTATAAATACCCCATCTTTGTAATTAATCAAAGAGGTGGTTTTGAGAGTAGAAAATCCTTCTTAGATTAGATTAGGAGTAGATTAGAATAGATTACTCTTTAATCTTTCCACAAATTACACATTAATCTCTCCTTAATTATTGTTCAAGTTTATTATTCAAGTTTATTATTGGGTAATTGAAGATTATTGGGTTATTATTGGGAGATTGACAACCTTCTATCAATTATCAAGTTCTTCTATTATTCTTTGCATTATTGTTTTGGAATCTCCATAGGTATAATCCTCTTAATCCTTGTTTTAATTATTGTTACTCTTTCTTACTTGTTCATCATGTTTTACCTTGTTAATATGATTGACAACCTTGTTAACATGCTAAACTTGATAATGAGTGAGTAGTTTCTTAGCTAGGATTAAATGGGTAATTAGGGGAAACCAACATGGGATTGATTCATGCTTAATCTAATATGTTCACATGATTAAATTGCTTGCTTGTTGTGATGTCAACTTTATGCACATGTTATGTTTGAAGAAATGCCAAGCCTATGAATCCTTGCATTTTTACCATCTCTTATCCACTCAACTTGACTTGTAAGATATAACCCAACTCGAGTCTTGTTAGACCATGCATTGAAGTTGATTAGGAGGAAAGTAAGTCGACTTGTAGGTGTTGTACAATCTAATCGATTCGGCTCCGGGACCCAACTCTTCCTAAGAACCGTAAGATATAACCCAACTCGGTTTCTCCACAACATTAATTGCTTGCAACCTTGTAAACATGTTTGTATGATCAACACCATGAATCCCCCATGACCCCATGATATCCTAGCACTTTTAATTGTTTGTTTACATCTTTCTTTTATTGCTCGTTCTACTTTATTGCTTGCATTAGTCTAGAAACAACTACAAACCAAACCAAATCGTGACACTAGCATAAATTGAGATAGATAGGCTTAGAACCCAAAGCACACCGTCCCATGGATCGACCTCGACTTACCTCTAACTAGTTGTTTGTTGAGTATTATAAATGTGTTTGATTGGATGAGTGATGACACTCCACGTCAAAATGGCGCCGTTGCCGGGGATGGTGCTATGTGATTAAGTTCTTACTTGTTTGTCTATTTTAATTGTGCTTTCACCTTGAGGAACTTGTTCCTCAAGGATTGTTCTTACCGTTTTTGTGTAGTTTCCATGTTTGTAGTTATACCCTTGTCTTATTTATAATGACTCAAGACTTGGTTTATGGAGTATGTGGTGGATCTTTTGAGTATGGCTATGGGTATGGGGAGTTTGAGGAGCAAGTCAACACAAACCTACCTTATTATTCGTACAATGAAAATCCTAACCACTACCCCAATTTTTCTCACCAAAATTACCACACCCAATATCAACAACAACCACCCACCCAATACACATTTCACAACGAACTTCAATTGCCACCATACAACCACTTTCACACCTACCCACAACAAGAAGATGAACCCATTCAAAACATGATTCTCCAAATGATGGGAGATCAACAAAACCTCTTCAAACAAATGCTAGAGGAGAGCCAAAAAAGGGACAATGTCCTTCAAAGCATTGTTTCCCAAAGTGAGGAATTGGAGATTCAAATTAACCAATTAAAAGAATTCCAAGCAATTACTCACAACCATTCTTTGGATATTGAGCATGAATGCGAGTTTGAAGTAGTAACCTTTGACATGGAAGATGGGAAGTGGGAAGAGCCAACCTCTTTGGGCTCTTGTGAGTATGAAAGTGTGGTATTTGATGATGAAGACATGAGGTTGAGCAAACCAAATACTCTTAGCCTTTGTGAGTATGAGGGTGTGTCCTTTGATGTGAACATTGAGGTGTTGGAAAAAGAGCTGGACAAAGCCCCCATTCATGATTTACGTGAAGATGATAACAATGATGATGAACCTAGAGGGACTCACAATATCACCTTGCTTGAGGAGCCTATCCTTGAGACATTTGAGATACCCTATCATGAAGAAGAGCGTCCTTCCTTTATCCTTCACAAAGACCACTTGACGCCTATCATGGAGCCAATGATCATTGAAGAGGATATGTTAGATCTTCTCCAAAAAGCCAAAGTGTCTTACAAGAGTTATTTGGTGAAAAAGCTCAAGGAGAAAATTGCTCGTGATGCTACTCGTGAAGATTTGGCACCCACAATCTCAACTCCCATGGTATCCAATCATCAAAGTCATGAAGACTCTCCTTCCACCTTGGAAGGATTGAAAAATCAAAATGCTATCATCACCAAAATTGAAGAAGAAGTTGGTAAGTGGAAGTCCCCGGATGAAAATGAACCACACTTCATGCTTAATCTTAACAAGAATCATGGACGTATTTACTTGAAGCATCGGGAAAGCTCTAGCGCCAAGGACAAGGTGAAAGAAAGGATGTATGACAAACTTCCTTGGCCAAATTTCATCTTCAAATGGAGCAACCCATACTTATGCTTATTTGGAGCTTGCTCACAAGCTTTCGATCTTCTACTAAGAGCCTTAAGCTCTACGGATAAGAACTTCTACAAATTGAACTAGTTTGGTGGAGTCCTACCTCAAACCACCATTTGTAAGATATTTCTTGAACCCTTTATTTTTGTATAATATTGTACATATTTTTACATTTAAATTCTTGCATATGAGAGAAGAGAGAGAGAGAGTCATCTTACCTGTTTCCTAAGCAAATTTCAGAAAAGATAAAGGAAAAAGGAGAAAATCAGTGAAAAAGGGGTTTATCATTGCACGAGAGAAGAAAGAAGAAGGAGAAAGAAGCAGAGACGTGCGGATTCAAGCAAATCCGCCCGTCCAGGGTCCGCGGGAGAGAAAAAGCTGAAACTGCTAAAGAATCCGTGCGGATTCAAGAGAATCCGTGCGGATTCAAGAGAATCCGCCCGTCCCACCAAATCCGTCCGTCTTCTCTACGGGACGCCCGTCCCAAACGACGTCCAGAAACAAAGATTTTATTCTGCGCTAGAATCCGTGCGGATTATCAAGAATCCGCCCGTCCCGATAAAGACGTCCGTCCCATGAAAAATCCGCCCGTCTTGTTCCTGCTTCTCAGCCGACAGATTTCTCTGTTTTAGAATCCGTGCGGATTCTACATAAGACGCCCGTCTTGCCCATCGAGAATCCGTCCGTCCCGACTGCGATCCGCTCGGATTGTACTGTTCACGCGAAGAAAAATCGGGTCAAGTCCAACCCTATCCGTTCGGATTCCCTTCTTTTTCTATATAAACACCCCCCCTTCTCCCTCATTTCCTCATCCTACCAAACCCTAACACTCTCTTCAAACCCCAAAATCCCCTTCATATCCTCAAAAGCACCCACATCACCCCCATCACCAACATGAGTTCCAAGGGAAAGGCCAAGAAACTGTTCGATTCGATCGGAAAGAAGCGCAAGGGGTCATCGTCTTCAACACCACGAAATGTGATAATGAGGGGAGGTATTGAACAACTCAACAACTTCCAAGAAGTGATCTTCATATCCGACGACCAACGCGAAAATTTCGTCGAGCTTCTAGGTAAGAAATACGAACCTACTCAATTTGTTGACACTAGGGTGTTGGAAATCCTTAAGATAAGGTACCCTACCGAGGCGTTCTTCAATGGCCTTGGCATTGGGGACCTTTTCCATGCTCATGAAGAGACTTACCTTAGTCTCACCCTTGAATTCTTGAGTAGCCTTCGCATTGTAGCGGATGCCCGCAACAATTTAGGCATGGAGTTTAGGTTATGCAACCGAGACCATGTTCTTTCTCTTGAGGAATTTGCCTATGTTTTCGGTCTTCAAATACCCACCGCCTATACCGACAAGCCCGATGATTTTAGTGTGGATTTTCTTTGGAAAGCTATCTCCGGGAAGAACTTTACCAATATAAAGCGTTGCTATACATTTGCTATTCAACACCCAGTGATTCGATTCACCGAACGCTTTGTAGCCGGATGCATCAATGGGAGGTACGAGCAAGATCGGTGTACCCTCATCGACTTAACTTTTCTTGAGTCTCATTTGAATGTTCGAGCGGTGAGGCGTTATAACTTCAATACGCCACTTGAGATACTCAATAGGTTCAATGACTTTGCTCAAGGAACATCTCAACTTAAAACCTTCGTGATGGGAGGTCTAATTACAATGTTGGCAAAACACCTTTGCCCCGGGTTTAATGCCCAAGGAACCTATATTCCTCTTGAAGGGAGGACTTTGATTGATGAGCACACCATTTTCTATAGTCACCGATGGTGTAACTACACTGACGATGGGAGTGTGGAATGGTACACCAAGGGTTGCACTTCGATGATCCTTGAAGGATGGAAGATACCGGGCATCGAACCACGATTGAGTCCATACTCTCCTCCACCAAGCTACCTCCTTGATATCCAAATTCTTGATAATCCCCCTCAAAGGGAAGAGCCACGCCGTCAACCACCTCGTGGAGGGCCGGGGATACAAATGCGCCCACCTTCCTATGTCCCTATCCCACCTTACCCTATTCCACATACCCCTTTCCAACCGGCAATCCCCAACACCCCGGGTATTAATGATTTGATGGCACTCATGAATAGAGTGGACCTTGGGGTGCACAAAGGGAGGGAAGACAACTACCTAGCCCTCTACCCCCAATATTATAACATGGCTCAACAAGGGTATATTGACCCCAATGGTCCTAAACCCTCTTGGGCACAACCGGAGCTCTTGTTCCCAAATTATGGGAACCAAGCTTGGGGACGCGGCGATGGAGGGCATTCTAGCCAAGGTGGGGGGTACTCGGGTCAAGGAGGAGCTTTTGACCAAGGAGGATATTGGGGCCAAGCACCCGGACATGATCAAGCCGGAAGCTCTCATGGTTATGGCTATGACTATGATGAGGATGAAGAGTGCAAGAGGCCTACTTCACCACTTCCACTTGTATATTACCCATCTCCCCCTCTCTCTTTTATATTTACATTGCATTTAGTATAGCTTTGGCATGCATTTGTATAATATATCATATTGCAGTTGCATTATTTAGTTCATATAGTATAGTCGCATTATAATATATCTCACATGATTCATGTAGATAGTTGCATATAGACTAGAATTCATGCTTAGTTACTAATGGCCAAACCTATTCATTTCTACACTAGAAATAGTGTTTAAATCGGTTTGGGGAGGTTTGATCATAAGTGACTTAAGCATTAGCATGCACCATATAATGTAGTTTAGATTGCATTCATTTGTTATATATGTCATATAGAATTGCATTTAGTTAGAGCATGCATTCATTCATATCATATCATTGCATTTGTACTTTTTTCCAAAAAATCAAAAATTCAAAAACATGTTTTTCTTTTTTCATTCCTACTCCTACATGTACATTGAGGACAATGTCCAAAATAAAGTGGGGGATGGGAATTTATATTCCAAAAATTCATAAAAATTGAAAATTTTCGAAAAATCACAAAAATATGTTCTTTAATTTCATAAAAACAAAAACCATAAAAATTTGAAAAATTTAAAAATCCAAAAACTTGTTCATTTCCTTTGTAGTGTAGTCTTGTATATATTGTGTTTGTTCATCCTTGTTCACATTGATTAAATACGCCACATCCGAGACATGAGGATATTGAAGACCGCATGGTATGATCTTTCCAATCTCCTTTTTCCTCTTTATGTTAATGACTATGTGGCTTTATTTTGATTGATGCGGTATAACAATGTGAATTTAGGATTGCATTTAGTTTATATGTCATATTAGTTGGTAGAATCATTTGCATTAGGATGTATATATGCTAGTTGCATCATGGCATGTAGTTTGCATGGTTAGAAAATTTTGCGAAACCGTCTACTTGGGAAGCTTGACAAGTATATATAGGCCCTAGTAGATGCTTTTTCTTCTTAAGACTTTGCTTGTTAGAATGCTTGTAAAACACCCTAGGATGTGTCATGCTAGTATCCTTTGACCCATGGATTAAGGCCTAGTCAAGAGTACCTTGTGGTGTGATAACTCCTTGGCTACCGTTTATTCCAAGGTGACCCTTGAAACCATGCATCCATCCATCCATCATTCATCCATTTTCTACCATACATTTTGTCATCAAAGGGAATGGGCACAAAAACAAAAAGAAAATCAATTTGAGTTCAAGAAAAGAAAAGAGAAAGTTTGCAAAAAAATGCATCAAATGAAAAGAGGAGCAAAAATAGAACTCCTAAAGCTTCAAATATAAGCCACCCTCACTACATATGGGGTGACTTTGAAAATGTTCAAAAGAAATGCAAAAAGTTGAAAGTTGTCAAGTATTGAAATGCCAAAAATCAAAAAGAAATGGCAAAAAGAAAGTGTTCTCAAATGTTATATGCCACATGAAATTGGGGGGAAAAACAAACAAAAGCAAACTCCCAAAATGAAACTCAAATTCTATTGACCCCTTTATCCATCGTATCCATTTTTGTGCATGGTAGAGAGGGGACGACCCTTCTTCTTGTCTAGGCAAGAGGGGGAATTCCGCGATCCTCCAGTGTTTCTAACACCATAGGGAGTCTACTCTTGACAAAAGCATTTAACGATTGAGGACAAAGGTACCCTAGCTTGACACATTTTGGAGGTGATTTATTGGTATCCTTCTAGGCTTAGTAGTTTGAACAAATTGCATCTATGAAGGATTGTGTACCCTTGAATTGCTTCCCTTGTAGGTAATTTCCGCCACTTAGATGAGGAAAGTGGCTATTCTTTTGTAGATGCATCCATTACTCGATTTTGTGTGCTTAATGATTGGATGTGTCGCCATTTTGGCAAGACCCACCTTGCCTTGCAAGAAGGCATCCTACCTCATGGTAGTCTTGTTGTGAGTTGAAGGGGCGGAGTGAGACCCGCTAAATGTCTCATATCGGCTATGTTATTAGGTTAGTTTAAATAGAGGTCTAGTTTTAGTCACCTCTTTACTCGGGACGAGTAAAGGTTCGGTTTGGGGATATTTGATGTGACCATAATTAGCGCACATTTAGTCCCCTAATTGAGCCTATTTTGCATACTATTATAGCATTTCATGGCCATTTTATCCGTCCAAACCTTTCTATTTGCTTTTCTATCGCATTTCATATGTTTTGTAGAAAAGGAGATAATAAGGCGGAAATTCCCGTCTTTCGTGCACATTTGGAAGCTACTTGACGATAATAGATGGACTAGTATGAAGAGGAAGCAAGGACTAAAGACCAATCTCGAAAGAATAAAATGGAAATGAGTAAAAAGGGAAGAAACGAAGAAGAACCATCGCTGAAGAACAATCCGAACGGATTGACTGAAATCCGTCCGTCCCATCACCACAATCCGAGCGTCCTGCTCTCCAATCCGCTCGGATTGCCCCACTAGAATCCGTCCGGATTCCCCTGAATCCGCTCGGATTCCCTTACCAGAATACCGGCCGTCCCGACTCCCATCCGCACGGATTGTAGCACAGCACGTTTTCATTCTTCTAGCAACGATAGGAGAAGCCCTTCTCTCGGACAATCCCGGAGTCTCCCTGCTCAAATCTCAAAAGTGTAATTACTAGTTTAGCCCTTAGTTAACCTAATGCATCCCACCTAATTTCCACTATAAATACCCCATCTTTGTAATTAATCAAAGAGGTGGTTTTGAGAGTAGAAAATCCATCTTAGATTAGATTAGGAGTAGATTAGAATAGATTACTCTTTAATCTTTCCACAAATTACACATTAATCTCTCCTTAATTATTGTTCAAGTTTATTATTCAAGTTTATTATTGGGTAATTGAAGATTATTGGGTTATTATTGGGAGATTGACAACCTTCCATCAATTATCAAGTTCTTCTATTATTCTTTGCATTATTGTTTTGGAATCTCCATAGGTATAATCCTCTTAATCCTTGTTTTAATTATTGTTACTCTTTCTTACTTGTTCATCATGTTTTACCTTGTTAATATGATTGACAACCTTGTTAACATGCTAAACTTGATAATGAGTGAGTAGTTTCTTAGCTAGGATTAAATGGGTAATTAGGGGAAACCAACATGGGATTGATTCATGCTTAATCTAATATGTTCACATGATTAAATTGCTTGCTTGTTGTGATGTCAACTTTATGCACATGTTATGTTTGATGAAATGCCAAGCCTATGAATCCTTGCATTTTTACCATCTCTTATCTACTCAACTTGACTTGTAAGATATAACCCAACTCGAGTCTTGTTAGACCATGCATTGAAGTTGATTAGGAGGAAAGTAAGTCGACTTGTAGGTGTTGTACAATCTAATCGATTCGGCTCCGGGACCCAACTCTTCCTAAGAACCGTAAGATATAACCCAACTCGGTTTCTCCACAACATTAATTGCTTGCAACCTTGTAAACATGTTTGTATGATCAACACCATGAATCCCCCATGACCCCATGATATCCTAGCACTTTTAATTGTTTGTTTACATCTTTCTTTTATTGCTCGTTCTACTTTATTGCTTGCATTAGTCTAGAAACAACTACAAACCAAACCAAATCGTGACACTAGCATAAATTGAGATAGATAGGCTTAGAACCCAAAGCACACCGTCCCATGGATCGACCTCGACTTACCTCTAACTAGTTGTTTGTTGAGTATTATAAATGTGTTTGATTGGATGAGTGACGACACTCCACGTCACGCGCCAAGGTCAATGCAATGGACGAATCAAGAGATCTTGTGAACCTATACTATCAAGAACTAATTGGTGCCCTCATGGCCCATGAACTCACTCTAAATACTGATGAGCAAAACCGAGTAGAGGTAAAAATATGGCCTTGAAAAGCAAGGATGTTAGCTCCGACATAGAAGATGAGACTGTATTGTTTGCTCGTCGTTTTAAAAATAGAATTTTTCGAAACAAGCAAAATCTTCTGTAAATAATACCAAGTTTTCAATAAGAAAGCAACAGAGTCTAAATCGTCATTTGCCAAAAGAGGTTGCTTCAAGTGTCGAGAATCTGATCATATGATCAAGGATTTTCCCACATGGAAGAAAATTAAAGACAATACAAAATGTGAGAAGACAAAGAAAGAGTTCAAGCAAGTAATGATGGCTTCGTGTTGGGGAGATCTTGACTCAGAAGATGATGAATGATCTGAGGATGACGAAGTAGAAAATATTTCTCTCAGCAGCGTCAGTCTTGACCTAATTCTGGCAGCGACGAAGATAGCACGGATTCTCACTCAAATTACTGCTTTCTTGGAGAATCAAAATGAAGATGACGATGATGAGGTTAGTTATCTTGAATTCAAAAAGCGTGTTAAGAAACTATCTAGAAATGCCTTAATTGAATTTTTTAAGCAATCCCTTGATAAATGTCCTGAACAAGATATGGAACTAAAGGATCTAAAAGAACAGATTCTTGATAATGCAGAGGAGAATCATATTCTAAAGGCAAAATCTAAGAAGTTGAAATCTAAAGTTATAGCTGATAAAGCTACAACATTACATACTGCTAATGCTGAGAAGAAGTAATTAGAGTCTAAAGTTATGGCTAATGAAACTATAACTTCAGATCTAAAGCTTAATATTAAGCACCTTCAAGCCAAAGTTATAGCTAATAAAGCTATAACTTTATAACTTATAAAGGCCAAAGAACTCTTAGTGTCTAAAGCCACACCTGATGAAGCTGTGATTTTAGATCAAAAGAAAGAAATAGATTCTCTCACAAAGCAATTGAAGGAATCTAAAACTGACATGATCAATGTTAAGAAACAACATTCGGATGTTGTATTCACTCTTAACAAAAGGTTCCAAGACTTTCGTGACAATTTCAAAAAGGATAATGACGTAGATTACACGAAATGTCTTGAGGAGATCAATACCCTGAAGAACTTACTTCTACATGCTAGGAAAGTTCATGATAAGTGGGAAAGTAGCACAAAAGTCCTAAACTTCCTAACTGAACAATTTGTCAATAATATGAAGATGGGTTTAGGACATGAGTGCTACAGCCGTTGATACTGTCGTTTGTGTACCAAAAATAAATACCTAAGTACTACTAATAGAAGTCAGCGGTAAGTAGGGTCGATCTCCACATGGAGGCGGTCACTATCTACTTGTTAATACGGTCTGTCTAATTTCACTAATGGGGGGTTTGAATTGGTTGAAATAAACTAAATGAGATTAAAGTGAGAAAAAAGGAATAAGAGAAACTAACAATAAAAGAGAGAGGACTAGGATTGTCGGGTCATCAATGAATATCAGATAATTGCAGCTAAGGTCACAGATCGGTCACATGTATCAGTCTAAGGGGCAACGAATATCTCCTTCCGGTCTCAATTCGCCCTAAAATACTAGTACCTTAGCTTCCGCCCTCACTAAAGCATCATATTGTTCACTGCGGGTCTCACCCCTTCCAACCTTCTGGTCTAGGTTAAGGCTTACCAAGATTAATTAAGCTAAATGCATCGATTCAAGTAGTTAGTTACAGTTAATTGCAGTGATTAACAACAGATACGTAATAACAACGAAAGATCTGTAAACCTAATTAGCAACAAACAGTAATCATTGAATCCCCTAAATCCTATTAGGAAATTTAGCTAGACATAACGATAAATAAAGTAAGGGAAAAAGGTATAGGAATAATCAACATCATAAATTAAGGGGAGAGTAAAGAAAGAGAAAGAGTAAAAGGAGGAGTTACAAATTAAGAGATCCGGAAAAGAGAGCAGAACAAAGTAGCAGCCATTAAGAGAGATAAAACAGTGTTTTAGAGTGTATGAGATGTAAAAGTGTGTTTATGACCTAATCTCGACTTCCTTTATATAGGGAAGTCATTATTAATATAAAATAAACCCAACACGGAATAAAAATCCCGTGTATATAAGCTAGTCACTCGATCGAGTAACTTTATATAACTCAATCGAACAAATCCAAGCTAAAACCTCTCGATCGAGTACTTTAGGTACTCGATCGAACACTTATCAAAAAGGCACTTTCGATCGAGTAGAAAAAGAAGTCGATCGAACACTATAGTACTCGATCGAGTACTTTCCAGCGCATAATTCCTGCTTCGCGCACTGAACTTCAAACGGCTGCCATTTCTTCGTTACTTGGGCAAACAGAGCATTTACGGTGGCGTTGGAAAGCTAAGAGGACAATCTTTCATCTCCAATTCACCTGAAATACGTTGTAAAACACGAGATATGGCTCTTCAAAGTAGGCACTAGTAATTTGAAGTTCTTCCTTTGCTCGCCTAGCTATCTTACTTCTTTGCGCATCACAATTAGTAGTTTCCAAGCTCCGACTCAACTCATCTCCTAAATGCATGAATAGTTACATGTTTTAGGCTTGATTATGATCCTTTCCGGTTCATACCTGCAAATAATAAAAGACAAACCAAAGTATCCAATTCGGGGGACATTTGTAGGTAAACACTACACAAAATGCATAGAAATGCGTGCAAATGAAGCACAAAATTGAAGGAAAAGTAGATCTATATACTTAACATATTCATATATGTTTTATTTTAATTTGTCATAAAATTAATAAGTGATCTTACGCATGCAAACTTATAAACAATATAAAGAAGAAATCTTTATCTTACATTGGATTTTCGGTTTTTAGGGCACAAGAGAGATCTCCTTCTCTCTTGTTCTTGTGCTTCCCTTAATGGCAGAATAAAGATCCAAGTATAGGATCTCTCCCAAAGCTTTATACCCAAGGCACACTCTTAATAAAATTAATATTATGTATACTAGACAATATTCATTTTGTAAGAAAAATTGACCCAAAAATATTATGGAACTCTCTATTTTTCGGTTAGAGAGAAGGAAGAGTGTGGACAAGGCCCTCGGGAACTGCGTCCGCGGGATCCACACTAGGCATAATCGACTCGAGGTTCTTTCGAATCGAATTAAGACAAATTAGAGTCGCCACCAAGTTTTTTGGGAACTTGGAACCGTTCAAGTCAACTTTACACCTTTCATCGAAAAGCATAATGCCAATCGACTACGAGTGATTAAAGATCAAGACTTGTACCCTATATCACTCGATTTGAATGACTCTCGTAATCCAATGGTATTTAGACGGATCCACAAACCATAGATCTTGAGTAAGGGGTGAGGGTACGTGTTAGGAAGCCCATAAGGACACCTAACCTCGCCCGTCAATAACGGCCTCTACTAAGTCAAGTGTCGGATTTCAAACAAGGTCATAGCTACTACGATATATGATATGCAAACATCGTTTTCAAAACCCTAACATGTGAAGTTTCTATGTCGATTTAGATGCAACTAAACTAACTTTGTCAAAGTTCTAATTTATCATGTGGGTTGATTGATCTAACAACATATAAACGAAACAAACAAGGCTTGGTGGGAATGGGGGAGCCGTTGGGATCTACCCTATTACAACCCAGGCATTTCATGCCGACACAACGAGAAATTAAAGATACAACTCGATCTAAATACAATTGCTATACACAACACCGTACATGACACATTACACGGCCATTCGGCCTAGAAAAACGTGCACAAAGGGGTGGCCCATGGCTTACATGACTCACGACCTTGGGTCACTCCTCGTAATGTGTGCTTTCACTTAATCTTATCGAATTAGACATTGGGTCACACACCAAAGCATGCATTAGCATAAATCGGGCCATGTTGCTTTAAACAACATGCGATTTACTACGCTCTTACTTGCATTGGGGCACAACCATCTAACCAAACAAGACTAAGGTTTTTAGAAGAGGTTTTGACTCGATAAAAGTAAAACTAATTACAAACAAACTACCAAACATGACTCGATAAACAAAATAATTACAAGATACGAAATAACGAGATAAAGATAAGAAAATAACGAGAAAAGGACCACAAGGACACGGCCAAACACGGCCTACACGTTCTAGCCTACCCTAATTCTTAGGTTAGATTCATTAGGTTAGATAGATGATTGCGAAACGGGTTAGGAAACAAGTTAGAAAAACAAGTTAGAAACGACGTTGATAGATTGAGATGATGTCGCGCCAAAGTGTATTCTACACGGCCTAAAGGGGTCAAATTAGGTCAAGTTCGCTAATTAAATTAACTCGTCGAGTGTTAATAAGAAGGTTCTAACCACGCACTCTTATACTAGCGAGAAATTAGGTGAAAGAGAGAGATGCATTCAATTAAGTTACATAATCGTCAGTTGATTTTTAAAGCCATGTCGATGTACCCTAACGTGTCTAATTAGGTTATTTAGTTGATCTAAAGTCGTCTAATTAAGTCATATGTTAACAATCAGAGGTCAAACTAACATGTGAATGGTCCTAAGGTGGGTCGAATTACATGAAACAAAAGAGGGGTCAAAAGCGAAGAGCGAAGTCAGAATTCGTTTTATTAATGCCCTACCTTGAACACGAGGATATGTAAATGAGACGGGGGTTACGACCGACTGATGTAGCGGTTTCTTTCCCATCTCAAGTCAACGCGGGTGTTCATGGTGGTACTTTAACTCATACTCGGACTAAACTAGTTTCATAGTTAATGATAACAATCGATAAACAAAAACGATAAACAAAAACGAACTATAAGAAAACTAACATAAAAAACGAAATAAAAGGGAGAAAGAGGAGGAGTTGATGCACCCTCAACCTACATGTATCGTTGACACCGTCTTGGGTCGTAATCGATGGTAGATTTTATCTCGAGAGGCCGTCGTCGACGAAGAAACAAAGTAAACAACACGTTTTTTGCAAATCTGGACATCAACTTTGAAGCTGCGATTTCTCTCTCGTTTCACGGTGAAAATTCGATTTAAAAGATGTTTTGAAAACTAGAAAGAGAGGAGAACAGATATATTAAAACAACCCCTGCTCGTTTTGAGTTATTGGGCACGAAAAATGAGCACAAACAGAACTGGACAGACAGAAAAGCACAAAACAGAGTGTATAACACTCTGTTTTTCGAGGGAATTCGTGTACTCTCAAGGGCAATTTCGCTCGTAAATCTTTATCTAATGTGTAGATGGATGTTTTATGGTTAATTTGGAACAAGAAACTCGAATTTTGATGGAGGTTTGAAGGGAGAACAAAGGGTTTCAAAGAGGACACACAAACTGATTCTCAGTTTGTAAGTCGGTTTTGTCGAGGGTTTTTGGGAGGCAATTAGGGTTTGTTTCTGGGGTTTAAATCTTGTAAGTGACGGTATTATGTATGGAGAACTTAGAGGAATAAATGTATGGTAAAGGGAGGGGGGTATTTATAAGGAGTTAAGGTAGGGTTTTAGAGGGGAGAGGCAGACGGGCTCGGTTTGCACATAGCTGCTGTCCAGCAGCTTTTGTGAGGGTTTGAGAGGCTTTGTGAGGGGTTTTCTTGGTGGTTAAGCTAAGGTAATATGGGTAGGATACTAGGGTATGGGTTAGGGTTAATGGGCACGTGTTTTGGTGGTATTTGGAGCGGGTTTTGGGCTCGGGATTGAGCACGCAAAACAGGGGGGGCTGCTTTGTGTATGCGGGCTGTTTGGGGAGTATTTGGGACGGGATTTGGATGGATTTTGTGGTGGTCTAGGTGCTGGGAGATTGTGGGTAATTTGGAGCACGGATTGGTGGTGATGGGTTGCGGGTTTGGACCAAGTTTGATTCGGTTTAGAAACGCTTTCAACGGGCTATGCAAACACGGGTAGAGGAAAGAAATTGGGCTGTGTTGGGGGGATGTTTGGGGCGAGATTTGGGTGTGGATATGGGGGTTCGAACTGGGTTGGATGGGTAGAGGCCTAGGTTGGTTAGTGTACTCGAGATTCGTGCCAACTCGTAAAGAAAACGGGCTCAAAAACCGAGCTAAAATCGAGCTCCAAAACGCGTGGTTAAAACGAGTTTTCGATTTTCAAATTCGATTTTTCAAATCAAATAACACATTAAAATAAATGATTTTTCAAATCAAATACACTCATAAAATGATTTTTCAAATCAATTATTTATTTTATTTTCAATAAAATAAACTTGAGAAAATAAATTCAAAATAAAGCAATAAAATGAATTCACTTTAAAAAAAACATTTAATTTAAATATCATTTAAATTAATAAAATACTCCGTCGACAACGCTCATTCTACATCGTAAAACGAACCCAAATAATGACAATGACAACTAATAAATACATGTGTCCTATCATCATCGGGTGTTTGTCGGGTTCTCTATAAATTCCGATATCGACGGATACGGGTATCTACAGAGCCCCCACTTTGACTGAGGCTTGGACAAGGCGAAAGTCAAAGTATACCCCAAGTCCCTCTCGACCTGAGGATTCTGCGGGTCGTTTATAGTCCATTAGACTTGCGTATATAAGCTACTTGACCATAAGAAGAGATCATACCCGAAACTTCGGTGGGGATTGACTCTTGCTTCTGTTGTGTCAAATTATCGTCGACCCATAAATTGCATATATGGTGGGTTGAGCCTTATCCTCGGGCGCCTACGTATCCGTTTCTGACGGAATCAAACCCGCATCGTAGTTCGGCAACTGCTGACACATGCCCAAAGTTTATCCTCTGCTGGCGTATGTCCAAAACTTATCTGCTGACATTTGCCCAAAATTTATCATCTGCTGGCACTTGTCCGAAACTCATCTGTTGACACTTGCCCAAAGCTTATCATCTGCTGGCAGATGTCCAAATGGGACGGGACTTTCCGAGGAGGTTGCCGCCGCTTTCAGCATTTGCTTTCAGCTACGGAATTCTTCCATTTCATACTCTTGTAATTGATTGAATTCTGAGTGGATGTCATCCTTTTCATCTTGATAATGGTCTCTGAAGCCAACGGCTTCAGAGCCCCCAGTTTGCGATGGCTCTAAAGTCGAAGACTTTAGAGCCCCCAGTTGAAGCATATCCTACTACATTTGAAGCACAAAAACGTACTAGCAATAATCATCACATAAGCACATTTGGATCATCGATCCTAAAATTAGATCATTTGAAAGATTGGGTCATCGACCCGAAAATTGAACTTGAAAATTTTGAAAAAACTGGGCCATCGACCCGAAGTTTGAATTTGACATCACTTGGAATGTAATACTCCGTATTTATAAGTCTTGGGGCACTCTATCGAGTTGCCCTTACTCTGTCGAGTAAGGGTAAGTTGCGAAATAAAATAGTTTCTGACCTGTTGGGTACTCGATCGAGTAAGGGGGTACTCGATCGAGTACCTTGGGTACTCGATCGAGTGTCCGGTTTTACGGGGAGTTTTCTCGGGTTTTGTTAATTATGCGATTAAGGTATTTAAACATAGTCGTCATTGTTTTAAATCACTTTTACAAAACCTAAAACCCTGTTTAAGAGAGAAAGCAACCAGTTCATCTTCCTAATCGCATTCTTAGCAATTCCCGGAGTTCAGACGGTCGGTCCTTGTCGTTATTCGTGTCGTTGAGTTCCTTGCGTCGAGGGTAAGCTTTTAATATAATTTTTATAATGTTTTGTTAAGTTTGGTTAAACCCTAATTTAGAGATTGGGGGGTTTTGTGTGTAGTATGTGATGTGTAGCCTCTATGTGTTATATGATAGGAGGAGGGTTCGTAGAAGAGGCTTTTTTGAGTCACCGTTGATACCGTCCTGATCACAGTGCTTTCCGTGTAGGATTTCCTACTCGGTATTAGTCCCATAATGGGATATTGGTGATGTCTTTAGTTAGTTGTTTGATATGATGATTGTCTTGTGTTTGTGGTTGTGATTCTTTGTTGATGGTTCTCGAGATGCGTTCTCGGCTGAGTGGGGTCACTTGCGGGAGTGACTTCACGCCCTAGTTTCCCCCTTCGTGGAACCCGCCACGGAAGGGGATGTGCACATTAATGGGACAGGGTTATCGCTCGGTATGATGAGCGGGGCTTAGGTGGGAACGATCGGTCCCCCACGGCGTGGTCCAAAGGATAGTCGATATTGAGATGATGGGAATTGGTTGGTGGTGTGTGTGTGTGTGTGTGTGATGTTCAAATTGTCTGTTTATCTTATTATTGTTATCTATATTGATTGTGTGATTAGTACTGACCCCGGTGTTGTTTTGTAAACCTGCGGTGATCCATTCGGGAATGGTGAGCAGATATTGAGCAGGTATTGAGATTAGTACTAGGATAACTGGGATGCCGCGACATGATGATAGGAGTCTTCCGCTGTAGCCTTTAGTTTATTTACTTTTCAGTTAGACACTCAGTTTGAAATAATGTATCGTACTTTTAGTTGGTTTCATGGATTGTAACTATTCGTTAAACTATTTATAATAAATGTTGTTTCTTTATTGTTGTTTGATTATCATTGCCTCGGGTAACCAAGATGGTAATGTCTTCATACCTGAGTGGTCCTAGTAAGGCACTTGGAGTATGGGGGTGTTACAAATGGTATCAGAGCGACGATCCTGAAACCTGTAACCAATGAACTTAATGAACATAGGGAGTCAATTAAAATGAACCCGGGGTAAAAGTTGTAGGAGCTAGTGCAAAGGCTTGGGAGACGTCCTAAAGTCGCAGGGGTCGCCCTACAACTTTGAACCGGTCACATGGGAGAAGTGTTTGTCGAGTTGTATGTGTGTTTGGTTAACTTGTTTACAAATGTGATGGAATGTGTTGATTGTTGGATGTTCGAAGTTCGAAGTTGGACGTTGAGAAGGTGAAAGAAAAGTGATGATATATAGAAACTGTTGATGAAATGATAACATGTTGAATGTTTTACAACGTGGCAATTAATAGCATGATGAAATGATCTCGTAGATATAGAAAAGATGTGTATCATGATTGTTATGATATAATATGTGATTTATAAAGTTTAACATGTTAGCATATGACGTAACATGCGGGTAGCTCTTACGAATTAGTGTTACTCGATCGAGTGGGACTGACTCGATCGGGTGGGTTTTTGGCGATTTTGAGTCCAGAATCGAGTTTTGGGGCACTCGATCGAGTAACTAGGGGTACTCGATCGAGTAGGGGGTCACTCGATCGAGTAGCCTAGATACTCGATCGAGTAGGTAAGAGATCAGAAGGTATGTTTGGGTCTGAAGTTTGGGTACTCGATCGAGTACGTGGGGCACTCGATCGAGTAGCCCGTTACTCGATCGAGTGTGTTTGGGAACTCGATCGAGTGGGTTCTGGGCATCGTGTTTTCGTGTTTGAGGTTTAGTACGTGTGTTTATGTTTACCCTTTCTTATATAGCTTCAAGATGCCGCCCAAGAGAACTGCTTTGTATGCGAGAGCTAAGCTTATGACCGTGGATGACATCGTTAAGATGTTAGAGCACCAGGATGCTCTTACTGAGACCCTGAAGAGAGTGAATGAGGATAAGTATAAGGGTAAGGAAAAGGAGGTTGATCATTCTAAAATCAGCCTCTATATTGCGAGGTTTAACCTGAAAGAGTACAAGGGAGTTGGGGAGCCTAATCTGCTTGATAGTTGGCTGAGAGAGATGGAGAACATCTTAGACCTGGTTCATTGTCCCGATGAGATGAGGTGGAACAGTGCGTTCTATCCGAGGGAGGCAGGCGGGCAAGTGGTGGGATTCAGTGAAGGTGAGTGCTAAGGAGATATACACCAACCAAGGCTTACCTGCTATACCTTGGGAGGAGTTTCGTAGGGCTGTGAGGAAGGAGTTCGTACCGGAGCATGTAAGGAGTAAGTTGAGGGAAGAGTTTGATAAGTTTAAGATGATCCACGAGATGTCGGTGAGTACTACTACAGACAGTTCAATGAGAAGTCCAGGTATCTTTGAGGATATGGGTTTGAGTGAGGAGAACCTGGCATTGAGGTTTGAAAGAGGGTTGACTACCACGATTATGGATAAGTTACCCGTGGGGATCCTTACTAATGTTAAGGAAGCTTATGAGAGGGCTAGGAGAGCGGAGAGGTTGGTGGAGATGGCTCAGGAGAGGTCTGGTGGTGAGAAGAGGAAATCTGAGAGTGAGGGTGGTGGCCAATCTAATTACAAGAAAGGCAACCACAATCGGTCTAAGGGGTTTTCTTACGGGTCGGGGTTCGATCTTTGGGGCTTCCTTTGGGCGTGGCCGTGGAAGTGTGAGTAATAGTTGGGGAGTGATCTGCTTTGGTTGTGGTGGTGTAGGCCACAAGAGACATGAGTGCACGAGTGCACCGGATCTTTCGAGAGACTGCACAGAGCTTCGCGAGCAACAGACCCGGGCTGGATCATGGCCAAACCGGGAAGTCGAGTTACCGAGTGGAGGCAACCGCAACGGCGGTAATTCTTATCAGAAAACACCGACGAACAACAACAACAATCAAGGGTCGGGAGCTAAGCCGACCGCATCAGCCAGTACTGTCCAGGGAGGTGGGCAGAAGACCAGTGGCAAGTTATTCATGATGGAGAAGAAAGCAGCTGAGGAAGATGCGCATGTTATCACCGGTACATTTCTTGTTAATGGTGTTCCTACCTTTGTTTTGTTTGATTCGGGGGCTTCTCAGTCGTTTGTGTCTTCGAGTCATGTAAAACAGTTGGGTTTGAGAGTATATGAATCTGTTAGTGAGCAAGTTTTCATACCTTCGGGAGAGTCTGTATCGTGTGGGAGGTTGTTTAGAGATGTATCTTTGATAGTTGGGCAAGTTGATTTCCCTGTAGACTTGCTAGAGTTTCCTTTTAACGGTTTTGAGATGATAGTTGGGATGGATTGGTTAGGAAAGTATAAAGCTAAGATAGACTGTCATCAAAAGAAAGTGTCCTTAAGAGGTCCAAAGGGTGTTAGTGTGTCTTATCGTGGGTTTCTAGTCAAACCCAAAGTTAAGTTGATTGCAGCTGTTACCTTGAAGTCTTATCTGAGGAAGGGATGTCCTTTGATCCTGTGCCATGTGAGAGATGACCGGATAGAGATTCCGACAGTTGATGAGATACCAGTGGTGGGAGAGTTTGCAGATGTTTTTCCAGAGGAGATTCCGGGGTTGCCACCGAAGAGGGAGATAGACTTCACCGTTGAGTTGAAGCCAGGGACGGGGCCAATCTCTAAGGCACCGTACCGTATGGGTCCTAAGGAGATGGAGGAGCTTAGGAAGCAGTTGGATGATTTGATAGAGAAGGGACACATTAGACCAAGTGTATCGCCTTGGGGAGCACCAGTCCTTTTCGTGAAGAAGAAAGATGGGAGCTTGAGGTTGTGCATAGATTACAGGGAGGTGAACCGTGTGACGATAAAGAACAAGTATCCTTTGCCAAGGATAGATGACCTGTTTGATCAGTTGAGCGGTGTAACGATCTTTTAAGATTGATTTGAGGTCGGGGTACCATCCGGTGAAGATTAGAGAGGTGGACATACCAAAGACAGCTTTCACGTCGAGGTATGGCCATTATGAGTATGTGGTGATGCCGTTTGGTTTGTCTAATGCGCCGCGTGTTTATGGATTTGATGAGCGAGAATCTTGAGACGCTTCTTGGACCAGTTTGTAGTGGTGTTTATCGATGATATCTTAGTCTACTCTAAGACTAAGGAGGAGCATGAGGAGCATCTGAGGATCGTGTTGCAGACTTTGAGGGATCATGAGTTGTATACTAAGCTGTCCAAGTGTGAGTTCTGGTTAGAGAAAGTTGCTTTTCTGGGGCACGTGATCTCTAAAGATGGGGTAGTCAGGATCCGGCGAAGATTGAGGCGGTGACAAAGTGGGAAGCACCAAAGAATGTTCTTGAGGTTAGGAGTTTCTTGGGTTTAGCTGGATACTACAGACGGTTCGTGAAAGATTTCTCCAAGATAGCTAGACCGATGACAGCGTTGATGAGGAAAGAGAACAGGTTTCGTTGGGATGAGGGTTGTGAGACGGCGTTCCAAACATTAAAGGAGCGTTTGACCACAGCTCCTGTCTTAGCATTGCCTGAAGGGAGCGAGAATTTTGAGGTTTATACAGATGCCTCGAAGAATGGGTTGGGATGTGTGTTGATGCAGAATGGCAAGGTGATTGCCTATGCTTCTAGGCAATTGAAGCCTTATGAGGAGAACTACCCTACCCACGATCTGGAGTTGGGTGCAGTGGTGTTTGCTCTCAAGATTTGGAGACATTACCTTTATGGAGCAATCTTTAAGTTATTTTCTGATCACAAGAGTCTTAAGTACATCTTCACGCAGAAGGAGTTGAACATGAGACAGAGGAGGTGGATGGAGTTGATTGGCAACTACGACATGGAAATCATCTACCATGAAGGGAAGTCCAATGTTGTTGCTGATGCTTTGAGTAGGAAGAGTGTACATTCCTTGTGTACAGCGCTATCTTTGATGAGGCTGAGGGATGAGGTAGCGAGCTTTGGGATACATATGATGCAGAAAGGAGATGCTATGGGTGATATGACAGTACATCTGGAGTTTTATGATGATATTCGGGATAAGTAGGCTTTGGATCCTAAGATAGTTGAGTGGAGAGCTGGAGTAGAGAAAGGGACAGTGTCCCGGTTTTCTATTCATACAGATGGTAGTTTGAGGTTTGATGGTAGGTGGTGTGTTCCTAATGATGAGGAGTTGAAAAAGACGATCATGACAGAGGCGCATTGCACACCATATTCAGTTCATCCAGGTGGAGACAAGCTATACAAGGATTTACAGAAAACGTTTTGGTGGCCTGGGATGAAGAAAGAGACAGCTGAGTTTGTGTCCCGTTGTTTGACATGCCAGAGAGTTAAAGGGGAACAGAGAAGACCACAAGGTAAGATTCAGTCTTTAGAGGTGCCTGAGTGGAAGTGGGAATCCATTTCCATGGATTTCATTGTGGGTTTGCCTAAGAGTCAACAACGTAACAACATGATTTGGGTGATAGTGGATCGTCTGACCAAGTCAGCTCACTTTGTTCCAATGAAAGATACATGGACTAAGGCACAATTGGCTATGGCCTATCGAAAGAACGTGCTTAAGTTACATGGAGTCCCTAAGGACATAGTGTCTGACAGAGATACGAGGTTTATATCGAGGTTTTGGAAAGAGTTGCAGGAATCGTTGGGAACAACTTTGAAGATGAGTACAACATTTCATCCTGCGACAGACGGGCAGACTGAGAGAACAATCAAGACTCTTGAGGATATGTTGCAAGCTTGTGTGATGGATTTTGGTGGTAGCTGGGAGCAGAGGTTGGACTTGATAGAGTTTTCTTACAACAACAGCTATCACACCAGTATTGGTATGGCACCGTTTGAGGCTTTGTATGGGAGGAGGTGTAGGAGTCCAATCTGTTGGGACGACAATCTTTGAGGCAAAGGGTTTTAGGACCAGAGATGGTGCATGAGATGGTGGAACAGATTAAGATGATTAGGGAACGGATGAGAGCAGCCCAGGATCGACAAAAGAGTTATGCAGACCTACATCGTCGGGACATAGAGTTTCAAGTTGGGGACAAGGTTCTTCTGAAAGTGTCTCCGATGCGTGGAGTTATGAGATTTGGGAAGAAAGGCAAGTTAAGTCAGAAGTTTATAGGGCCTTATGAGATCTTAGAGCGAGTTGGGGAAGTTGCTTATCGTCTGGCTTTACCAGCTGCGTTAGAGAGAGTGCATAATGTGTTTCATGTATCGCAGCTGCGGAAGTATGTGAGTGACCCGTCACATGTGTTAGAGGCAGAGAGCTTAGATCTAGATGAGTCCTTATCATATCTTGAGGTGCCTAAACAGATTCTAGACCGAAAGGTTAGAAAGACTAGGGGTGGTGAGACAGTTTTGCTCAAAATCCTTTGGTCTAACCACGAGACTGAGGAAGCTACATGGGAGGCAGGGGATATCATGAAAGAGCGTTACCCTTTCCTCTTTGATCAGGTATGTATGGTTACGAGGACGTAACCTTGTTTCTTTTAGGGGGGTAGGAGATGATCGCGAGCAGTTTTTACGAGTTTTATACCCCTTTTATATGTTGTGTCGGTATGTTTGTCGGGATGAGTTGGGTTAGTATCATGTTTTACATTGAATTTTGTTTGACCTTCGAGTCGGGAAGGTTATGGGAGTACCTTTGTTTAGTAGTGGTTTGAACTTCGGGGACGAAGTTCCTTTTAAGGAGGGAAGACTGTAATACTCCGTATTTATAAGTCTTGGGGTACTCTATCGAGTAGCCCTTACTCTGTCGAGTAAGGGTAAGTTGCGAAATAAAATAGTTTCTGACTGTTGGGTACTCGATCGAGTAGTCAGGGTACTCGATCGAGTAAGGGGGTACTCGATCGAGTACCTTGGGTACTCGATCGAGTGTTCGGTTTTACGGGGAGTTTTCTCGGGCTTTGTTAATTATGCGATTAAGGTATTTAAACATAGTCGTCATTGTTTTAAATCACATTTACAAAACCTAAAACCCTGTTTAAGAGAGAAAGCAACCAGTTCATCTTCCTAATCGCATTCTTAGCAATTCCCAGAGTTCAGACGGTCGGTCCTTGTCGTTATTCGTGTCGTTGAGTTCCTTGCGTCGAGGGTAAGCTTTTAATATAATTTTTATAATGTTTTGTTAAGTTTGGTTAAACCCTAATTTAGAGTTTGGGGGGGTTTTGTGTGTAGTATGTGATGTGTAGCCTCTATGTGTTATATGATAGGAGGAGGCTTCGTAGAAGAGGCTTTTTGACTCAGCTGTTGATACCGTCTGACTGTTGTGCTTTCCAGGTAGGATTTCCAACTCGGTATTAGTCCCATAATGGGATATTGGTGATGTCTTTGTAGTTAGTTGTTTGATATGATGATTGTCTTGTGTTTGTGGTTGTGATTGCTTGTTGATGGTTCTCGAGATGCGTTCTCGGGTGAGTGGGGTCACTTGCGGGAGTGACTTCACGCCCTAGTTTCGCCCTTCGTGGAACCCGCCACGTAAGGGGATGTGCACATTAATGGGACAGGGTTATCGCTCGGTATGATGAGCGGGGCTTAGGTGGGAACAGCTGCGGTCCCCCATCGCGGTGGTCCAAAGGACGATCGGATTGAGATGATGGGAATTGGTTGGTGGTGTGTGTGTGTGTGTGTGACAGTTCGCTATCTCTGTTTATCTTATTATTGTTATCTATATTGATTGTGTGATTAGTACGACCCGGTGTTGTTTTGTAAACTGCGGTGATCCATTCGGGGATGGTGAGCGAGATATTGAGCGGTATTGAGATGAGTACTGGGATAGCCGGGATGCCACGACATGATGATAGGAGTCTTCCATTTGTAGCCTTTAGTTTATTTACTTTTCAGTTAGACAGTCAGTTTGAAATAATGTATCGTACTTTTAGTTGGTTTCATGGATTGTAACTATTCGTTAAACTAATTATAATAAATGTTGTTTCTTTATTGTTGTTTGATTATCATTGCCTCGGGTAACCGAGATGGTAATGTCTTCATACCTGAGTGGTCCTGGTAAGGCACTTGGAGTATGGGGGTGTTACATGGAATGTTGGGCCATCGGCCCTTCAAAAATTGAATCTTGAATTTTGAATTTCGAAGGATTGGATCATCGACCCACAAAGATTCCACTACTTGGATCATCTATCCACAGTTCGTAAAAAGTTTTTGGAATTTTGAAATTTTGATTTTTTTTGAAATCGAACCTTGATGGGTGAGCATGAAATACGACTCAGACACTCTGTATGACTCGTAAACCACGTGGGCGTAGCCCGCTACCGTAAAACAAAAAAGAAAATAAAACCGTAAGTGTGCACGGGTTTTAATTCGATTATTGACTTGTTGGGGGTAGAAATGTAAATTGGCCATTCTGGCGCCAAAAGACGACAAATGGGAATCACAAGGTCGTCGACTTGGGATGGAGGGCACCTGGGAATCAAGATCACTTGGCATTGACATGGTGGATTAAACTCACGGAGCAACAACGTTGGCTTCGCCCAGACACTAAACACGGACTGATTTTATGAAAGCACTTATACATCACACATCACTCTTGTTGGGAACATTTTGTCACTCTTCTCCTCGCCTCCTTTCTTTTCCGCGAGTTTTCATCATTTCTTGCCACTGCCTTCTTTCTTTTCAGCGGGCTTTTACTATTTTTCTTCCACGCCTTCTTTCTTTTCAGCGGGTTTTTTCATATTTTCTGTTCCCAACACAAACCCACATCTATGTGACTCAGCATCTTTGCCTAAACCATTAGATAAAGCTCATTCTGAGACTCGATACTATTCATCCGAACCTATATCCTTATCCTAGCCTACATCGAGTGCTAAGACCGACTCAAACAATGGTGGCTTCATTTGGACTTGGTTAAGACCCGTAAGAAACCGACAAGATGACAACTTGGTTGATGAGTGGATTGAATCCCTTATTCTGAAGGACTGCCTACGTATTCGCGTGGAGCGAAATCAAATCCGACGTAGTTCGATCAAGGTGCATAAACTTGGCATATTGATTGTGTGTACACACTCGAAGGTTTCACCTAAGGTATCATGTCGTATCCCATTCTAGCCTGTAAGGTACCGTTAAATCCCGTGTCTAGGGTTGGTACAAAAGGTTGTGGTTCTTTGGGATGTGGAGCTTGGCAAAAAAAAGCTTGAATAGTGGACCGTCATTCGGAAGGTTCATTTTCTGGTGCTAAGGCCAATGGCTATGGCTTTGATGTGGATGGAGATGGTGTCTCAGGTTTGATGAAACCCGAGTGCAAATGGGTCGGGAAACGATGTGGGTTCAAATTTCCATGTATGGACCTAAAGGCTCGGGTGTACTAACACAAGCTGATTGATTCTCAGAATCCCTAACTAATCCATCGTAACTGCCTCGGGAAGGACTTAGGGGTATGGATGACTGCTGATGGCACTACCTGACCATTTTGGCTTCGCCTTTGAACTCCGATCAATATTTCGACATTTCTTTTCTTCTTTTCTTTTCTTCTTCTTTCTTCTTTTTGTCTCTTTTTTCTTTTTCTTTTTCATATCTTTTCTTTTTCCATTTTTCATTTTATTTGTCCTTTTTTTTTTTTTTTTTTTGAAAATGGTCTTCTACTCATTCTCGTAGTCACAAATGGATACACTTTGAAAACTTGGCTTCGCCAATTAATTTGGGCCAGAACTAACAATTCCTTGTTAGAACGGGTTGATTTCTTCTCTCTTCGAGATGGGATGATTTTGTGGGGATGGGCTTGCCTTCCATCATCGATAGGGAAACCAGGAGCTAGTCCGGGTTCATCATAGAATCATCTAAAGGCTTGTGTTAAGCATTGGTTTTGATGGAGGTTTTCTACCGCCGGACATGGAATAGGTAAAGGAATCAAACACAGGATCCTAGTGTACCTTACATTTTGAAACGAGACATATTTTCACCCCAGGGATGCCTTTGAGTGTGTTGTGTGTTTTAACATATTTCGGAATGATTGAGGATGGGAAACAAGACATATTCGGAAACGAAACTGCAACCTTTTATTGGAATGGCAAAACCTTAATAGACTCGAAAGAATGATTCCTAGGACACACCCTAGGTCATCGCGGAACAAACGACTCAACTTCAAGAAAATAAAGTCCTAGACTCGACTCGACTAAGATAAGAAAACAAATCCCGACTCATAATTTTCAAATCTGGTTTTGAGCTTTCTCTTGTTCAGCTGTCAACTTAGATGCTCGGCTCTGGTCCTTGATCCCTTTGATGGTCGGCCTCCATTCCAAGGTAGTCCTCTGAGGATCTATGCCAGCGATGAAGGTTGGGGAATCGAATTGTCTTTTATTAACTTCGTTAATGAGAGGAGTACATTCTAGAGCAAGACTCCCGACTTGAATTTCATTCTTCGGGTTTGGCAAGAATTCAAAAAAATCCACAAATATTTTCCCGATAAACACCCCTTTCAAGTGACATGGGCGGATAAGATTGGAATAATCGACACTGTCTTCGACAGAAACAAAGTTAGTGTGATCGCCAAATGGATTGGTGATGTTATTGGGTTTAACAGTTGGGATTGGGAGTGTTCCATTCTCTATCATGTCTTGGATTTCGTGCTTCAGTCGATAGCACCTTTCAGTATCATGGCCTTATCCTTGATGAAAGGCACAGTAGGCATTTTATTTATACCATTTACCTTGTTGATCAGCGGGAGGGTCCGGAGTTGGACCAATAGGCTTCAGCTTTCCTTGGGCTATGAGCCTTTAGAGAGCGTATGTATAAGTGCATCCGATATCGGTGAATTCCCTAGGTGTTTGGCGCTGCGACTTCTTCGATTGCCCTTCTAAGAGATTGATGGCTTCATCAATATGGGTCGTTGCTGGGGCCTTGCCCTTAGACGATGAGGCCCCTTGGTACCCTTTCGGCCTTTCAGCCTCTGCCCTTATGACATCATCTTCTACCTTTATCCCGATTCTTATCAATTCTTTGAAAGAGCCGAAATTCTGGTATTTTAGAGCATTGCGGTAAACAGGTCGTAGATTCTTTACGAACTTATCTACCATTTCAACTTCATCAGGCTTCTTGGCTAGTTTCACGCTTTCAGCGCGCCATTTCGCAAGGAATTCAGTAAAGCCTTCTTTTTCTTTCTATGTCATAACCTCTAGCGTTCTTATATTGGTTCGTATCTCGACATTGTCAGCATAGTGCTTACAGAATTCCACCGTAATATCTTCGAAAGTCGGGAAGTTCTTAAGGTCCAGATTGTAGAACCACGCCTTCGGGTGTTCATCCAGGGACTGAGCGAAAATTTCAGAGAGCATGTCGTGAGCACTCCCTTCAAAGTGCTAAGTACCCCTTATAGGCCTTAACATGGTAGATGGATCTTCTCATGCCCCTTAAACTTTGGGATATCAGCGAGTACCATGTTTGTGGGCAACTTATCCTGAACTGGGGCATAGGCCCTAGCATTTTCATAGTGGTTGTTCTTCCCCTGGGAGAGTTTCAGACGGTCTTCAATGAACTTGAACCGTTTCTCCAGATCAGTCAGAGGTGGGGTAGATAGAGGGGGAATCTTCACCCAGCTTAGATTAGATTGCATCCATGCGGGTCATCATGAGGTTCACGGCCTCGGTGAGCTTGTTAACAGCATCTTCCATTGCTTGACGTCGGGTTTTTGGCGGCCTTTCTACAAGAAAACCCCGAACCGAGTCAATATTTAAAGTAAGAGCCCCTGCACACTTAAGGACACGACACCAACTTGACTCAACCAAAGACTCGACTTGAGACTGACTAACCAAAGGTTCGACTCACGGTTGGATTTAGACCTTGATTCATTTTGGACTCGACAAAACGACATGACTCAAACCACCATAACTCGATTATAAACTGGACCCGGTGTGACTAAACCCTGATTTGACCAACATAGTCCTTAGGTTCGTATGAAACGTCTAGAATGGCTTAGCTTGGACATTTCTGTGGACTATCCTAGACAAAAAGGTAGACCAACACGACTCGAATCCCAAGAGGTGAGCTTGGGCGACCCAACAAGGTCGTGTTCTAGACTCTTAGGACGAAACATGCCTAGCCAAACACGGCCAGGACCCGGACACGACTCGACGCATTTCATGCTTGCTTAAGGTTCGAGAAATATTTTGGATTGAATTTGAAAAAAACGAATAATCGATTTGAAAATGAGATTTGAAATGGGCAGCATGCCGGCTATAAAAGCTTATTTTGGGCCGAAAAGTCTAGTCCTACTTGGGCTGCATTCCGCGTTTTGAAAATCATGCTATTTTGACAGTAAGTTGTTCAAAAGTTCGATTTTGAAATTGATACGGAAATTTTTGAAAAGACTCGGGAAATTCATTTCGCACATTGTCATTCTCATGTTATAAGGATGTATGCTCCTAGACATCTCTAAGTCTCGGCAAGTCTTCTACAAGAAGGTCTATGCCCTCCATCCTTTTTTGGTCTTATAGAGCAAGGGCCTTTAGGTAGAGTACCTAGAAGAGCGTCCCCACCATCAAGAACCACGACGAGGAGGAGCGGAAGCAAGCAATGTGCAAGTTCCTGGCATAGTGGGACGTCGCCCCCCACGCATCACAAAGAAACGCTGGGACGGCCCGGGAAAGTCCTTAAGGGTTTATGCATGAATCGTAGCACTATGAGTAATGTTTTACTTTCCAATACTTTCTTTTCAAGTTTCACCTCGGAGGAAAAGACCCTAGAAACAAAGTGTAACTAGTCCTCTTTTCCCCAGCGGAGTCGCCAAACTGTGGACAAGGCCCTCGGGAACTGCTTCCGCGGGATCCACACTAGGCATAATCGACTCGAGGTTCTTTCGAATCGAATTAAGACAAATTAGAGTCTCCACCAAGTTTTTTGGGAACTTGGAACCGTTCAAGTCAACTTTACACCTTTCATCGAAAAGCATAATATAACACTACGGATTTTCCTTGGTGACTACTCGACCGAGTAGAGCCTACTCGGCCGAGTAGTGCTTAGGCTGTGGGTTATTTTGGTTCTGCCGAGGAATACTCGGCCGAGTATAGTGAATACTCGACCGAGTATTGGACACTCGGCCGAGTATGCACTTACTCGACCGAGTGTCCGGTTTGGCGGAGTGTTATTTCGACGGTTTGATTAGGGAATGTTTAGGGTATTTTATATTTCCGCGTCAGTTTCTAATATCATTTCAAAGCTTTATCATTTCTACGTTAACCTAATCACACCCAAATCATTCCCTAATCCTTCTCTTAAGCATTTCATGGCGTCATTGTGTGGGTAATCGTCGTGATTCTTGCGTATAAGTTCTCGTTGCACTGTTGGTAAGTTCTATCTTCGTGATTATTTGTACTTTGTGGGTTACTGTACATTTATATGAGAATAAGATTTTGGGAATTGTACAAAGTGTAATCGTGTTGCATGATCATTGTATAGGAGAAGACTTCATAGAGGAGCCTTTTTTATTGTTCGTGTTGCATACTGCTGTTGATTGCTAAGGTAGGGTTTCCCTACTCAGTTTACTGTGCTTTGCATGACATGTTATTGTAATTATCGTTGTCTGTTGATCATCGTAGTATGGAGGTTTTTGTGACAATGTTGGGGTGAGGGGATTGAGATGACTGCGATGTCATGTGATTGTGATTGTGGTGGAGTCACTTGCGGGAGTGGCTTCACACCCTAGTTCGCCCTCCGTGGAACCCGCCACGGGAGGGGATGTGCACATTAAGGGACGAGGATCGTTGTCGCTCGTTGAGGAGCCGGACTAGGTGGGATCGGCTGCGGTCACCCACATCGCGCGAGGATTACCTGTTGCGATGGGTAATCTGGCAGGGCTACACACTTTGGTGTGTAGTCGGTTACTATGTGAGCTTGGATGATTGGGAATTGGTGATGATCAGACGATTATTGCATTTGTTTGTCTTATTAGTTGAGTAATACTGACCCCGTTGTTATTTGTGGAATCTGCGGTGATCCTTTCGGGGATGGTGAGCAGGCTTGACAGGTATTGCTAGTGAGAGCTTGGGGATTATCTTGGGAGATTTGCCACCACGAGTCATAGCATCACCGTCTGAGTCTTAGCGGGTTTTCCTTTAATGTTAAGACTTTGAAGTTGTATTTCGTTAGACAGTATTTGGTTTTGGATATTGTAAACTTTGTATTTCACCGTACTTTAATAATAGTTCTCAATTCAGACGCTGTTGGTATGTACTAACCTCGGGCAACCGAGATGGTAACGCACTTTCATGGTAGGGTGGTCCTGGTAAGGCACCTTGGTATGAGGGGGTGTTACAAAGTGGTATCAGAGCCGAAGATTCCGGCACCTAAACAAATGAATTTAATGAACCTAGGGAGTCTAAATAAAATGAACTCGGGGAGAGTTGTTTGGAGCTACCGCAAAGACTCGGGAGACGTCCCGGAGTCTCACATTGGCCCTTACTAACTCGAGCCGGTAACATGGGGGAGTGTGATGAGAGCTGGGCTTTGTATGTGCACGTATGTGAAGATGCATGTTGGTAAAAGTCGATAGTTGCAAATATGTGTGTTGAAGTTCTTAATTGTCGTAATGGGAGGAGTGGTAGATGAAACGGGTTGTGATTACAATGTTGGATGTAGCATATGTGCAAATTGGATGCTGATATGATTTACAATGTGGTATTAAAGTTTTAATATATGCATTGCATGCTGGTGTGATTATAACATGGCTTTTAAGTCCTTACGTATTTGCTACGGGAATAGTGAGCATGATAGGGGAATCGTAATCTATACACCTGTTTATAGCGTAACTCGGCCGAGCAGGGCAGGTACTCGACCGAGTAGGGAGTACTCGGCCGAGTAGCCAAGAACTCGACCGAGTGTTGTTTGATGGAAAGTAGCAGTCGCTACTGTTTGTGATAACTCGACCGAGTATGGATGTATACTCGACCGAGTAGTGTCCACTCGGCCGAGTGTTGTTACACTCGACCGAGTGTTGTTTTTGTGGTTTGACGTTTGCTTCTGGAGACGATACTCGACCGAGTATCTGGGAGGATACTCGACCGAGTTGGCTTTACTCGACCGAGTATGATGTATACTCGGTCGAGTGTTCTTATGGCGGAAGAGTGTTAAATTTTGAGCATGTGTTTACGTTTCTTTAATTCTTATCAGCTCAAAATGCCGCCCAAAAAAACTCCCGCGCAGATCCAAGCTTCAGAGATGACTCTTGATGAGGTTGCTCGCATGATTGAGCAACAAGAGGCTCTCCTTGAAGCTCTCAAAAATGTGGGAAAAGGGAACGAGAAGACGATGGATGCAACCCACCTTAGCATCAACATTGCTCGTTTCCACCCTCCCACATATGACGGGGTAGGTGAACCAAAGCTGCTTGAGAAGTGGCACTGTGAGATTGAAGCTCTCATGGAAATGGTTAAGTGTCCCGAGGACATGATTATGGAGCAGGTAGTGTACTACCTAAGAGGAGAAGCTGCAGTTTGGTGGCAGAATGTCAAGGATGATGCTAGAGCTTACTACCAGGCGGAAGGGGCTATTCCGTGGTCTGGGTTGAAGAGTGCTATGAGAGAGCAGTTTGTGCCGGAGCATATCCGACACAAGATGAGGTCCGACTTTGATTCTTTCACCATGACTGAGGAGATGACAGTCACCGATTACTATCATCGGGTTTTGGAGCTATCTCGTTATGTTGAAGATATGCAGCTCGGTCAAAGAGGCTTGGCTCTCCGTTTTGAGAGGGGTTTATCTGCTAAGATCGTGAGTCGTATGCCAGCTGGGGTTGCTACTGACCTCAAAGAAGTGTATCTGAGAGCGGGTCAAGATGAGAGAATGGTGGATCTCTCAAGAGAGATCGAGGAGAGGATCTACGAGAAAAGAGGAAGGCGATGGCGGAAACAACGATCACCAACCAACAAGAAAGGGAATTTCAACCATGCTAAGGCTTTTTCTAGTGGAGCTGGTTTCTCTGGAGGTTCTCGTGGCTGGGGAAAGAATGGGGGTCGGGCTGTAAGTGACAACACCAACCTTACGTGCTTCAACTGTGGTGGGATAGGCCACAAAAGGCGGGAATGCACGAGCTATAAGCCCGGCAATGGTTCAGGAGCTCGATCAGGGAATTTTTCTCAGGGGCCGACTCAGAGTTTTGCTAGCAACCGACCGGGAGGTTCATGGGGCAACAGAGGTGAACAGGGTAACCAGGGCGGTTACAACCGCGGTGGTGGTGGATCTTATCGCGCCAGAATAACAAATACCCGAGATTCGGCAGCTAAGCCAAGTACCTCCAATGCTTGATTCGGTGGAGGACAGAAAAACAGTGGAAAGCTCTTCATGATGGACAAGTAGGAAGCACAAGATGATGCTCATGTAGTTACCGGTACCTTTCTTGTTAATAATGTACCGTCCTTTGTTTTGTTTGTTTCCGGGGCTACACATTCTTTTGTGTCTAAAAGTCATGCTGTGTCTATGGGTTTGGGAAAGTTTGAGGTTGTAAAAGATGATGTGTTCATACCTTCGGGGGAGTCTGTGTCGTGTCTGAAGTTATATAAGGGTATATCTATGGTGATTGGAGGGGTAGATGTACCAGTAGACCTGTTAGAGTTTCCTAAGGATGGGTTTGAGGTGATTGTCGGGATGGATTCGCTAGGTAAGTATGATGCCAGGATAGACTGTCGAAAAAAGAGAGTATCTTTAAAGGGTCCCAAGGGTGTTAGGGTGTCCTATAGAGGGTTTGTGGTAAAGCCTAAGTGTAGGTTTATAGCTGTTATGACCTTAAAGTCATGTTTAAGGAAGAAGTGTCCCTTAATTCTTTGTCATGTGAGAGATCACCGAGTAGAGCCGCCGACAGCTTCTGAGATTTCCGTGGTGAAAGAATTCGAAGATGTCTTCCCTGAGGAAATACCGAGTTTGCCTCCCAAGAGGGATATCGATTTCAGCGTGGAGCTTATGCCGGGAACGGGTCCTATATCTAAAGCACCTTACCGTATGGCACCTAAAGAGTTGGCAGAGTTGAAAAAGCAGATACATGAGTTGTTAGGCAAGGGTTATATCAGGCCTAGTGTGTCACCGTGGGGAGCTTCAGTTCTTTTTGTAAAGAGGAAAGATGGGAGTATGAGACTGTGCATTGATTACAGAGAGCTCAATCGGGTCACAGTGAAGGATAAGTATCTGTTGCCGAGGATTGATGATTTGTTCGATCAGCTAAGTGGAGACGGTGTGTTCTCTAAGATTGATCTGAGGTCGGGGTATCATCAGCTGAGGATAGCAGATGAGGATATTCCTAAAACAAAGATTCCGATCTCGTTATGGTCACTACGAGTACGTGGTGATGCCTTTTGGGTTGACCAATGCGCCAACAGCTTTTATGGATTTGATGAACCGGATCTTTACACCGTTTTTGGATAGGTTTGTGGTTGTTTTCATCGACGATATCCTAGTTTATTCTAAGACTAAGGAAGAGCATGAAGAGCACTTGAGGATAGTTCTGCAGACCTTGAGAGAAAATCAGCTCTATGCCAAGTTATCCAAGTGTGAGTTCTGGTTAGAGGAAGTGGCTTTTCTGGGTCATGTAATATCTAAGTAGGGGGTATATGTGGATCCTAGTAAGATTGAGGCCGTTACCAAGTGGGAATCGCCGAAGAATGTTGCTGAGATTCGGAGTTTCTTAGGCCTTGCCGGCTACTACAGGAGATTTGTGAAAGATTTCTCTACCATAGCGCGGCCTATGACATCCTTGATGAGGAAGGAAGTTAGATTTGTTTGGGATGAGAGTTGTGAAACGGCGTTTCAGACCTTGATCGGAGCCATTTGGTGTTCACAATTAAACATATGTGGTCGTTGGTCAATGGTCGATACAAAACACAATTTATACTTCACAAACAACTCTACAATTAGTAAAGAGGCAAGTAAAGGTCGGATCCCAAAGGACGGGTATTGAAATGAAGATTCTATTGCAACTAGTGGTGTCTAGGGGTGTCACGAATTGGGTTGATGTAGAAGGTCACTAAACTAGAATAACAATGAAATAAACTAGCAAGATAAATGAAATAAGGGGTGTAAACAATTGATTAAAAGCACTAGGGCGTCATGGGTTCATAGGGGATTCATGGGATATGATCATACAAACATGTTCTCAAATTATAAGCAAGCAATTATTGTTGTGATGGATCGAGTTGGGTTATATCATACAATCCTAGGAAAGTTTGGGTCCCGGAGCCGAATCTCTTGGATTGTACAACACCTACAAGTCGACTTAATCTTCCCTACTCAACACATGCATGGTCTAACAAGACTCGAGTTGGGTTATGTCTTACAAGTCAAGTTGAAAGGATAGAAGATGATAGTAAATGCAAGGATTCATAGGCTTAGCATTTCATCAAATATAACATGTGCATGTATTAAGATCAAAACAAGCAAGCAAATAAGATATGAAAGCATATTAATTTAAGCATGAATCATTCCCCATGTTGGTTTCCCCTAATCACCCATTAAACCCTAGCTAA
Source organism: Silene latifolia (assembly GCF_048544455.1). Classification (NCBI taxonomy): domain Eukaryota; kingdom Viridiplantae; phylum Streptophyta; class Magnoliopsida; order Caryophyllales; family Caryophyllaceae; genus Silene; species Silene latifolia. The sequence goes on from NC_133536.1 coordinate 34,485,817, forward strand.
GAGACTACTCACTCATTATCATATTGATCATGCTAGAAAGGTTGTCAATCATACTAACATAATGAAACATGATGAATAAATGAAAGTAATTAGCAATAATTAAAAAGGGATTAAGAGATTATACCTACTAATGATTCCAATAATAAGGATGCAAAGAATAATAGAAGAACTTGATGATTGATGGAAGGTTGTCAATCTCCCAATAAACCCAATAATCTTCTAATTACCCAAAATAAATGAAGAACAAGAGAGAGATTCAAGAACTAAAACTTGGATTAAAACTAGATTAATATTTGATTACAATATTGAAGAGAGATTTGATTGATATTAACTACTCTAAATATTGATAAGAAGAACATGCTCCTCTAATTAGACTAATGGGGTATTTATAGTGAAAATTAGGGAGGATGCATTAGGGTTAACTAAGGGCTAAACTAGTAATTACACTTTTTAAGTTGAGCAAGGAGCCTCCGGGATTATCCGAGAGAAGGGCTTCTCCATTTCGTAGTTAGAAGAACGAAGCTATCTGTGCTGTGATCCGTGCGGCTGGGAGTCGGGACGGCCGGATCTGGGGTGGACGATCCGAGCGGATCAAGGAACAAGACGCTCGGACTGGGCATGGGGAATCCGAGCGGATTCTGGTGAGGACGCTCGGATCGCAAGGACGGACGGATTCTCTACAATCCGTTCGGATTGTAGTTCAAAGAACTTTCCTTCTTCTTTTTCTTCCCTTTTCTTCACGAATTCCTTGGGGATTTCCTTGGGGACTCAAGGATCCTTTTCTCAACAATGCTCTTCTACTATGCTATGTACAAAGGCCTTCTAGTCTTGTCTCTCCTTGATGCTTGGTCATTGAATACGATCAATTTAGCCTCGTTTTGCCATGAAAATGCAAGATTCTTACTCCTTTCCTACCAAGGGATCAAAATCTCAAAGAATATGCAAAACAAAGAACTAAAGATAAGAAATGACCCAAATAGGCACTAAAAAGCATGGAAACAATGGTAATTTGGGGGCTAAATATGCGCTAATTATGGTCACATCAAATATCCCCAAACCGAACCTTTGCTCGTCCCGAGTAAAGAGGTGACAAAGACTAGGACCAATACTAACCTAACCTAATAATAATAGCCGATATGAGACAATTAGCGGGTCTCACTCCGCCCCTTCAACTCACAACAAGACAACCATGAGGTAGGATGCCTTCTTGCAAGGCAAGGTGGGTCTTGCCAAAATGGCGACACATCCAAACATTAGGCACACAAAAACACATAATGGATGCATCTACAAAAAGAATAGCCACTTTCCTCATCTAAGTGGCGGAAATTATCTACAAGGGAAGCAATTCAAGGGTACACAATCCTTCATAGATGCAATTTGTTCAAACTACTAAGCCTAGAAGGATACCAATAAATCACCTCCAAAAGGTGTCAAGCTAGGGTACCTTTGTCCTCAATCGTTAAATGCTTTTGTCAAGAGTAAACTCCCTATGGTGTTAGAAACACTGGAGGATCGCGGAATTCCCCCTCTTGCCTAGACAAGAAGAAGGGTCGTCCCCTCTCTACCATGCACAAAAATGGATAAGATGGAAAAGGGATCGATAGATATTTGAGTTTCACTTTGGGAGTTTGCTTTCATTTTTGTTTTCCCCCCAATTTCATTGGCATTTGACATTTGAGAATACTTCCTTTGCCATTTCTTTTGATTTTTGGCATTTCAATACTTGACAACTTTTTGCATTTCTTTTTGAACATTTTCAAAGTCACCCCAATTAGTAACGAGGGTGCCTTGTATTTGAAGCTTAGGAGTCTATTTTTGCTCCTCTTTTCATTTGATGCAATTTTGCAAACTTTTTTCTTTTCTTTTCATTTCATTGAACTCAAATTGATTTCTTTTTGTGCCCATTCCCTTTGATGACAAAAATTTATGGTAGAACATGGATGAATGATGGAAGTATGCATGGTTTCAAGGGTCACCTTGGAATAAACGGTAGCCAAGGAGTTATCACACCACAAGGTACTCTTGACTCGGCCTTAAACCATGGGTCAAAGGATACTAGCATGACACATCCTAGGGTGTTTTACAAGCATTCTAACAAGCAAAGTCTTAAGAACAAAAAGCATCTACTAGGGCTTATATACACTTGTCAAGCTTCCCAAATAGACGGTTTCGCAAAATTTTTCTAACCATGCAAACTACATGCCATGATGCAACTAACATATAAACATCCTAATGCAAATGATTCTACCAACTAGTATGACATATATTCTAAATGCAATCCTAGGTTCACATTGTTTTAACCGCATCAATCAAAATAAAGCCACATAGTCATTAACATAAAGAGGAAAAAGGAGATTGGAAAGATCATACCATGCGGTCTTCAATATCCTCATGTCTCGGATGTGGCGTAGTCAATCAATGTGAAAAAGGATGAAACAAACACAATATATACAAGACAATATATACAAAGGAAATGAACATGTTTTTGGATTTTTTCAATTTTTCAAATTTTTATGAATTTTGAAATTTTTCAATTTTTATGGTTTTTGGATAAAAGTTAAGTGTTAGAATTCCCATCCCCACACTAATATGGGCATTGTCCTCAATGGCCAAAATGATGGAAATTATGCAAAATGATGCATGATTTTCTATTCTAAATGCAATTCTACACTAAGCTATACTACATGATGCATGGTTTTTGTTATGACGGAGAGGATAATTTAGATTACCTCCCGTTGCGTATGCATTAACTTCCCCAAACCAAGTAAGACGCTATTGCTAATGTCAAAGCATGGGGGAGTTCATGCACACACTATGCTATGCATGAGACTAGATTGTCATTTTGGATTTTCAAAAATGGGAACAATAAAGAACACCTCAATGGAACCAAGGTGTGAGTCCTTTGATGTTGCTAGGACTAAATCAATCAATGATCAAAATGAAATAAAGTACAAAGAGATATAGACAAACCATGGGAGAGTAGGAGTCTCCAAGGCTAGTCTTCCATCATGCTATCATCATCACCACTTCCCTCATGAGAAGTGGTCACATTGCCACTTTCCTTGGCACTTTCTTCATTGCTTTCTTCATCATCATCTTCACCATCTCCTTCTTCATCTCCACTTGCTTCTTCCACAATGTTATCATCAAATTCTTCACCATTTCCAACAACCTCATTGTCTTCCACCACGTCCCTAGATGCACCCGGAAATAAGGCTTCTTTATCCGCCCAACTAGGCAAAGGACAAGATGGATCAAGGAGTCCTTGCCTAGCTAGATGTAAGAGGGGAGGATATTGAGCCAAATAGGCATTCTTCCGATCTTCATAAGCTTGCTTGTGCATTGCTTGCATTAGAAGAGTTACATAATCTTTTCCAATTTCAACTCCTTGCGGTTTGAACTCTTCATAATCATAGGGGTAAGGTGGTATAACAATGGAAGAGGAGGGAGTTTCATGATCACCCTTTTGTTGTTGAATGATGTACTCGGCGTCCTTGGATAGGGGAAGTAAATAGTTGGTCCGGTGGACACTAAGACGGCAAATCTTTGCGGGTAAAGTGAATGATCGAGCCTCACTAGTAAGCCACCCAAACTTGGTATCAAGGGGATTGTGAGCAACCCACTTAAACTTGTTAATCAAGGTAGACATATCAATAAGATGGCCACCATCCTTAGCCTTGTACTTGCTATCCTTATTGAAATTAGGATCAAAGTGCTTGGCTAGGACCGTGACTAGGCCGCCATTAACAATTACGGTTTGACCCTTCTTCCCACTATCTACATGGAGCCATCTATCAACCAATAGCCTCAAAGAATTGTAAGGCTTGGTATGAATTCTTCCAATATTCAAAGTTGATTCAAGGAGAATAAAATCGAGTCCCGTAAAATGATTGGTGTCTTTCCTAGCAATTATGGTATTTCCCACAACTTTGTGCCATACTCTTATGCCCGGATGATGGACCAAAAGAGCACGACAAGCTTTAAAATCTTCAAATTTCTTCCCGGAGATTGCCTCCCAAAGAGGCTCGGGATCATACTTCCCATATTGCTTATAAAATTTATGTTCATCGCTAAGACCCAAAATTTTACCCAATTCCGGAAAGGTAATGCGTCTACTAGTGTTAGCTAGACGAAACTCAATATTTTCCCTATTCTCAAATTTTGTCACTTTTAAAGAACTTAAGAATTCCAAAACAAGGGAGGGGTATGTTACTTCCTTCATTTCAAACAATTTCTTCAAACCCATGGCATTGAAAAAGACTCTTGTTTGCTCAAGAACACCTAACTTCTCTAAAGCATCTTGACATATGAATTTGGTGGATTGGATTTGTTTCATAGCAAACTTGACAAATGTATCTCTATGGGCATCGGAAATGAAAGTTACCTCCGGATAATGCAAGAGTTGGTTAATTACCGGAGTAGAAGGTGATGCTTCCATAGAAATTTGTTGAGGTGGTTGCACTTCCAAGCTTGGTGTTGCTACCACCATTGCCATAGCTTTCTTCATTTGTAGAGCTTTTTGCCTTTGAGAGAGAGATGTAGTCTTTGGTGCCTTTGCTTTTGCTTTTGTTGCTCCCTTTGTTCTTGCCATTTGATGAGCTAACCAAGTAAAGAGTCAAAAATCTTCAATTTGTAGAATGCCCAAATCGATTTGAAGGTGAAAGGCTTTGCCTTTATAAGAACAAAAATCGACTCAAAGGTGAAGATTTTGTGCTTGGTTTTGATTTTTGATGAAGATGGAGTGATTAATTTGTTGTTTGAAGGATGGTTTGATTTGATTTTGGTGATTTTTGATGAGGGTTTTTGTTTTTTGAGATGGAGAGGATGAGGGTTTTGATGTTATGGGTAGTGTTTATGAGTGAATGAATGAATGAAGGTGGGGGGGGGTGGGTATTTAAAGAACTCGACAATATAAGGACGCAGGCGCAATCCGTGCGGATTAGGCGCAATCCGCTCGGACTCTTCAGCCTCAAATTTTCAAAAATCCCGCCTAGAGACGGGCGGATTCTGGGGAATCCGCTCGGATTCTTCGAGATGAGACGGGCGGATTCTTGTCAGGACGGACGGATTCTTGTCCAGAGATTTTTCTTTGTTTTTCTTCAGCCTCAAGACGGGCGGATTATCCATAAGACGGACGGATTACTCGTGAGACGGGCGTCTTTCCGAAATCCGCTCGATTCTTCAACGAGACAAGAATTTTGCGCTTTCAAAGCCACAGCCCAAGACGGGCGTCTCCTGAGCGGACGCTCGGATTTCTTCGAGACGGCGGATTATCGAGAATCCGCTCGGATCCTTGTCCTTTGTTCCCGGATTTCCCTTATCATTCTTTCTTTCTTTCTTTCAAATCTTGTGTTCTTCATTGTGGGGGCACTACTAAGGCATGAATAGCCTAGGCAATTGCCATCCCCACACTAAGGTAAAGCACTACACATCAATTTAAAATCATTAGTCCCTCCCTCACTTCTCTCTTTTCATGACAATTATTTTGATCAAAGTAAATAAAATCCAAAAATGACAAAGATGCAATACAAAAATTAAAAAGTAAGTTAGGGAGTTAGAAATATTTACAAGTGGTGGTTTAGGGAGGACTCCACCAAACTCTCATTCTTGATGAGATGTCAAGGGGGCATGTTCAAGGTGTTGTTGATGTTGCTCAACACCTCGAAGAAATAATTAAAAGCTTGTTCATTGTTGTGGTAGAGGTCCTCAATAGACCGTGACCCTTGTTGTTGATCATGATCGATGGCATGCCCAATGTAGGGATTAAAGATCCCTTCAAATTCGTCATCCCAAAGACCACAAACTTCATTGAGTTGATCATTGAAAATCTCTTGCTTGGATGGAGACAACTCTCCCAATTTCTTCTTCTGGCCAATGAGGCCATCATCTTCTTCCTTGGTTGATTTTGATGAGCTTTGCAAGCTCTCCTTGCCACAATTCACTTGCTCTTTGAATGGAGCATCTTCAATTTTCTTCCTCCATTGGAGTTCCGATTTCTTCCTTTCATCTTTTCGGCTATAGTGATCGATCATGAAACATGGCTCATGCAAACGAGGAGCTCTCATGGTCTTGTCAAGATTAAAAGTTATGCTTTCATCTCCCACTTCTAGAGTAAGCTCTCCATGTTTCACATCAATCACCGCACCCGCGGTGTGTAGGAAAGGTCTTCCTAAGATAATCGGAATGTTGGAATCTTCCTCCATATCAACAATGACAAAGTCCACCGGGATGAAAAACTTCCCAATTCGCACCGGGACATCTTCCCATATCCCTAATGGTGTCTTCGTCGATCTATCGGCCATTTGAAGAGTGATATTGGTGCATTTAAGCTCTCCCATTCCCAACCTTTTACTTACCGAGTACGGCATGACACTCACACTAGCCCCTAGATCACATAAGGCTTTGTTGATCGTTGTGTCGCCAATGGTACACGGTATTGAGAAGCTTCCCGGATCCTTTAACTTTGGAGGTGAACTCCCTTGAAGTATTGCACTACTCACCTTAGTGAAGGCGATAGTCTCAAGTTTCCGGATTGACTTCTTCTTTGTGAGGATATCTTTCATGTACTTTGCATAGGCCGGAACGTGATTGATTAATTCCGTGAAAGGAATTGAGACTTCTAAATTCTTCACAATTTCCATGAATTTTCCAAGTTGATCATCAAATTTGGGTTTGGCTTGACGACTTGGAAAAGGAAGTCTAACCACAATGGGCTCCTTCTCTTTGGCTTTGTCTTCATTTTTCTTTGAACTTTCTTCTTTCGATGATTCCCCTTCTTTGGGACCTTGCACCACAACTTCATTCTCACTAGCTCTCACAACTTCATTCTCAACTTGCTCCTTCGGTGCTTCATATGTTGTACCACTTCTCAAGTGAATGGCACTAACCGTTTCATGTCTAGGGGGATTACCTTGAGGCGGTAATTGCCCCTTTTGCCTTTGTGAGTTTGAGGATGCTAGTTGGGTCAATTGTGTTTCCAACATCTTGGTGTGAGCTAGAATGTTGTTGATGGTGGTATCCTTTGCTTGGCTATCCTTTTGCATTTGGGTGAAAAACTCTTGTTGATTTTTTTGCATTTGAAGGACCGCTTTTTGGACATCAAAACTTTGGTCATTGTGGTGATTGTATGGATTTTGATTTTGGTAACTTTGGTTTTGATTGAAAAAGGGTCTTTGATTTTGATTTCTCATGGGTGGTGGAGTGTATGTTGGTTGAGGATTTTGGACATTTTGGCTCTTGTATGAGAGATTTGGATGGAACTTGGTATTTTCATTGTAAAAATTTGAATAAGGGGTGCCACTTTTGTAAGCTTGGAAAGCATTAACTTGTTCGGTCGTTCCCCTACATTCACTTGAGTCATGACCCAAGGTTCCACAATTCTCACATATCCCGCTTGGGATTGATGAGGATGCCGTCATGGCATTGACATGATGCTTTGACGATTTTGAGTTTTCCTCAAGCCTAGCCATAGCTTGTTCAAACTTCAAGTTGATTGTGTCAATGTGAGCACTAAGTTGAGCACCCAATTGAGTAACGGTGTCTACTTCATACTTTCCTCCTCTAGTAGCCTTGCGAGGCCTACTATATTGCGAATTATGGACCACCATTTCCTCAATCTTGTTCCATGTTTGATTGTCATCAACTTCGGTGAACATTCCATTTGATCCCATATTGAGAATGTTCCTTGAATCTTCATATAAACCATTCCAAAATTGTTGCACTAAAAACCATTCGCTAAGTCCATGGTGAGGACATGAGCGACAAATACCTTTGAACCGCTCCCAAGCTTCATACAAATACTCTTCATCCCTTTGCTTAAAACCCGTAATTTGAGCTCTTAGCATATTAGTCTTTTCCGGTGGGTAGAATTTTTTGTAGAAAGCTAGAGCTAACTTCTTCCAAGAATCTATTCCAAGAGTGGCCTTATCAAGGCCCTTCAACCATTGCTTTGCGGTGCCGATTAACGAAAAAGGAAATAAGACCCATCTTATTTGGTCTTGAGTCACGCCCGTTTGAGAGATAGCTTCACAATAATCACAAAATGTTTCCATATGAGAATGAGGGTCCTCACTAGGCATTCCCCCGAATTGGCTCCTCTCAACTAGTTGGATGAAGGCGGACTTGGCAATAAAATTACCGGTGAGATGTTGTGGGGTAGGAGTACCATTTGGTAAATCCTCCTCGGTGGGTATAGAGTGTGACGAGAATTTAGGCATTGTAGGTGGATTTTGTGGGATATTGTTAAATGGGTTCTCTTCTCCTTCTATTGCGAAAGGATTGACAAACTCACTAGTGGGTTGAACAACTTCACCAACACCTCCCAAATTCCTCCTAACAAGTCTCCTATTATTCGTCAAGGTACTTTCGATTTCACGGTCAAAAGGTAACAAATCTCTTTGTAACCTTCTAGACATGCAAAATATCAAACAACTAGAAAACAATTAGAACAATCCTTGAGGAGTTTTACTTCCCCAAGGTGAAAAAGACACTACTAATAACAATAAAAGAAATCTTAAATCAATTAAACACCATCCAGAACGGCGCCATTTTTGATCGGAGCCATTTGGTGTTCACAATTAAACATATGTGGTCGTTGGTCAATGGTCGATACAAAACACAATTTATACTTCACAAACAACTCTACAATTAGTAAAGAGGCAAGTAAAGGTCGGATCCCAAAGGACGGGTATTGAAATGAAGATTCTATTGCAACTAGTGGTGTCTAGGGGTGTCACAAATTGGGTTGATGTAGAAGGTCACTAAACTAGAATAACAATGAAATAAACTAGCAAGATAAATGAAATAAGGGGTGTAAACAATTGATTAAAAGCACTAGGGCGTCATGGGTTCATAGGGGATTCATGGGATATGATCATACAAACATGTTCTCAAATTATAAGCAAGCAATTATTGTTGTGATGGATCGAGTTGGGTTATATCTTACAATCCTAGGAAAGTTTGGGTCCCGGAGCCGAATCTCTTGGATTGTACAACACCTACAAGTCGACTTAATCTTCCCTACTCAACACATGCATGGTCTAACAAGACTCGAGTTGGGTTATGTCTTACAAGTCAAGTTGAAAGGATAGAAGATGATAGTAAATGCAAGGATTCATAGGCTTAGCATTTCATCAAATATAACATGTGCATGTATTAAGATCAAAACAAGCAAACAAATAAGATATGAAAGCATATTAATTTAAGCATGAATCATTCCCCATGTTGGTTTCCCCTAATCACCCATTAAACCCTAGCTAAGAGACTACTCACTCATTATCATATTGATCATGCTAGAATGGTTGTCAATCATACTAACATAATGAAACATGATGAATAAATGAAAGTAATTAGCAATAATTAAAAAGGGATTAAGAGATTATACCTACTAATGATTCCAATAATAAGGATGCAAAGAATAATAGAAGAACTTGATGATTGATGGAAGGTTGTCAATCTCCCAATAAACCCAATAATCTTCTAATTACCCAAAATAAATGAAGAACAAGAGAGAGATTCAAGAACTAAAACTTGGATTAAAACTAGATTAATATTTGATTACAATATTGAAGAGAGATTTGATTGATATTAACTACTCTAAATATTGATAAGAAGAACATGCTCCTCTAATTAGACTAATGGGGTATTTATAGTGAAAATTAGGGAGGATGCATTAGGGTTAACTAAGGGCTAAACTAGTAATTACACTTTTTAAGTTGAGCAAGGAGCCTCCGGGATTATCCGAGAGAAGGGCTTCTCCATTTCGTAGTTAGAAGAAGAACGCTATCTTTGTCTTTGTGTGATCCGTCCGGCGGCCGGGAGTCGGGACGGCCGGATCTTGGGTGGACGATCCGAGCGGATCAAGGAACAAGACGCTCGGACTGGGCATGGGGAATCCGAGCGGATTCCTGGTGGGGACGCTCGGATTGGCAAGGACGGACGGATTCTCTACAATCCGTTCGGATTGTAGTTCAAAGAACTTTCCTTCTTCTTTTTCTTCCCTTTTCTTCACGAATTCCTTGGGGATTTCCTTGGGGACTCAAGGATCCTTTTCTCAACAATGCTCTTCTACTATGCTATGTACAAAGGCCTTCTAGTCTTGTCTCTCCTTGATGCTTGGTCATTGAATACGATCAATTTAGCCTCGTTTTGCCATGAAAATGCAAGATTCTTACTCCTTTCCTACCAAGGGATCAAAATCTCAAAGAATATGCAAAACAAAGAACTAAAGATAAGAAATGACCCAAATAGGCACTAAAAAGCATGGAAACAATGGTAATTTGGGGGCTAAATATGCGCTAATTATGGTCACATCAGACCTTAAAGGAACGCTTGACCACAGCTCCTATCCTAGCCTTGCCAGAGGGTTGTGAGAACTTTGAGGTCTATACCGACGCTTCAAAGAATGGTCTTGGTTGTGTCTTGATGCAGGGAGGGAGAGTGATAGCCTATGCTTCGAGGCAGCTGAAGCAATATGAGGAGAACTACCCTACTCATGATCTGGAGCTGGGTGCAGTTGTGTTCGCTCTTAAGATTTGGAGGCACTACCTTTATGGCGCAACTTTTAAGGTGTTCTCTGATCATAAGAGTTTAAAGTATATCTACACTCAGAAGGAGCTTAACATGCGACAGATACGGTGGATGGAGCTGATTGGAGATTATGATATGGAGATCATCTATCACGAGGGTAAGGCTAATGTTGTTGAAGATGCATTGAGTAGGAAGAGCGTTCATTCGCTATGTACAGCTATGTCGTTGCTGAAGTTGAGAGATGAGATGTCTAGTTTGGGGATCTTTATGATTCGAGAGGGGGATACCATCGGGGATTTGACGATCGAGCCAGAGTTGTATGAAAACATCAAAAGTAAGCAAGAGCTTGATCCTACGATCCGGTGGAAGTCAAAGGTAGAGAGCGGAGCGACTTCCGGTTCTCTATACATCCCGATGGGAGTGTTCGTTTTGATGGGAGATGGTGTGTTCCCCGACGATGCGAGTTAAGGAGAATGATCTTGTCGAGGCTCACCGCACTCCTTATTCATTCACCCGGTGGTGACAAGCTTTACAGAGACCTTAAGAAGACTTTTTGGTGGCCGAACATAAAGAGGGATGTAGCTGAGTTTGTGGCTAGATGTTTGACTCCGCCAAAGGGTCAAAGGTGAACAAAGGAGACCCCAAGATAAGATTCAGTCTTTGACAAAGGCCCGAGTGGAAGTGGGAGTCGATCTCCATGGACTTTATTGTGGGGCTACCTAGGTCACAACAAGGTAACAACATGATTTGGGTGATTGTGGATCGGTTAACCAAGTCAGCCCATTTCGTTCCCATGAAGGATACTTGGTCTAAGATGCACTGGCATTGGGTTCTGAAAGCATGTGGTTCGGTTACATGGTATCCCGAAAGATATCGTTTCGATCGTGATGCGAGGTTCATATCAAAGTTTTGGCAAGAACTGCAAGAGTTGATGGGTACAACGTTGAAAATGAGTACAGACTTTTCATCCGAATGATGGTCGACAGAACGGACCATCAAGACCTTAGAAGACATGCTAAGGGCATGTGTTATGGACTTTGGGGGCAGTTGGGAAGACAGACTTGATTTGATCGAGTTTTCATACAATAATAGTTATCATACAAGCATTGGGATGGCACCTTTTGAAGCTTTGTATGGACGAAAATGCCGAAGTCCAGTTTGTTGGGATGATAGTTCCGAGGCAGTGGTTTTAGGGCACAACTGGTTCAAGATATGGTTGAGCAAATTCAGTTGATTCGCCAAAAGTTGAGAGCAGCTCAAGATCGCTAGAAGAGCTACGCCGACTTACACCGCAGGGACATTGAGTTTGCGGTAGGTGACAAGGTTCTTTTGAAAGTGTCACCTATGCGAGGTGTTATGAGGTTTGGGAAAAAGGGTAAGCTAAGCCAAAAGTTTATAGGTCCATATGAAATTTTGGACCGTGTTGGAGAGGTAGCCTACAAGTTAGCTTTACCACCAGCTTTGGATAGAGTGCACAATGTTTTTCATGTATCTCAACTCCGGAAGTATGTGAGTGATCCGTCGCATATCCTCGAGATGGAGAACATCGAACTTGATGAATCCTTGTCCTATGCCGAGATTCCTAAGGAGATTATTGATCGCAAGGTTCGTAAGACCCGGAATGGTGAGACGGTCTTAATCAAGGTCCTTTGGTCTAATCATAATGTGGAGGAAGCCACATGGGAACCTGAGGAAGCTATGCGAGAATGTTTCCCTAACCTTTTTGATCAGGTATTTTTGGTTACGGGGACGTAACCGTTGTCTTTTTAGGGGGGTAGGAGATGGTCGCGATGGTGTTTTGTTTTGTTTTTCCTTGTTTGGTTCGAGTCGGGAAATGATTTTGTGGTAACTTGTTGTGGTGCTTGTATAGTTCCTTAGAGTTGTCTTATGTAATTGGTATAGTCTTGTGACGTAGTGTTGTGCTTGCTTGTATAGTAGAGTGTGAACTTCGGGACGAAGTTCTTTTTAAGGGGGGAAGATTGTAACACTACGGATTTTCCTTGGTGACTACTCGACCGAGTAGAGCCTACTCGGCCGAGTAGTGCTTTGGCTGTGGGTTATTTTGGTTCTGCCGAGGAATACTCGGCCGAGTATAGTGAATACTCGACCGAGTATTGGACACTCGGCCGAGTATGCACTTACTCGACCGAGTGTCCGGTTTGGCGGAGTGTTATTTCGACGGTTTGATTAGGGAATGTTTAGGGTATTTTATATTTCCGCGTCAGTTTCTAATATCATTTCAAAGCTTTATCATTTCTACGTTACCCTAATCACACCCAAATCAATCCCTAATCCTTCTCTTAAGCATTTCGTGGCGTCATTGTGTGGGTAATCATCGTGATTCTTGCGTATAAGTTCTCGTTGCACTGTTGGTAAGTTTTATCTTCGTGATTATTTGTACTTTGTGGGTTACTGTACATTTATATGAGAATAATATTTTGGGAATTGTACAAAGTATAATCGTGTTGCATGATCATTGTATAGGAGAAGACTTCGTAGAGGAGCCTTTTTGATTGTTCGTGTTGCATACTGCTGTTGATTGCTAAGGTAGGGTTTCCCTACTCAGTTTACTGTGCTTTGCATGACATGTTGTTGTAATTATCGTTGTCTGTTGATCATCGTAGTATGGAGGTTTTTGTGACAATGTTGGTGTGAGGGGATTGAGATGACTGCGATGTCATGTGATTGTGATTGTGGTGGAGTCACTTGCGGGAGTGGCTTCACACCCTAGTTCGCCCTCCGTGGAACCCGCCACGGGAGGGGATGTGCACATTAAGGGACAGGGATCGTTGTCGCTCGTTGAGGAGCTGGACTAGGTGGGATCGGCTGCGGTCACCCACTGGCGGCGAGGATTACCTGTTGCGATGGGTAATCTGGCAGGGCTACACACTTTGGTGTGTAGTCGGTTACTATGTGAGCTTGGATGATTGGGAATTGGTGATGATCAGACGATTATTGCATTTGTTTGTCTTATTAGTTGAGTAATATTGACCCCGTTGTTATTTGTGGAATCTGCGGTGATCCATTCGGGGATGGTGAGCAGGCTTGACAGGTATTTCTAGTGAGAGCTTGGGGATTATCTTGGGAGATTTGCCACCACGAGTCATAGCATCACCGTCTGAGTCTTAGCGGGTTTTCCTTTAATGTTAAGACTTTGAAGTTGTATTTCGTTAGACAGTATTTGGTTTTGGATATGGTAAACTTTGCATTTCGCCGTACTTTAATAATAGTGCTCAATTCAGACGCTGTTGGTATGTACTAACCTCGGGCAACTGAGATGGTAACGCACTTTCATGGTAGGGTGGTCCTGGTAAGGCACCTTGGTATGAGGGGGTGTTACAGATAAAGCCAATCGACTACGAGTGATTAAAGATAAAGACTTGTACCCTATATCACTCGATTTGAATGACTCTCGTAATCCAATGGTATTTAGACGGATCCACAAACCATAGATCTTGAGTAAGGGGTGAGGGTACGTGTTAGGAAGCCCATAAGGACACCTAACCTCGCCCGTCAATAACGGCCTCTACTAAGTCAAGTGTCGGATTTCAAACAAGGTCATAGCTACTACGATATATGATATGCAAACATCGTTTTCAAAACCCTAACATGTGAAGTTTCTATGTCGATTTAGATGCAACTAAACTAACTTTGTCAAAGTTGTAATTTAGCATGTGGGTTGATTGATCTAACAACATATAAACGAAACAAACAAGGCTTGGTGGGAATGGGGGAGCCGTTGGGATCTACCCTATTACAACCCAGGCATTTCATGTCGACACAACGAGAAATTAAAGATACAACTCGATCTAAATACAATTGCTATATACAACACCGTACATGACACATTACACTGCCATTCGGCCTAGAAAAACGTGCACAAAGGGGTGGCCCACGGCTTACATGACTCACGGCCTTGGGTCACTCCTCGTAATGTGTGCTTTCACTTAATCTTATCGAATTAGACATTGGGTCACACACCAAAGCATGCATTAGCATAAATCGGGCCATGTTGCTTTAAACAACATGCGATTTACTACGCTCTTACTTGCATTGGGGCACAACCATCTAACCAAACAAGACTAAGGTTTTTAGAAGAGGTTTTGACTCGATAAAAGTAAAACTAATTACAAACAAACTACCAAACATGACTCGATAAACAAAATAATTACAAGATACGAAATAACGAGATAAAGATAAGAAAATAACGAGAAAAGGACCACAAGGACACGGCCAAACACGGCCTACACGTTCTAGCATACCCTAATTCTTAGGTTAGATTCATTAGGTTAGATAGATGATTGCGAAACGGGTTAGGAAACAAGTTAGAAAAACAAGTTAGAAACGACGTTGATAGATTGAGATGATGTCACGCCAAGGTGTATTCTACACGGCCTAAAGGGGTCAAATTAGGTCAAGTTCGCTAATTAAATTAACTCGTCAAGTGTTAATAAGAAGGTGCTAATCACGCACTCTTATACTAGCGAGAAATTAGGTGAAAGAGAGAGATGCATTCAATTAAGTTACAGAATCGTCAGTTGATTTTTAAAGCCATGTCGATGTACCCCAACGTGTCTAATTAGGTTATTTAATTGATCTAAAGTCGTCTAATTAAGTCATATGTTAAAAATCAGAGGTCAAACTAACATGTGAATGGTCCTAAGGTGGGTCGAATTACATGAAACAAAAGAGGGGTCAAAAGCGAAGAGCAAAGTCAGAATTCGTTTTATTAATGCCCTACCTTGAACACGAGGATATGTAAATGAGACGGGGGTTACGACCGACTGATGTAGCGGTTTTTTTCCCATCTCAAGTCAACGCGGGTGTTCATGGTGGTACTTTAACTCATACTCGGACTAAACTAGTTTCATAGTTAATGATAACAATCGATAAACAAAAACGGTAAACAAACAAAAACGAACTATAAGAAAACAAACATAAAAAACGAAATAAAAGGGATAAAGAGGAGGATTTGATGTACCCTCAACCTACATGTATCGTTGACACCGTCTTGGGTCGTAATCGATGGTAGATTTTATCTCGAGAGGCCGTCGTCGACGAAGAAACAAAGCAAACAACATGTTTTTTGCAAATCTGGACAGCAACTTTCAAACTGCGATTTCTCTCCCGTTTCACGGTGAAAATTCGATTTAAAAGATGTTTTGAAAAGTAGAAAGAGAGGAGAACATATATCTTAAAACAAACCCTGCTCGTTTTGAGTTATTGGGCACGAAAAACGAGCACAAACAGAACTGGACAGACAGGAAAAGCCGCGAAAACAGAGTGTATAACACTCTGTTTTTCGAGGGAATTCGTGTACTCTCAAGGGCAATTTGGCTCGTAAATCTTTGTCTAATGTGTAGATGGATGTTGTATGGTTAATTTGGAACAAGAAACTCTTATTTTGATGGAGGTTTGAAGGGAGAACGAAGGGTTTCAAAGAGGACACACAAACTGATTCTCAGTTTGTAAGTCGGTTTTGTCGAGGGTTTTTGGGAGGCAATTAGGGTTTGTTTATGGAGTTTAAAGCTTGTAAGTGACGGTATTATGTATGGAGAACTTAGAGGAATGAATGTATGGTAAAGGGGGGGTATTTATAAGGAGTTAAGGTAGGGTTTTAGATGGGAGAGGCAGACGGGCTCGGTTTGCACATAGCTGCTGTCCAGCAGCTTTTGTGAGGGTTTGAGAGGCTTTGTGAGGGGTTTTCTTGGTGTTTAAGCTAAGGTAATATGGGTAGGATACTAGGGTATGGGTTAGGGTTAATGGGCACGGGTTTTGGTGGTATTTGGAGCGGGTTTTGGGCTCGGGATTGAGCACGCAAAACAGGGGGGGCTGCTTTGTGTATACGGGCTGTTTGGGGAGTATTTGGGACAGGATTTGGATGGGTTTTGTGGTGGTCTAGGTGCTGGGTGATTGTGGGTAATGTGGAGCACGGATTGGTGGTGATGGGTTGCGGGTTTGGACCAAGTTTGATTCGGTTTAGAAAGGCTTTCAACGGGCTATGCAAACACGGGTAGAGGAAAGAAATTGGGCTGTGTTGGGGGGATGTTTGGGGCGAGATTTGGGTGTGGATATGGGGGTTCAAACTGGGTTGGATGGGTAGAGACCTAGGTTGGTTAGTGTACTCGAGATTCGTGCCAACTCGTAAAGAAAACGGGCTCAAAAACCGAGCTAAAATCGAGCTCCAAAACGCGTGGTTAAAACGAGTTTTCGATTTTCAAATTCGATTTTTCAAATCAAATAACACATTAAAATAAATGATTTTTCAAATCAAATACACTCATAAAATGATTTTTCAAATCAATTATTTATTTTATTTTCAATAAAATAAACTTGAGAAAATAAATTCAAAATAAAGCAATAAAATGAATTCACTTTAAAAAAACATTTAATTTAAATATCATTTAAATTAATAAAATACTCCGTCGACAACGCTCATTCTACATCGTAAAACGAACCCAAATAATGACAATGACAACTAATAAATACATGTGTCCTATCATCATCGAGTGTTTGTCGGGTTCTCTATAAATTCCGATATCGACGGATACGGGTATCTACAAAGAGAAAGAAGAGTTTTTATCTTTCTAAAACTCAAATTTTAGATGAATGAATAATGAATAATACACTAACTACATTTTAGTGTATATTAGGTAAAATAAGATGAAAAACCAAAATGGTTTTTCATCTAAAAAACCGGGTGGAAGGGGGGGATTGGAGGGAGCCAATGCATGCTTGAGTTGTTCTTCACAATGAGCATTAGGTTTGCATGGCTAGTTAGTAGGTAATCATTGTGCTTACCACTAACAAAATCAACTTAATTTAAGCCTAATCCTCCTCTTAATTTTCGGCACACATGGATAATATGGACTCCATATTATCTTTGTCAAAATGTCAATTTGTTTTATGTCACATGTCATATGTAACATAAATTTGTTATGTATTTTTAACATATTAAAAATCAACGTATTAATAAAAATACGTCATACACAAAAATCGACTTAGTAATTCATAATTACTTGTACCAAAATATTTTACCAATTTATAAATCACAATAACTTGTATTTATAATAATTCATTCAATTTCAATTGTTTCCTTAAACAATAATTTCATCTGAGTAATGAAACAATTCGGTTACTCAGACCGTATCTCATTTTAATCAAATTTCAATGAGACACGTAAATATTACTTCCAAAATCGTCCGTCAATTTTAAATAATTTAATTGACTCGTAACGTTATACGATCAATTAAATGATCAATTAAGCGTGTTGCCCTTTAGGTATGACCTAGAGGATCAACTGATCACCACCGTCGCACGACAGTAATGTCAAACTCTAGTCAGCCAATCATTACCGATATGTGTGGACCAGTTGACATTAAAATGTTACTTCCCAATTGTATTCTTTATAATGAGACTTAAATATGTGGTCATCATGATCAACAGTTGTGATCGCATTATTGTCGGAGGACACATATTCCAACAATCTCCCACTTGTCCTCGACAAGTGTGCGTCACCAATTCTCTTGTCCTATTACTATCTCCTACTCAATGCAAGGTGTCTTTCAGGTCGTACTTGCAAGTGATCATATCGATAGTGGTTTCCTCGATCTGGAGAATAACTGATTGACCGGATTTATCCACCATGGATACATTCCGAGCGTGGCCACGCATTTCCAGTTCATTACTCCTCGAGTGGCCCTGAGATATTGTTATAACTCTGACTAGGGGTGGACAATTCCTATCGCACTCATTCCCTTCAACTAGCCACAGCCATCATAACCCAAAATATGTCCATTTGACCCCATTTACGAAGGTCGTAGTAACACAAATCAAAGTTAATCTGAAACTGTGCCATCTTAGGTGAATAGTCTTTAGTCAAAAGAATCGACTCAATTGAATACTATAGCAGCTCTCGCCACGACCAGGCTATATAAATTTGCCAGAACTCTATAAGCGGTCATAAGGCCCGACAAAAAGTTCCTAGCAGTCTGCCTATGTGATCGACTAGTCATCTCACATGACTTTATGGCACTTGAACTTGCCATCAATCGCATCACACTCTTGTCACTTCGAGACGTCACCTCATACAAGTGACTATGGGCAAATACAATGCTAATCCATGTTCACTTTAACGGGGTTTAATTGTCTCCACAACCCGTTAGTATGTAACAAAGTATATGGTGAGTTAATAATAACTCAAACGACAAATGTCGACATCACACTCGGGTAGTCAATACAAGATTACAACCTTGTGATGCATATCGTAAGTGTGTAAACACTTGTTGATTTCAACAGAAGTTCAATATGTTACGTGTCCATGTGTTTAAACTTCTTTATCATATTATCCTTTACATTCATGTTACCACTCATAGCATGAACCTTACCAAGTACACATCAAGGTTCCCGACCTTGGTTTCGGTTCTTTATCTTGAAAGAACTTTCTTATCGATTATCACATAACGAACAAATTTGTGATGAATGATATAACTTGTACTGATCAAGTACTCCATCCACACACAATGCACTAGGTATATGTTTTGTAGAGTCTTGCAATAAATTGTCAAGATGATTAGCCTAGAACTTCTCACAAGTCCTAGCATATTAGGAAAGGTTAGTTTTGAGTAACTTCTTATTCAACTAAGTAACTTTCCAAACTTCCTATTTCTCCTTTTGGCTTGAAAAGTTTTAGGATTCTCTTAAATCCTTACATGTGCTCGGATTTTCATAAATATGTGCAACCTCTTGTCACATAACAGAGCATTCTGTCAAACACCGAAATCGCTCATCGAATTCTTCTCGAGAATTCATGACGTTTCTATTTTGGCTTACCAATGGTCCATCATGCTCTTATGCATATGATTCATAATTGGACATGCGCATGATTATTCTAATGGCGGAAACATTAGTCACTTTTAATCATGTCATCAACTATATTTAGGTTCAAGGAACGACCATGACTGCCAATGGCAATTCCATTTTCATTTACATGAATAACCTATGTGTATGTTGATTCGATGTGTATCTCTTAATACTAATCCAATATCTCTTGATGTAATTGGATTCATCATAGTCCATATTCATCCAGAATTGAAAACTCAAATACTTCCTTGTGAAAGAAGGTATTAGCTCGTCATTCTTCAATGAGTGATGAGTTGTTAACATTCAAAGGATGATAGCTCCCACTAAATTCCATGTCTTCACATGATAATTTCTAAACTCCCACTTAATTCCACATGTTTCGAAATTTACTTCTTAATTGAAACATTTCAAGAATTGAAATATAAATTGCATTGCCAAGTTATTAAGATAAAACCATATATGTTCCCATCATATCTATTCAAAATACTTATTTTGAAGTAGTCTCATCTTAACCTTATTAATAGAGATTTTAATCTCTAACTCACACATGTGTAGCAATGTCATTATTCAAATATAAATAATATCTAGAACACGTCCTTCGAAATACCCTTTCGGAAGGAGGTTTAACCATTTCATAATGAGGTTAAGTAATGACATCTGCGTGGTTAAAACTTAGCTATAGAAGATATCGGTATATCAATCCTTGCAACTCGTTTATAACTAGTATGTTACTTTGATTCATTTAGGCTCTTAAGTAAATCTCAAGGTTGAAACTATTGGTCAAAATTTTTCATAAACTAGTCAAAACTCTTGTTAAGACTTTATATTAGTCATTTTGTTCCAAAACTTTCTTTTGGTCTCCTCGTGTAGTTATCTTGAGAACATACTCTTATGATTACTTCACTTGGTCTCTTTAGTCATATAGAACTTACTTGAGACCATAGATCTCATCTATTGGGTATACTGTATAAATGGATATACCTTTATTCAAATCATTCTCTCTTGCGTAGATCTCATTTACACAAGTACACAAACTTATCTTGGTGTGAGTTGTGTCCTCATTTTTCTCCCACTCTATCTTTAGAATAAATACACTAGAGATTCAAAGATAGCAAATGAGACACAAATAATGATGTTTAAGTATAAGGAGAACTATCTCATAGATTGACTAATAGTTTTAGATTTCGTAAGTGTACTTGGTGATTGACATTCCTTAAAGAGAGTTTATAGACTCAATATCACTTTATAAATGATCATACACAAGCCTTAAGCATGTGGACATATAATGAATCCCGTCATTATAGTTGTCTATTAGATCACTTTAAGTGAATAATCATATGTTTCTAAGAGCAATCATTTAAATACGAATTTTAGAACAAAGGATAAAATGGTAAAACGGGTGACTTGGGTTGCAAACCAAGCCACCATTATCCAAAATACAACCAATTATCCAAAATACCTTTCCATGTCGAACACGGAAACTTAAAGGTTCTAAAAATCCAAAACATAATTAAAATAAGACAATGAAAAGCGAAGCTCCATGAAAGCTATTCCTAGCTTCTTGATGGTTTCTCATGCTTGATTTTCCTTTCCCTTGTCTTTGCTTGGTGGAGGCCCTATTTACAATAAAAAGGGAGATACATTATCACAACTTTGTATCATAATACCATAGTTGAATTAGAAACATAAGAGAAGGGATAGTCAATTACCTACTGGAGTGATCTTTCCAGCCTTAATATCACCAAGGTATTTGGAACAATTTCTTTTCCAATGTCCTATACCATTACAATAATGGCATTTATCAAGAGGACCGTTCTTGATTTTTGAAGTGAGAATTATTAGCCTTAGCTTTGGTGAAAGTGGGAGCTTGTTTCTTACCCTTCCTCCCATTCTTCTTGAACTTCCCCTTGCTCTTAGTGCTTATGTTAAGCACATCCTTTGGTGGGTTCACATTTAACCCCATGTCCCTCTCGGCTTGCACAAGTAACTTGTGCAATTCTTCAAGAGACACATCCTTGTCTTGCATGTTAAAATTCACCCGGAATTGAACATATGCTTTGACTTTGGACAAGGAGTGTAGAATCCTATCTACAATGAGTTGTTTGAGCACATGAGGGCTAACCTTTTGGCCCTCTTTGAAGTTGAGATCAAAGAATGCCGCGGCCGCCTCATATTGGACGATCCGCGGAGTTTGTGAAAACATTGTCACAAGCTTGGAGTAAATCTCATTAGCGGTGCCCATTTTAAAGGCTCTCCTTTGGAGGTCCGCCTCCATCGCAAATATCAACACATTTTTCATTGCGGCGGACTCCTTATGGTAAGCCTAATATGCTTCCCTAGTGGCGGCGGTCGACCTAGTAGTAGGTTCAGGTGGAGAGGCCTCGGTAAGGTAACGAAGCTTGTCGTCACCTTGGGCGGCTAATTTGAGTTGGGCATCCCAATCGGAGAAATTTGACCCATTCTTTTCAAGTTTACATCGATCCATGAAGGATCGGAGCCATGATGAATTAGTGAGAGGCGTGGCGTTAGGGGTCGGTGTTGCCATTTGTTATGAGAAAAAAAGTGGTCTACAAAACAAAATAGAAGGAGTAAAACAAATGTCGTTTTAATAATAATACTCGTAAAAATGTATAATTTAAACAAGTTTTATGAATTTTTCTAGTGACCTCTACCCAACTAGATAAATGATTCCAAGACCCAAATTCATATCGACTTAGGCACGGTGGAGCCGATTCATCCTATATCAATATAACTCGGTGGATTAACGTTTAATCGATTCTACTTTTAGAACTCTTGGTCGATAATATTACATTAACATTTATCTTTAGCCCAAAACACATTCAACAAGGGGACGGTGTGGCCGATAAAACCCTTATCGAAAAACTTTTGTTGAGTTTAATCCAAATTTCGAATAAATGTGTCCATGATCCAAACCCACATTAACTTGGGCACGGTGTGGCCGATTCATCCCTTATCAACATGAATTCGGTGGATAGACATTTATCACCCACTTCCCCTACGTAATAAGGTTTGTATCCCGGTGTGGCCGAGTTCACTCCCTCACGAAATAGGTTTTCATGGTTTCTACTCTTTGGTAAGGCTATGTCTCAATTGATTGTTTTAGCGAAAGGTCATGTCAATTTATTATCTATCACTTTTTAAGTGAACTAAAGCGGTGAACTACGATAATTGTAATTGACACGGTCGATAAACTCGATGAAAGAAGATGCATGTTTTAGTTATGGCGATTTAGCGATGCATGTGACAAATAAATAAAATGCAAAGCATAAAAATAAATCCTAGTATGGCCTTCCTAAAAAGAAAAACTATTTAACTATTACATATTCGGAAACCAACTCCATTGGTCCCTTGAACTTCGGTTGTGGCACGCATCTCGAGGTAACACCGTCTTTATGTATCGCCATCTTGAAGAAATCCGTCTTTGGGAACTCCGAAATAATTAAAATTACATAACAAATTACATAATTTCCTATTATACATTTGTAACTAAACTAAAATAAATCTATTAAATTACAAAACGGTGATACGAGATCACAATAAATTACAACCGAATCGATATTCCCATACATTTCGGGTAATACCAATTAAAAACTAAGGCCATACTAAGTAAAAATTACATAACTCAAAAATTACATAAAATAAAATTATGACAATCATAAGAAAAATACAGCATTATAATATGTATGAACATGCCCAATTTTATGCTAAATCGCCTTTAGATAACCAATATCGTATATTACTCGGTTTTTACGGATTTGCGTGATTTTAACATTTTATAATCACAAAAATTACATAAATTCATATTTATGCATAAGTTAATTATAATTCACAACATCTTGTAATTATAATTAACCATTCATTCTTATCTTTATTGTTTCTCAAACAATAATCATTTTTATTAATAAAGTATTTCAATTACTGAAATGAATCTTATTTAATCACATTACAATAAGATATGAATATTCTCTCTCACAAATGAATTGTTCAGTTTTAAGGAATTGATTAACTTGTATCGTCATACAATTAATCAATTTATCTATTAAGGGAATTGTCCTTTAGGTGTGACCTTAAGGGATCAACTGATCACCACCGTTAAACGACAGTAATGTCTAACTCTAGTTAGCTGATCATTACTGATAAATGTTGATCAGTTGACTATATAAATGGATCATCTCTCACGTATTCTTAATATGTGATTTAAACATGTGATCGCACTATTGTTGAGGACACATACTCCAACAAACAAGGTTGTGTTTCATGCAAATGTTTGTCGCATTATAATTGAAGGTACAAGTAGCATTATTTTCTAAGGCCATAGAAAACGAAATGTGTATATGGTAGATTTAAATGTTGTGTCTACTAACTCCTTTTCGCGCATGAAAGTTACACTTTATGATCCTTTTTTGTGGCACAAACGTTTTGGTCACATTAGCTCACCTATTTTGAATAAACTCAAAAAATGGGACTTGGTTGAAGGACTACCTAAAATCAGGTTTGATCAAGAAAAAAATGTGTGACACTTGTGCTAAAGAAAAACTGTGTGACACTTGTGCTCGATAGAAACATGTGAGATCATCGTTCAAGCCTAAAAGAGTGGTAAGCACGAATCAAGCCCTGGATTTATTACACATGGACTTATGTGGTCCCATGAAGGTAAAGAGTAGAAGAGGATCCAGGTATGTCTTTGTCCTCATTGATGACTACTCAGAGTATGTATGGCCTATCTTTCTTCATTCAAAAGATGAGACTTTTGATGAATTTGTTTGTCTTATGAAACTTGTTCAAAATAAATATAAGACTAACCTTGTCTCAATTCGTACGGATCACGACACCGAATTTGACAATCAAGCCTTTAAAGAATATTGTAGAGTTAATGGTGTAGGATATAACTTTTCTTCACCACGAACTCCTCAACAAAACGGTGTCGTTGAACGTATGAATAGAAACCAAGAAGATATGGCTCGTACAATGCTCTTATGTAGTGGTCTACCTCGTAACTTTTGGGCTGAAGCCATTAGTACTTCATGTTATATTCATAATCGTACTCTGATAAGACCTATCCTAAATAAAGCTCCTTATGAACTTCTAAGAGATCTTAAACCTAATATCTCTCATCTTCGTTGTTTTGGGTGTAAGTGTTTTGTTCATAACATTGGTAAGAATAGGTTAAGTAAGTTCAACTCTAGAAGTGATGAGGCTATTTTTATAGGTTATTCGGATCATAGCAAGGCTTATAAAGTCTTCAATAAAAGAACACTTTGTATTGAAGAAAGTATTCATGTTATTTTTTATGAAGATAACGTGTTCGATAAGCCCTTACAGGATGAAGAAGAAGACATGAATGAACCTGACTTTCGCTTTTCCAGAAATGATCCTCCAGAATTGGAAACTGGGGATAATGAGATTGAAGGAACAAATAATGAGCTTGATTATTCTTCAAATGACAAAAAAATAGAAAACTTAAGTTATAGTTGATAATACTGTAACTTTGTCCCAAGATAAGGATCCTCAATCCAATGTTATAGATGATGTTACTATAACATTGAATCCAAATCAAGGTAATGAGTCTGAAGTTATACCTGACTCAACTACAACACCAGGATTGGATTTAGGGGGAACATCCTTCAATTATGAGTCAAATGAAGTTGGATCAAGTCGAAATACTGAAGAACCAAGTACTTCAACAAAATGGAAATATAAGAGTTCGCACCCTATGGAAAGCATACTTGGTAATATTAAAAGGGTGTTCAAACGCGACGATCCTTGAACAACTTCTGCTCCTTCTATTCGTTTTTATCAACAATCTAACCAACAAATATTAAGGAAGGTCTCGCAGAATCAGATTGGATTATAGCTATGCAAGAAGAGCTTCAACAATTCGAACGGAACAAAGTTTGGTACTTAGTTCTTAGACCCAAGGATCGATCTGTAATTGGAACAAGATGGGTGTTTAGAAATAAATTAGATGATGTTGGGGTCATAGTTCAAAATAAGGCAAGATTGGTGGTACAAGGCTATAATCAATAAGAAGGAATATATTATGACGAGACCTTTGCACCCATTGCTCGTCTTAAAGCTATTAGACTTCTGATAGCATTCGCAGCTCATAAAGGAATGAAACTCTTCCAAATGGATGTCAAGACGGCGTTTCTAAATGGGTATCTACAAGAAGAAGTCTTCGTAGAACAACCTCCTGGATTAAAGGATAAAAAATTTGAAGACCATGTCTTTAAATTAGACAAGGCATTGCATGGATTTAAGCAAGCACCAAGGGCCTGGTATGATAGATTATCAAAACTTCTACTTGAGAGTTGATTTAAGAGAGGATCTGTAGATAAAACCCTCTTCCTAAAATCCGAGGATTATTCTGACCTTCTGGTTGTTCAAATCTACGTCGACAATATTATTTTTGGATCAACCAACCGCAACATGTGCAAGTATTTTTCATAATTGATGACTTCCGAATTTGAGATGAGTATGATGGGAGAATTGAAATTCTTCCTAGGTCTGTAAATTCAACAAACTGAGGAAGACATCAAAATTTATCAACAAAAATATATTTAGGAATTAATTAGAAAGTTCGGAGTGGAAAATTCCCATGCAATGTCTACTCCAATGGTAGCAGATAAGAAATTGACTTTAGATGAAGACGCTAAGTCAGTTGATGAAACAACTTACCGAGAAATGATTGGGTCATTTCTATATTTAACTGCAAGTAGACCAGATATCATGTTCAGTGTATGCGTATGTTCAAGATATCAATTATCTCCCAAAAAATCGCATATGACGGTCGTAAAAAGAATCTTATGATATCTTATTGGCACGTCCAAACTCTATCTATGGTATCCTATGGAATGCCATTTCGATTTTTTCGGATATTCAGATGCCGATTATGCAGGATGCTCACTCGGCAGAAAAAGTACGTCAGGTGTTGCCACATTTGTTGGACTATGCATTATTACATGGGGTTCAAAGAAGCAAAATTCAGATACCCTTTCAACAGCATAAACCGAATATATTGCAGCAGGACTGGTATGTACTCAATTATTGTGGCTTAAGCAACAGTTATGTGATTATGGTGTTGACGTAGGTTGTATTCCTATTTTATGTGATAATACGAGTGCTATTATTATTTCCAAAACCCCGCGCAGCACTCGCGTACCAAGCACATTGAAATTAGACACCATTTTATATGTGACCATGTTGAAAAAGGGAATATAAAACTTCAATTTTGTAGTAATGAAAAATAATGGGCAGACATTTTGACAAAGTCTTTGGCTAGAGGCCGTTTTGAGACTTTACGGGTGGAAATTGGTTTAATCGGTGACACCTAAGCTTCTATAAATGTTTAATCTCTCAATGATTGATTAGTATGAGGTACGATTGTATGATTGTGTCCGTATATTTCGTTGCATGAATATTTACGTTTTATAGAAATTTATTTATCGTATGTATTCCATGTTGTATTTAAGAATTTATGTTGCATACAAACTTATTCTCTTAACAAAATTAAGATACACCAAAACACTTATTTGCCAAATTATATCAAAAATCTTTTCCACAATTCCTTCATACCATATCTCGTCCAATATTTCTTATGCTTGCCATATCTATACAAAATATTTTATACACTATTTTCCTAATTTATGTAAACAACAAACTCCCTAAACCTAGATTCCCACCTATACCCTATATCAACCCCCCAAAAAAAAAAAAAAAAAAAAAACTGTTTGCCTTGGTCAATTATCAAACTTGCATTCACTTTTTACTTTACCAAATGCAACCACTCGATCTTCACACCGAAACCAACACTAACCACAACCATGCAATCAACCACAACCACTGTCATCCCATCAACCTAATTCCTCTAACTTCACTCCAACGACCCAACATCCATCATCACCTTCCTCTTTGTTTCATGGTCGGGATGAGTCGGTTTCCGAGGGGAAATGAAGACGGCTCAATAAGGGGAAGAATAAGGTTGTAGTATAAGATGTTGAAAAAGATAATGAACCCAAGGTTGTTGTTCGGGATGGGATTTCAAGGACTTTGTTTCGAGAGCCTTCGAAGAGCGCAATCAAAGCCGGTTTAAACCACGTTCGCATGACAAAGGGCCGAAGCATCTTGGTTTCTCGGGTTTTAAAGTACTCCATTCATGGTGGAAGGTATTATCCTAAATCTTGGTTGTCTCAAATTCCGTCTTTAAAGTTCTTTGTGGATTATCTTGATTTTCAAGGGTGGAGTGATGTTAGTCGGTTCTCGGGTCCTACTTACCCAATTGAGGTTGTTCAGTTCTCCGTTCATGGTGAAAGTTAAAGGGGGAGTTGATACGTGCATTTTATATAGCCTTTTTAGTCTTATTTTACACGTATTTTTATGCATTTTTATACTATTTTGTATTGCAATATGCCCCGAATTGGCTACTTTGGGTTATTTTGTCTATTTTGCAGAAATGAACCTGAAAGTGGTGAAACCGTGCTCTATTCATCCTATTTTGCATGAATTTTGAGGAGACGGGAATGTTAGGGTGAGAGTTATGCATTGGGATGCGTGAAGGGTGGTCAACGAAGCAGTCAAAGACGATTTAGAAGCTGACTTGGAGGAAGAACACTCGATCGATGGGTTTGTTTGGTCGATCGAGTGGTTTGGAATGTTGAAGAGGTCGATCGAGTGATTTGCTGTGCTCGATCGAAATGCTGTTTAGAGGGTTTCCTCGATCCAATAATCTTTCCACTCGTTCGAGAGGATTATATCTTAAAGTCCTCGATCGAGTGGTTTTAAACTGCTCGATCGAGTGGTTTTAAACTGCTCGATCGAGAGGTTTTGATATTACACGGGCTTAATTAACCCGTGTTGGACTTATTTCTTGATAGACGTTGTTTTTCTATTTAAGCATTCATAATTAGGTTATTAATTACGTTTTTTCTCATACTTAGAATGCCACTTTACTTTCTTTAATACCTTTTTCTACTGTAACTTTCTTCCCTTAATCTTTTGCTTAGTGGATTTGATATTTACGCCGGAATCGCTTGAGATTGTAATCGCTCTTCTTCTTTTAATCTCATTCTTGTTATTAGTTGCTTTAATTCCTTGTTCCCTTACTTAATTAATTTATGCCCTAATTAATTTATGCATAATTACTATTATTGCATCATGTTTCTAATTAGTTTATTCATCATTATTATTATTGACAACATCTATATATATATATATATATATATATATATATATATATATATATATATATATATATATATATATATATATATATATATATATATATATATATATATATATATAAAAGAGAGTTTTTTCGAGCGATCTGAGAGCGTCCACATCATCAAAAATCAATTTAGGAAAGTATAATTTTTGATGTAAAAAATAAAGTGGAAAATCTTTTAATTATTATAATATGTATATTTCCTAAATTATATTCAAGTGATATTTCTAATTTTTATATCAAACTTTTACATTTCATTTGGCAAAAAAATATCGTTAAAAAAATTATGAAAATAATATTATTAGCTTTGTGTTAAAAAATGCTATCAGAGTATAAATTTCATATTATTTGCACATATTAAAGATGGTGTACTTCTTAATACGTAAAGTTGTGTCCTTTTTAGTATGTTTTGTCCCACATTGGAAAATAAGTAGGTGTGGTGAATATATTACATATAAATAGTGAAATTGTCCTACATCGAAAGATTAGTATAAGCTGATGTGATCCTATGATTATAAATAGGATGCATATTTGGAACTTATGTATCCACCCAAAATTTTTTGAGTCTCATAAATATTGTTTTAAAAAGCTCTTAATATTTTCTATCATTATCTACGATATGATATAAAAAATAAAGTGGAAATCGTTGGGAACTACTCGGGAAAGAGTTAAAGAACATGAACAAGAAAATCAAAAAATAACTAAAGGTTTTACTAATGGTAGTCTCCTGACACAATACAAGACTAAAGATATTACTAATGGTTGTCTTCTGAATGCAGTAATAGAGCGTTAATGAGTTGTTATATGTACGATGTAGAGATCCATATCTAATGATCGAGACTAAGTGATTTTACCTTCAAAGAAAAATAATATGTATACAATAGTGGTTTTTTAAGAAAAGACATGTATTTCTTGGTATGTTATATCTTTCACATTGAAAAATAATGTAGGCATTATAAACATACTACGTCTAAATAATTAAATTATGTATCTCACATTGAAATAATAGTATACGGTAGGGTGATTCTATAAATATAAATAGGACGCATCCTTGAAACTTATGTATTAATCCAAAATTTTTTGATATAAAAGATATAGACTTTTTAGTATGTTATATGTCCCACATTGAAAAGTAATGTAGGTATAGTGGATATATTATGTATAAATAATAGAAATGTCCCGTATATATACATTTTCTATATTATATTAAAGTGATGTTTATAATTTTGATATAAAAACTTTATATTTCATTTGAAAAAAAAAAGTATCGTATGAAATTATATAATTAGATTGTGATAAAAAAATGCTATCATTAGAGTGTATATTGTATTGTATTGTATTTTCTCATTATTAAATCGGGTTGATGTCAAAGTAGGTGCAAAAAAAAAATGGTGTACTTAGTATGTTATTTGTCCTACATTGAAAAGTAACGTAAGTGTGGTGAATATACTATGTATGAATAGTAGAATTGTCCCACATCGGAAGATTACCATAAGGCATGGTGATCTTATTATTATAAATAGAGGTCATAACCCAAAATCTTTTGATTCCCGTAAGTATTTTCACAGATAACTCTTAAAAGAGTTTGTATTACTGTCTCTACAATAATGATTTCTAACCTAAGTTAATGTTTGGAAAATCTTTAAGTTATTATAATATATACTATGTATTTCTTATTTTATATTCAAGTAATGTTTCTAATTTTTATATAAAAACTTTTAAATTTC
This sequence comes from Silene latifolia, assembly GCF_048544455.1. NCBI lineage: Eukaryota > Viridiplantae > Streptophyta > Magnoliopsida > Caryophyllales > Caryophyllaceae > Silene > Silene latifolia. The sequence continues at coordinate 34,516,174 of NC_133536.1, forward strand.
ATTTGACAAATAATGTAGGTAAAAAAATTATGAAAATAATATTATTAGATTCATGGTAAGAAATGCTATCATTAGAGTATATATAAATTTCATATAATTTGTACATATTAAAGATGGTGTATTTCATAGTATGTTATATCTCTCACATTGAAAAATAATATAGGTGTGATAAATATACTACATATAAAAAATAGAATTTTTCCACATCGAAATATAACATAAGGTGGGTGATTCTATGAGCATCCTTGGACCTTAGGCATCAACCCAAAATCATTTGAGTCGCTTAAGTATTGTCTTGGAGAGCTCTTAAAATTTTATATCATTATATTTTCTATCTATAGATTTTATATGTCCCATCAACAACAATAACAACAACAACAACAACAACATCAGAGCCTTAATCCCAAAATGATTTGGGGTCGGCTGACATCAGATATTAAATGTCCCATATTGAAAAATAATGTAGGTGTGGTAAATATACTATGTTTAAATAATATAATTAGAATTATGTTAAAAAATATTCTATCATTAGAGTATAGGTTCTTATCATTTGCACATGTTTTAATTATGATAAAAAAAAATAGAAAACAAACGTCAATGGTAGCATGTGTAATCTATCAAAGTTCAAGATTACCATGAGAAATTTCCAATATTATAATGATATAGTTAATTAAATTTGCATTTAAAAGAGATATATTCGTACCAATAAAATAATAAAGGGGGTATTATTTTTTAATTGTTATTTTATTGCCACGCCATCAAACTTAGCATCCATTTAACAGCCTTTACATTAAGGGGTACCATGGGCAAAAAAATGGAACCTCAAGGGTACCATAGACAGATTTTAAAATTAGGGGTAACATGGAAAATCTAACAAAATTAAGCGGTACCACGAGAAATTTCCGTATCTCAATTATGTTAAATTTTTTTTGAAGAAAAACAACGTACACATATTAATGGAGAGTACTTAATCATATTATTAAATTTAAATATAACTATTAGATATAATGAGTAGCAATTGTCTGTATTCGTTATTCGAGATCTGGTTGGATGTTGAACTAAGTGCAAAAAAGATGGAGTAATTCTGAGTATGTTATTTGTCCCACAATGAAAAATAATGCAGGTTTGATTAATATATATTACCCACGTATATATTAATCTTTTATTTTTTTTGAAAGAGATATTTTAATAATATGTAAACAATCATTAGACATATAATGTAAACATTAAACGCTTAACGTTTTTTTGCATTATAAATAAGCTAATTATCCCGTTGCAACGCACGGGCATTCAAACTAGTTAGTAATATGAATAGCTAAATCCTTTCATGTTGGGACTAAGGAATCCATGATAGGATTGTGACGATGTAGCGAATAGACTAGATTGTTTACTTGTGAGAATCTGTACCCATGGCAATTTAATTATAATACCGACTTAGTTGAGTGCACTCTTCTAAGTTACTTTTAATCTGGTTAAATTTAATCCTGGATCGGAAGATTGGACTAATTAGACCTGGTATGAACAGTAGATTACCCTGACGAGGACGGAAGTTAAGTTGGTGGAAATCTAGGATAGAAAGTGGACCGCAAGGACCTTTCCTGTATCCGTCTTACAGTAGATATCTAGGCTATTTTTAGTTGAGTCGCTAGACTACCATGGTGAACCGAAATCCTGACATGTTCTCTCTCATTTGATCATCTTTATTATATTTTCTGTCTTTTATTGCCCTTTCTTTACTGCTCTTTCCTTTAAACCTTTATTAGTTTAGAAACTAAATTCAAACCCCCCATTTTGTGACCAAATAGACGGGCCTTAATAGATATCTTGCCTCCCTGTGGAGATCAACGCGACTTCCCTAGCTATATTAGTTAGTGACCAGTTGGTTATTTTTGGTAGGTACACGACTAGCCTGTCAAATTTTGGCGTCGTTGCCGGGGAGGCAATAGCCCTATTTGTTCTTGTTTTCGTTTATTTTTATCCGTCTCAGGGAATTTTTATTCCTCGAGACAGTTCTCATTTATCTCTTTCAGTGCTGTGTATGCCCAGGTCAAACAGGTCGGAGTTAGTTCCTGCTAATCCTTAGCAAGAAAGACTGTTTCGGCATAAACTCCGTTTGCAAAGAGAACTGCGAAAGGAAGACTTGAGTACTTTCGAGCCCGAGCTACAATACTTTTTATTTGCAGAAGACCAGTCTTTAGAAGAAGACAATCTAATTTCTGCCAAGCCAGTAAAGATGCCTAACATTACAAGTCATTCGGAGCCTAAAGCATCCTCTATTCCTAAAGGTTTCAACATCCAAACTGAGGACGGTAACACTCTCGATTTCCGTCCGTCCTACATAAATATGGTGGAGAGAAATCTATTCCGAGGTGTGGCGGGTGAAGATCCGCGCAAGCATATGGAAGTCTTTACCGACTATTGTTCTACTATTCCCGCTACCAAGGGAGTAACTCAAGACAAGATAAAGGAAGTTCTTTTTCCTTTTTCTCTAACTGACTCAGCCTGTGAGTGGCTGACTGATCTTGACCGGACAGCTGCTGGTATCACCAATTGGGAGACTCTCGCACTTGCCTTCTGTAAAAGATACTTCCCTCCGCAGCGCACTAATCAGCTGAGGGGTAAGATTACTAGTTTCAAGCAGGCACCTGATGAGACTTTCTATGAAGCTTGGTGTCGGTTCAAGAAGTTTGTGAGGTCTCTTCCTCACCATGGTTTTGATCAATGGTTCTTATGCAACCAATTCTACAATGGGTTATATGATGACCATAGAGCTATTCTTGACGCCTCATCCAACGGAAGATTTCAAAAGAACATTGATGACGATAAGAAATGGGGCGTTATTGAGGAGATGGCGACCCATTATGCTGAATATGGGAACCCACGGGACGGTATTCGAACGGTCCATTCAGTTGATAAGGCAGTTGTGGCTCAGCTGGAAGCCATGAATGCTCGGTTTGATAGAATGGAGCTGCAATCTGCTGGAGATCAACAGATGGTTCATATGTTGACTAGATAGGACACTGTCACATGTGAGAGGTGTGGAAGCAATGAAGGTCATATTGCTATTGACTGTCTTACAGAGAAAGAACAAGTCCTTGCCATTCAGCAATACAGGCAAGAAGGAGGTTCTTATTACAACACTCAAGGGGCAGTCCATCCCAATTTGAGGTGGACAAGTCAAAATATTCTTAATCCCACTCCTCCACCGCAGCAGCAGCCATATATCCCTCCTCACAAGGCTCAACAAGGCTTCCAAAAGCCTCCTTCTTTTCCTCCACCGAATCAAGGTGCATCATCTTCAAGTGGGGTGAGTGAGCTAGCTGAGTTAAAGTCAATGTTCCAGTCGTTGACAAAGCAATGGCAAATGAGTGACCAACAAAAAAAAGCTTCAATCAAGTCACTTGAAACCCAAGTTGCTCAGTTAGCCGCGAACTAGTCCACGAGGAAACATGGTCGTTTGCCGTCTCAATCAGATAAGAATTCGCACGAGACGGTGAACTTGATTAATTTGCGAAGTGGTCGCTCTTATGAAGGACCAAAACTGTCAACTTTTGATAGCATATCAGACCCGAGGAAGGCCATAAATGCTGATGAACAGTCAATTGTCGCTGAAGATAAGCTTACCACGAAGAATATACTCGATCGATTGATCTCTGGTGGTCGATCAAGTAGAATTGATGAAGAAAGCACTCGATCGAGTGGAAATGATGCTCGATCAAGAGAACCGGATAATCAAGGGATCGATCGAGAGGTAAATCACTCGATCGAGTGAAAAATCTGAAGAATCTGTTCGATCGAGTGGAAATTTGCCTCGATCAAACACTACTGCTATTGAGGAACTCGATCGGGAGGCTAATATTTCTCGATCGAGTGAAATTTCACCTGGAAGGACTCGATCGAGAGGCAAGAAGTCTCGATCGAGTGAAAACGAGCTTGAACCTGCTGAGACGTTAGAAGAGAGAAACAAAGGGCTCGAGATTCCTATTATCGTGCCCTTCCCAAGGCGATTACAGGGCACGGACGCCATCAACAGCTCGGTAAATTTGCCGAGCTCCTAAAAAGTTACAGGTCACTGTTCCATTCGCCGAGTTGCTGACACAGGTACCCTCTTATTTAAAGTTTATGAAAAAAGATTTATCACGTAAGAGGCATATCAATGATCAGGAGACGGTAGCTTTGACTGAGGTAGGGACTGCCCTAGTTCAAAACAAGTTGCCACCTAAAAAGTCAGACCCGGGTAGTTTCACGATTCTGTGTCGCATAGGTACCCATTTGATTGATAACGCGCTATGCGATCTTGGTGCTAGCGTGAGCGTCTTACCTTTCTCTCTTGCTAAAATACTTGGTTTGAATAAATTTAATTGCACAAACATGACCGTACAGATGGCCGACCATAGTATATCAAGGCCATTAGGAGTAATAGAGGACATACCTGTTAAAATCGGGAGATTCTTTATTCCTGTTGACTTCGTAGTGCTTGATATTCCCGAGGACACTCACACCCCTATTATTTTAGGGAGACCATTTTTATTCACTGCTCGCGCAGTGATAGATGTTGGGGGTAAGACACTCACGTTTCAGGTAGGAGATGAGGAATTAATTTTCCATCAATTTAAGTCTCGTAGGGCTCCCATGCAAGCTCGACCTTGCAATGCCCTTTCCTCTACTGACTCTCATATTGACACTCTAGATGAAAATTCTGAATTTTGTGCTGCCATTGTAACCCCTCCACCTCAGACTGAGAGCGAAAAGGAGGAACATTCGTCTGTTTTCCTTGCTGCAGGTACAGATGGAATAGATGCAAGAGCTGTCAAAGGTCGTAGTGCAATTAAAGACAATCAAAATGGGAATGCTAACGTCAAAGCTGATGGGAAACATAAAGGGACGAGAAAAGTTTGCGCATATGTGGATGTTGACTATTCTCCCCCTACTGGTTCAAATTCAAGCTCATGGAGAACAAAGAGGACGGTCAAGGATGATGAAGGGACCTCCTCCAGTCACAAGCCCTCTGTTGGGATACTGAATTGTTTTGGGAATTGAGCGGGAATGCCCCGTTGTAACAAATTGTAAAGATTAATTTTAAATTCCCGTTGAATTTCTTTATTACGTTTTTAGGACTGCTAGAATTTAGACTATTTTCAGCGTAGTTAGAAAGACTATAGACTGTTACTTTGTGATTTGGTATGTTTAAGATATGTTTGCGAGTATTTTTATGCAGGTTTGGGGAGATAATAACGCATTTGGATGACTTACACGAAGAAAAGAACTCGATCGAGTACTTTTTGTACTCGATCGAGAGGAATGCACATGAAAAGGGTTCGATCGATCAGTTTCAAGTTACTCGATCGAAATGGCAAATATAGGGAGTACTAGATCGAGTGGATTTTTACTCGATCGAGTGGAATACGGCCAAGACTTCTCGATCGAGTGATATAAAACCACTCGATCGAGTAAAATAGAGTTTCGCACGAAGGAAGTGTCCCTTTAACTTCTATTTTCTTCTTTCATTTTATTTTGTTCTTCATTTTGCCCTTCCTTTGCACGACAAATCCCCAAAACATCCATAATTTTTGCCCAACACCAAATCTAACACCCACAATTTGTTCCTTGCTATTAAATCGACATTTGCCCTCTAATTTACCCTTTAAACTAGTTCTCTTTCGTGGTCAATTTGGGTAATTACGGTTTGCGGTTTTCGATTGAAAATTCGCCATTTTGCATCAAATTTAGTCGTTTTTTCTTGCTTATCTTGTGGGTTTATTGATCAAGTAAGTTCCCTTTTTACTCCTCTGTTAATTTGTTGATTGCTTAGATTATATTTTAGCAATTAGGGGTTTAGGGTTTATGTGAAAGTCGAATTTTTCGACTGAAATTGGGGGTTTTGCGGTTTATCGTTCAATTGTTAGTTTAATTACTGGTCATTCCCCCATTGCTTACTTGATTAGGATGGACAGTAGTTCTATGCCTTCGTCTAGTTCGACTATAGTTCCTTCCTCTCATTAGACGGTGGTCCCTGCTGCCACCACCGTCACCACGCCTGTTAGTACCACTGCTACTACCCCCGTGTTACTTGTTACTACTGATGGTACTGTTGTTTCTGGTGCTAGCTCTGTTTCCTCTTCCATGTCGGTTTCCGCCTCTGTTCTTGCTAGCACTGCTGCTAGCTCGGCTTCAGTTTCTATCACTGCTGCTTCTACTGTTTCAGCCACAGCTAGCACCTCAGGTACGGTGACCACCCCTGCTGCGTGGTCAACAGCTATCACAGCTGCTTACCGGACGGCCTTAATACCTAGTTCCGTCAGAGGACGGGCTGCTACTTCAGGTACTAGAGGCCGGGGTCGTGGATGAGCCACTCCTACTGCTGGCCGCTCTGCTGGCTGTGTCGCCATACGAGTGGATGATTCACTCGACTCACACCCCGACTATCCCGAGGTAATCTTTGTTAACGGTATTCATCGCTCTCGATTCTTTGATTTAGTTGACTGTGATTTTCTGTCTAATAAGTTTTTGTGCCGTCAGTCACTTGATAAACTTGGTATTTACGAGCCTGTTGTTGAGATTTTGAGGGGTACGGGGATGTCGGGACTAGTGACCATGAGTGCCTTGACCTTCAAGGAGCTGACCCTTGAGTTTTTCAGCTCCTTTACCTTCTCTTCTGGGGCTCACAATGCCGACCCCACTTGTGCTTCCGTGTCTTTCCGGTTATTTAACATGACTTTTTATTTGACTTTAGAGGAGTTTGGTACTGGGCTAGGACTTTCTTTTATGGGTGACACTGTCGCCCCTAGGAAAGTCATCCGCCAGTTGTGGAGGACCTTGGCACGGACTACTTACAAGGAGCAAAAGCTCGCTCAGGTCCACCTTCCCCCAGCCCGATATTTCTTGCGTCTTATGGGTAATACTATTTTTGGCCGTAAAGAACCAAACAATGTGAACAACATTGAGCTTTCTATTATGGGCGGGTACCTGAACATTGATAGTGAGGGCCCCTATGTCCTCAACATTGCTTACCTGACCGCCCAGTACTTTCACACTGTAGGGGAGAAGACTACGAACACCATTGTCTGCGGTGGCATAGCCACTTTTCTTACCCGTTCTCTCTTCCCCGCCTTACCTCGTGACTTACAGTACATAAACTCTGACAGGTACCTAGGCATTCAGGCTATGGTATCCATGTTTTGGCTTGCTTCCGACCACCAGACTTGGAAGATTGGTGGTTCCTTGTCTAAGACCCTTCCTTGCACCACCCTACCTCATCTCGTTCCCCTGCCCACTGTTGAGGGCAGGATACCACCACCATTGCCCATGTACCACCTATCGCTTAGAACACCTCCTACCATATCCGCTTCTAGGAAGCGGAGGAGACCTGAGACCGGAGAGGGATCCACACCTTCTACGGATGGCCAGACTTCCACAGTCATTCCTACCCCGATCCCTACTCCTACTCCTGCGCCCGACCAGACACAGACACAACCGGTTTACCCGGCTAATTTTTTACCTCCTCCATCCTTTGAGGCGTCTGCGGTCATGGGCCAAGGACGTCGTGACCGTTTCTTGTTTGAGCTTGTAGAGAGGTAGGCTCGTATGGAGCGGGACATAGCTCTTACCTTGCTCCCTGTATACGAGTACCACATGAGGCGACGACGTCCCATTCCTCAGGGCTGGCCACACCCGTCCTTTTACCGGTACCCGGCTGAGGGGTACCCTGAGTCAGCCACTGACGAGGAGAAGGACTTAGCTGAGGAGGCAGCGAGGGCTCAGGCTGAGGAGGTGAGGAGGAGAGAGTAGGAGGTGGACCCGGACTACACTGTGACGGTGGAGGACGTGACGGACAAGGCTGACGAGTAGCTACTGGTCTACTCACTTCCCCTGTTTTCAGGCTGGTTTGAGAAAGTTCGTGTTTTGTATGTACATTCTCGCTCTTTTATTTCTCTTGTCTCCTTTTTATTTCTGTTTTTCTTTTTCATTTATTGGTTGTATTTTCCCGTTTCCCGTATATATCTGCTGGTGTATGCTGGAGGACAACGAGGGCGTTGTCCGTTTTTGTTTGGGGAGGGTAATGCATCCCTTTTAGTCTGCATTTGCATTTGTTTTGCATTCACGTTTCTATTTTTTAGCTTGCATTGTTTTCATTTATTTCAGGAAAATCTTAATAATCCAAAATCTTAAAAATCCAAAAAACATTAAAAATTTTCAAAAATTGATAAAATATTCACATTTATTTTTGCATATAGGTTGAGTCGGAACGGTTGATTTCCGTGATGATATTGCACTGTAACTTGTCATTTTTACTTGAGCCTTGCACTTTTATTGACAGTTATTAGCAAAGTCTTACACATAATCTACGAGTTTTTGTTCAAATTTAGCTGACCGTGTAGACTTGACCTAATAAATTGGCAACTTACTCTATAATTTCTGAGATTTAGAGCCTTATAACTGGTGACATTCATGACCGGTTTACATAGGAATTGAGAGTAGTACTCCTTGCATAGCATGTTCATCATTTTTGCACATTCATGACATTTGATTTCTTGTCAATTGCATACATTCGGGTTTGTGGTCGGTGTCACATGCAGGGAGGTGCTTGCAAATTTGCTTTTCTTACATTTTTCACCCATTTAGCTTCACTTAAGCCAAATTTAGCCTTTTTGACCCATTACCTACATCCGAAACTCAACCTACCCAGTCACGCTAGTTTAGTGTGTCTTTTGTGGTATGTTGGTCCATTTGCGAGTTTGGCCCGTGTTTATTGTTGCAGCTGGTAGAGGAATGAGAAAGGAAGAGAATGAAAAAAAATGAAAAATGAAAAAGAAAAAAAAAGGAAAAAGGAAAAACATGAAAGAAAGAAAAAGAAAAAAGAAAAAAAATGAAAAAAAGAATTTAATTGAATCACGTAAGGCAAAAGGAAGAAAAAGAAAGAAAGTTTGAAAAAAATTGTTTGATTTGTATTGTTTGATTAGTTAAGACCGTATTAAAAAAGGAAAGTTTGTGATGGTCTACTCCTTGTTTTTATTTATACATTTTTTGAGGAGATAGTGTATTTGGATAGTGAGATGCGTGCCAATGAAGGGCACTTGTGTTTATTTTCAGTCAGTTGAGATTCGGACGGTCTTATATGGTCCTGTTTAGGAACTAGCTTGGCGCTTTTACCTCTACATTTCCATAATTTATTTTGCCTTTTCTCACCTGAACCTCACTTTCCCATATTATTTGTAAGCCCTCGGCTGTGACGGACATTGTTGGTTGGAATGTGTGCATAGTACTTGAATCGTCTATCATTTTTTGTTGCATGCATGCTATGTAGGTCGCAATTTATGTGAGCGACTGTTTCTCTTTCTCTCTTATACATATATAATTCACCCTTTACTTCATGAGAGAAGAGTGACCATGTGAGAATCTGATTTTGTTGGTCTTGCAAGGTCAATAGGTCAGCTTTATTTCTGGACATTTTATAATTCGTTTGCGTATTGACTGTTGTACTTATAACTGTTGATTTCTGTTGCATTAAATTGGTTCAAGTGGACAAGTTATAGCTAGCTCTGAGTTTTCATTTCCGTTCCATTAGTTTGCATTTAGTTTACTCGAGGACGAGTAAAGGTTCGGTTTGGAGAGATGATACATGCATTTTATATAGCCTTTTTAGTCTTATTTTGCACGTATTTCTATGTATTTTTATACTGTTTTGTATTGCAATATGCCCCAAATTGGCTACTTTGGGCTATTTTGTCTATTTTGCAGAAATGAACCTGAAAGTGGTGAAACTGTGCTCTATTCATCCTATTTTGCATGCATTTTGAGGAGACGGGAATGTTAGAGTGAGAGTTATGCATTGGGATGCGTGAAGGGTGGTCAACGAAGCAGTCAAAGACGATTTAGAAGCTGACTTGGAGGAAGAACACTCGATCGATGGGTTTGTTTGGTCGATCAAGTGGTTTGGAGTGTTGAAGAGGTCGATCGAGTGATTTGCTGTGCTCGATCGAAATGTTGTTTAGAGGGTTTCCTCGATCGAGTAATATTTTCTCTCTATCGAGAGGATTATTTCTTGAAGTCCTAGATCGAGTGGTTTTAAACTGCTCGATCGAGAGGTTTTGATATTACACGGGCTTAATTAACACGTGTTGGACTTATTTCGTGATAGACTTTGTTTCCTATTTAAGCATTCATAATTAGGTTATTAATTACGTTTTTTCTCATACTTAGAACGCCACTTTACTTTCTTTGATACATTTTTCAACTGTAACTTTCTTCCCTTAATCTTTTGCTTAGTGGATTTGATCTTTACGCCGAAATCGCTTGAGATTGTAATCTCTCTTCTTCTTTTAATCTCATTCTTGTTATTAGTTGCTTTAATTCCTTGTTCTCTTACTTAATTAATTTCTGCCCTAATTAATTTATGCCTAATTACTATTATTGCATCATGTTTCTAATTAGTTTATTCATCATCATTATTATTGACAACATTAGTAATATGAGTAGCTAAATCCTTTCATGTTGGGACTAGGGAATCCATGGTAAGATTGTGGCGATGTAGCGAATAGCCTAGATTGTTTACTTGTGAGAATCTGTACCCATGGCAATTTAATTATAATACCGACTTAGTTGAGTGCACTCTTCTAAGTTACTTTTAATCTGGTTAAATTTAATCCTGGATCGGAAGATTGGACTAATTAGACCTGGTATGAACAGTAGACTACCCTGACGAGGACGGGAGTTAAGTAAGTGGAAATCTAGGATAGAAAGTGGACCGGAAGGACCTTTCCTGTATCCGTCTTACAGTAGATATCTAGGCTATTTGTAGTTGAGTCACTAGACTACCATGGTGAACCGAAATCCTGACATTTTTTCTCTCATTTGATCATCTTTATTATATTCTCTGTCTTTTATTGCTCTTTCTTTACTGCCCTTTCCTTTAAACCTTTATTAGTTTAGAAACTAAATTCAAACCCCCCATTTTGTGACCAAATAGACGGACCTTAATAGATATCTTGCCTCCCCGTGGAGATCAACGCGACTTCCCTAGCTATATTAGTTAGTGACCAGTTGGTTATTTTTGGTAGGTACACGACTAGCTTGTTAGGTGTGTTGCATGCACTCGTAATGGTGTCGACATCACTGTCACCATTGCCGACTTTTGCCCTGCTTTCAAGGTTCCTCATGATGGAACCGAGATAATTCCGAGTCAAGAATGATCTAATGTGGGTGATGATCAACAATTGATTATTAAGAGGTATTTTGATGAGGTCGCTTCCGAAATTAGCAACATCTTCGTTCGTCCTCTTTCTCCCAAACTCAAGTTCTTTTTGAACTTTTTATGGAACAGAATCGTTCCGAGAAGGGGAGGACGAGACAAGGTGTCAAGCTATGAAGCTATTATCTTGTATTTGTGGTTAGAAGGTCGAAAAGTGAATTTGGCTAGTCTTGTGTTTAATCGGATTGTTCAAACTAGCATTACCGTAACTAAAGAGAAGCATTGTACTACTCTTGATCTCCTTTCCGGTATGCGGATTTCGAGGTTACTAGAAATTAAGCGGTTTGTGAGTCGGGAAAGCTATGGTGTGAGTGCTAAGGACGGTATGTGTGACCTTGTGATAAAATTAATGAGTCTCGGTTTTGAAGGACCCGAGTTGGTCTTTGCTAAGGGTAATGACAAGGGTGTTAATAAGGTTGGGATGGCGGCTATGGAAGCAAAATTGGATGTTTTTATGGGGCCATTATGGCTAAATTAGAGGAGCAAACCACGGTCTTGGCTACGATTATGTCCCGTGTTGGGCAGTCACGGTCCTCGGTTGGCGGGTTGGATGATCCTCGGGTTTGTGCTTGGATGGAGGGCATCAACAAAAGTCTTGAGGGATTAGAAAGGGGATTGGTAACTGTCCGTGAGGAAGTCTTTCAACATGGTGATCGTCTTTCCTTTCTTACTAGTCAAGGGGGTGCTTTGGTGAAAGACGGGAAAGTTATGAAAGCGGATCAAGCAATCACTTTGGAGGCACCAAAGGCCTTGTCTTTGAAGGTCCTTAACTTTGAAACAAGCCTCAATGCCCAAGCTACTCTTGTGCGAAGTTGTTTTGATCGTCTTGATGCTTCAGAATTCCGTACTCGTCCCGACTATGTTAATCCTTACAAAACTCGTCACCCTTACTCCTATCTTGCCCCGCCCCATTTTTCGGATTTCCTCTAGTTGCATTAATTTCTTTTGTTTTCATTTGGTGTATTTTGCTTTCCTAAACTAGCTCCCTATTCGGCCCATTTTGGCAGACTACTTGTGGCTTGGCCCGGTAGTCCTAAACATGTTATTCCATTCGGCCCATTAGGCTTAAGCATGTTCTTTTGGATTGTATGGTACTATATTTTTGTAAGTACTTATGGTTATTTACTGTTTATCTATTTTTATTCATCGTTCTTATCTCTTGTTTCGTCATATATTATTCTAGTCATTCTATGTTTGTTCTTATCTTTTCGATGATGTCAAGAGGGGGAAGATGACGGTTTTATATTGAGGAGGAACTATATACTTAGTCACAATTTTAGGAGACTTGCCATCATCAAAAAGGGGGAATTTATTGAACCATATAGATATATATGTTTATGTTTTGATGATGTCAAGAGTACTTGATATTTTATATACTCGTTGCGCGTAATTGTTTGTTTAGTCTTTTAGATTGGACTTACTAATCGCAAGCTTTAAAGAATTATGATGAAAGTATACAAGAACATATTATGATCAAGCCCTCAGTCAAGGATCAAGATATTACAAGATATTGAAGAATTATTCAAGTATTCATGAAAAGATGAAGCTTATTTAGAGATTGACAAGCTTGAATAACGAAGAATCCTACATTCGAGGATCTCCTAAGAAGTTAGAATAGCGTAGGTGATTATCTCGTAATGGTAACGTGAGAATGTACTTCTTAAACTAGTAAAGTTATAGCCTCACAGTTATAACATTGCTTATATAAGAGCTCAATGTTATAGCTCTTCTATTATAACATTGAGATGTCAAGTTTATACGATACACGACTAAAATGTTTTCAAATTGTTTTTGAAAAATATTTTTGGTTCTTTTAAATGTTTTAAGCAAAAAGTATTTATTTTACAAGGAAGCTTATTATAATACTCCGTATTTATAAGTCTTGGGGTACTCTATCGAGTAGCCCTTACTCTGTCGAGTAAGGGTAAGTTGCGAAATAAAATAGTTTCTGACCTGTTGGGTACTCGATCGAGTAGCTGGGGTACTCGATCGAGTAAGGGGGTACTCGATCGAGTACCTTGGATACTCGATCGAGTGTCCGGTTTACGGGGAGTTTTTCTCGGGTTTTGTTAATTATGCGATTAAGGTATTTAAACATTATCGTCATTGTTTTAAATCACTTTTACAAAACCTAAAACCCTGTTTAAGAAAGAAAGCAGCCACTTCATCTTCCTAATCGCATTCTTAGCAATTCCGGAGTTCGACGGTCGGTTCGTGTCACGATTCGTATCGTTGAGTTCCTTGCGTCGAGGGTAAGCTTTTAACGTAATTTTTATGATGTTTTGCTAAGTTTGGTTAAACCCTAATTTAGGGTTTGGGGGTTTTTATGAGTAGTATGTGATGTGTAGTCTTTATGTGTGATGTGTTAGGAGGAGGATTCGTAGAAGAGGCGTTTTGATACAGCTGTAAATACCGTCTGCTTGTTGTGCTTTCCAGGTAGGATTTCCTACTCAGTATTAGTCCCATAATGGGATATTGGTGATGTCTTTGTAGTTAGTTGTTTGATATGATGATTGTGTTGTGTTTGTGGTTGTGATTGTTGTTGATGGTTCTCGAGATGCGTTCTCGGCTGAGTGGGGTCACTTGCGGGAGTGACTTCACGCCCTAGTTTCGCCCTTCGTGGAACCCGCCACGGAAGGGGATGTGCACATTAATGGACAGGGTTATCGCTCGTATGATGAGCGGGGCTTAGGTGGGAACGGCTGCGGTCCCCCATCGGCGTGGTAGGTCCAGGTGGACGGTCGATATTGAGATGATGGGAGTTAGTGGTGTGTGTGTGTGTGACAGTTCAGCTGTCTGTTTATCTTATTACTGTTATCTATATTGATTGTGTGATTAGTACTGACCCCGGTGTTGTTTTGTAAACCTGCGGTGATCCATTCGGGGATGGTGAGCAGATATTGAGCAGGTATTGAGATGAGTACTGGCATAGCTGGGATGCCACGACATGACGATAGGAGTCTTCCGCTGTAGCCTTAGCTTATTTACTTTTCAGTTAGAACAGTCATTTAAGAACATTGTATCGTACTTTGGTTTGGTTTTGGGGATTGTATTTATTCATTAAACTATTTATAATAAACGTTGTTTCTGTTTTGTCTATTTGATTATCATGCCTCGGGCGACCGAGATGGTGATGTCCTCATACCTGAGTGGTCCTGGTAAGGCACTTGGAGTATGGGGGTGTTACACTTATATTCATATTTAGCGTGTTTTTATTTCAAGCTTATAATTAGTAATTATGTTGAATCAACTTATGAGTTGAGTCATATTACTAATTAGGGTTTCTAATATTACATACTCATAAACCCTAAAGCTAACCTAATATCAAGCTAGAGTTTTCACAAAAATCAAGGCCCATGAGCCGTGTTGCTCTCGTGTGAACTTAACAATATAGGTTGATCATAGTTAAGATTTTATTCTCTAGAATTATCTTAACATATCTTTTATATTTAGCATGATATGGTTATATATGATAAAGATTTTTATTATGGAAAATCTTATCATATCTTAAAGTTTAAGAAAAAGATATTGAGAGAATTATTGAAAAAATTATCTTTTTGTTATTCTCTATTATCTCCTAAAATTTGAAGTATAGAAATAATAAGATATGATTTGTGTACATATCTTATTTTTCAGTCAACTAGGGTTTCGTTGAAACCGTGTATATTACTTCCTCTTGTTCTATAAATACTCTATAGTTTGCAACATTTAAAGTAAGATCTTTGAGCATGGCTTTGATTTATTTCAATAAACAAAAACCGTGTTTTAAGTGCAAGAAAACTGTTTTGTTTATTTTCGAAAGAGGTCGTGTGTTCTTATACTTGTGTATTCGTTCTTTCGTTATCGTTATAAGATAATAGTGCTTGATTGATTTCTTACTCGTTCATTAACGTGAACTTCTAGTAGAATCATTAGTGCTTTCTTATTAGCGTAAGTTAGTCATTCGAGTATTTAAGGACACTCACTTGAGTTACAACTAGGGTTAGTTGTACGAGTTGGGTTAGTAATTTTTTACTCCGTAGAAAGGTACTAAATTTATTAATCGAGAATAGTGGTCATAGATTTCGATTTGTGAAACTGAACCACTTCAAAAATCCGTGTGTCTCTGTTTCTCTTTCGTTTTGTTTACACTTTGTTTTAAATCGTTAATTAGTTGATTAGTTAAAGTTTGATCAATAAACTTTAAATAATTAATTATATACTTACAATAGAAAAAGTAGGCTAAAGTTTTTAATCCTCAATTCACCCCCCCCCCCCCCTTGAGTATTTCGGATCGATAGACTCTTCAATACCCTAGAAAAACAAATGAATGTAGTACGTAGAGGTCGAACCACAGAGAGACGGGAGTTGTTAATTAGTTGTTATGGATTGAACTTTTATCTCGGTAGGTTAACGTTTGATTGGTTTGGTTTCATGTAATGATAAAACAATAATAAAGGAAATGTCTAGGGAGATCGAGTCACACATGCTAATTATGTAAATGCTCATGTAAAGTTAGGAAGTTGATTTTACGATAAATGTTTAGGCTTAAAGACACCCACCTTACGATATTAGTGTCAACCATAGAAGGGTCCTAGAGAAACTCTCGTTTATGACTAGGTCATCCTACTACACATGTTTAGTCTAATCCGATTCCGTGCCTCTCGATTTATAAAATGAATTAACAAACTTATTCTACGATTACGGCCAATAACCAAAGATTAAACGATGTGGCGCAAACATGTGATAGAAACAATTAGACAATATTAACTTATCCTCATTTTGACATTTACATATTACTTAATAATGCATGGCTTCCCTTACTCCTTTGACAAATGAAACTACTCTAACATGATGAAAATGGAAACTAAACTAATGATAAATGAATTGATGAACATAATGAAAATATTAATAGAAATACCTTGCAATGGAAATGGAAATGGAACTTGGAAGAACAAAACTTGAAATCTAAATTGTAAATGAACTTGAATGGAAATTATATTGAAATGCTTAAGGTAAAATATTTGTAACATAAAACTAAAAGTAATTCTAATTCTATTTTAAACTAAGCTAAACTAAAGACTAAACTAACGTAAGACTTAGAGAGAATATTATGTAAAAAAAATGTATATCGAATGGTGTGTCAAATGGTGGTGTCGAGTCCCCTTTATATAAAACTACCCCGATCGGGGACATGCCACCCCGATCGGGGTTATCACTATCCGGGTAGTTCCCAATTAATTCATGATTAAAGTCTTGTGGAATCCTATGTTTTTTTTTGTTAATGTGCCTTTAATATCCGGTTTTAAAATTCTTTTAGCATCTTTATGAAGCATCCCATGTTGAGCATCCTAAGAGCTTTGTGTGGAGTTTGCATTTGGGCTTGACTTCCTTTGACTTTGATTTCCATTTTCTCTTTTAAATCTGTAACATTTGTTCATGCAAGTCCAAACATCACTTCAAGTTGGTCCATCTTACTTCTTTGTTAGCCAAGCTTCTAGTTTATTTGAAAATGTGTAGGATTAAGCTCCTAAAAGCTCATATACCTACAAAATGTGGGGAAGCATACAAAATAAAACTAGGAAGCAATATTAGCTCAAAATCACTAAGTTTAGTGCATAATGACATAGAAAATGGAGCTAAAAAAAGGGGTTCAAGTGTAGATAAAATGGACTTATAAACATATCATCAAAAATCCTTTGCATAACACGTTGGTATATTGCTCCTGCATTCTTGAGATCAAATGGCATAACTTTGTAGCAAAATATCCCCTTCTGAGTACAAAACTCAGTGGCCTCTTGATCTTCAGGTGCCATGAGAATTTGATTTATCTTACCGTGCAATCCATGAAGGAAAGAGTTTTATGTCTGGTCGTTGCATCAATCATGAGCTCTATGACTGGAAAAGGAAAATCGTTGGTTCGGTTATAACTCGTCGTCAAAAGCTACCAACCAAAACAATATTTATAACTTCACAAACTACTCTTAGCAAAGAGGTAAGTAAAGGTCGGAACCCAAGGGACGGGTATTGATGTAGGATTTTCAATTGTAAATGGTTATGTCTAAGGGTGTCACAAATTGGGTTGAGATGAAGTTGGTCTAAACTAATTAACAAGACGTAAAGAAAACAAGTAGAGCAATAAAAGGGGTTTGATCAAATGATTAAAAAGCACTAAGGTGTCATGGGTTCATAGGGGATTCATGGAAGTAGATCATACAAACATGTTCTCAAATAGATGCAAGCACTTATTGTTGTGATGGATCGAGTTAGTCTATATCTTACAATCTCTAGGAAGATTTGGGTTCCGGAGCCGAGTCGTCTATATTATACAACACCTACAAGTCGACTTAATTCTTCCTATTCAACTCTATGCATGGTCAAATAAGGCTCGAGTTGGTGTATAAGCTTACAAGCTTCATTGAAAAGATAGGGGATGGATCAAAAAATGCAAGGATTCATAGGCTCGCATTTCATCAAACATAACATGTGCATAGGTTGAAATCACAAAAAGAAAGCAAATTAATTAAGAGAACATATTAGATTAAGCATAGATCAATTCCCATGTTTGTTTCCCCTAATTCCCCATTAACCTTAGCTAAAGGACTACTCATTCATTATCAAGTTCAACATGTTAAGAAGGTTGTCAATCATACTAACAAGGCAAAACATGATGAATAAATGAAAGTGATTAACAATAATTAAACAAGGGTAAAAAGGAATTATACCTATGGAGATGATCCAAATAATAAAGCAAAGAATAATAGAAGTACTTGATGAATGATGGAAGGTTGTCAATCCTCCGATAAACCCAAATGATCTTCTAATTACCCAAATAAAATTAAGAACAATTGAAGAATTAACGAAAGATTAAGATGTGATTAATATTGAAAAGTGTATTACAACTAAATTAAGAGAGTATTAAGAAAGGATTAAGATGGGATCAAGAGGATATTCAGAGAGCTTGCTATTCTAGGTAGTACAAAGAGGTATTTATACTAAAGATTAAGTACAAGAATTAGGGTTACTAAGGGCTTAAATGACTATTAAGACCCTAATAAAACTTGAGGAAATTCTACTCCCTAGGGATATGCGTGGATCCTCCTTGCTAGTCCTGCCACGATCTGCTCGTCCCGTGCTGAGGCACGGGCTGTTCTGTCTTGGGATCCGCTCGGATCATAGAGAAGACGCTGAAATCTTTGATGCACAGTCCACTCATCTTGGGATTAAGCCGCTCGGATCCTTACAGTGTGGCACGCTCGGATCATGCTCGGGCTGCTCGGATCTTTGGGCAGAGTGATTCTCTTGTTTAACTTTTCCACAATCCACAAGGATCGTGTCGGGGATGCAAGGATCCTGTCATCATTGCCCATTTTAATTTTTGTATCTACTTAGGCCTCTAGTGTCGGTCTTCTCTTTGATGCTTAGTCATTGGATGCGATCCATTTAGCTCCATTTCACCTTATAAATGCAAGGTTTGCCATCCTCTCCTACCAAGGACACAAAATCTCAAAGAAGATGCAAAATGGGAAACTAAAGATAGTAAATGACCCAAATATGTGGTAAAAAGCATAGGAACGAGGTTAATTCGGGGACTAAATGTGTTCAAATATGTTTCACATCAAACATGCCCAAACCAAACCTTTGCTCGTCCCGAGTAAAGAGGTGACTAAAACTAGGACCTTTATTTAAACTAGCCTACTAATATAACCGATATGAGACAATTAGCGGGTCTCACTTCGTCCCTTCAACTCACAACAAGACAACCATGAGGTAGGATGCCATCTTGCAAGGCAAGGTAGGGCTTGCCGAAATGGGGATAAATCCAAGCATTAAGCACAACAAAAGCAAGTAATGGATGCATCTACAAAAATGAATAGCCACATTCCTCATCTAAGTGGCAGAAATTATCTAGAAGGGAAGCAATCTAATGGTACACATTCCATCATACATATGGTTTCTTCAAACTACTAAGCCTAGAAGGATACCAATAAATAACCTCCAAGTTGTGTCAAGCTAGGGTACCTATGTCCTCAATCGTTAAATGCTTTCGTCAAGAGTAGGCTCCTTATGGTGTTAGAAACACTGAAGAATCGCAGAATTCCCCTTCTTGCCTAGACAAGAAGAAGGATAGTCCCCTCTCTACCATGCACAAAAGTGGATTCGATGGATAAAGGGATCATTGTATTTTGAGTTTCATATGGGAGTTTGCTTTTGATGTTGTTATTCCCCCAAATTTCTTGTGGCATTTGACTTTTGAGAAAATTTCTTTTGCCATTTTTTGATGTTTGGCATTTTTGATACTTGACCATTTTCAACTTTTTGCATTTTTGAACATTTTCAAAGTCACCCTAATTTGTAAGGAGGGTGCTTATGTTTGAAGCATAGGAGTCTATTTTTGCTCCTCTTTTCTATGATGCATTTTCTAAACCTCTTGTTTTTCATTTCAATACTTGAACTTAAATTGATGATTTTTGTGCCCATTCCCTTTTTATTTGACAAAATGTTCTAGAAGTGGATGATGGTTGCAAGGTTTCAAGGGTCACCTTGGAATAAACGGTAGCCAAGGAGTTATCACACCACAAGGTACTCTTGACTAGGCCTTAATCCATGGGTCAAAGGATACTAGCATGAGATACCCTAGGGTGTTTTAGAAGCATTCTAATGATCAAAGTCTTAAAAAGAAAAAGTATCTACAAGGACTTATATACACTTATCAATCTTCCCAAATAGATGTTTTCACAAACAATTTCTAAAGTGCAACTACATGCCATGATGCAACTAATATTTATACAACCTAATGCACATGCTTTTATCAACTAGTATGCCATATAAACTACATGCAATTCCTAAGATCACATTGGTTTATACCGCATCAGTCAAAATAAAGCCACATAGTCATTAACATAAAGAGGAAAAAGGAGATTTGGAAAGATCATACCATGCGGTCTTCACATTCCTCATGCCTCGGATGTGGCGTAGTCGATCAATGTGATAAGAGGATAAGCAAACACAAATATATACACAATATACAATTCTAAACTATAAAGGAATGAACATGTTTTTGATTTTTTCAATTTTTCAAATTTTTATAGTTTTTGTTTTTATGAAATAAAAGAACATGTTTTTGTGTTTTTAAATTTTTTTTTCAATTTTTTTCAATTTTTATTTTAAAGGTTAAGTTAGAATTTCTCATCCCCATACTAGTATGGGCATTGTCCTTAATGGCCAAAACGATAGGAAATTATGCAAGCTAAATGAGAATGCATGATTTCTACACTAAAATGCAATCTATATACATATATACAAGTGATGCATTCTAAACTACACTATATAATGCGTGATTTTATTGGTTGGACAGCTAATTTAGATTAACTCTCATTGCTTGTGTTTGAACTTCCCCAAACCAAGTAAGACACTATTTCTAGTGTAAAAATGGGGGAGTTCATGCATAAGTATGCAATGCATGAAACTAATTGTCATTTTTGGATTTTCAAAAGTGGGAACAAAATGAGACACCTCAATGCCAACCGAGGCGGGTGTCCTTTAAATGTTGCTAGGACTCAAAACTATCAAGAGTCAAGATTCACTCCACAAATGATCAAGATTAAAATTATAAAACAAGATATAAAGACAAAGATAAAGGAGGTGTAGGAAACTCACAATGGAATAGGTTGAAGTCAAGTAGTCGACCTCGCATATGTGGCATCCTCCAAATAGCTTGTCAATCCTCAATTGTCGCTCATCGCGACATCCTCATCACTATCATTGCTTTTATCATCAACTTGCTCATCATCTTCTTCTTCATCTACCTCCATTGACCCGGAGGCTTCACCACTCTCATCATCATCACTTGAACTTTTCTCTTCTTCCTCTTCTTCTTGGCAAGAGTCACTACCTTTGTCACCTCCGGAAAATTTTGCAATTGTTCAATAACCGGAGTAGGTGTAGCTTTCTCGATATGAGTTGCAATTTCTTGACTTTCCACCCTTGGTTGTACCACTACCAAAGCTTTGGAGGCAAGAAGAGCTTGTTGCCTTTTTGATAAATTTGAGGTTTTGGGTGCCTTATTTCCTCCTTTTGTTCTTGCCATGTTTTTCTCCTTGTCAAATTTGTATCAACAAACCGAAATTGTGATTGAATTCTCCTTGTTTCCTCAAGCTTCAATCAATTCCAATCGATTTTAGGATTTTCGAAATTGTACCCAAATCCTAGAAAATCGATTTAATTTGTGAGGATTTTGATATATGGACGGTATTTTGTTGATGAAGGAGTAGTTTAATCTTGATTTCAGGAAGTTTTGTTTTGATTTTGGTGAATTTGGTTGAGAAATTGTTGTTTTTTGGATGAGGGGATTGAGGGTTTTGAAGGAGAAAGGATGTGTGTTTGTGTTTATAAAAGAGAGAAATGATTTGGGGAAGGAGGGTGAATCCTTTATTATTGTTGAATAGCAGCAGGGGACAAGCGGATTCAAGACGAGACGCTCGGATCCTCAGTCAGTACCTGCTGAATTTCTAACCCGTGCTGGTACGCGCGGATCCTGCTCAAGACGAGCGGATTTTTTTCCGGCGACGCTCGAATTTACAAACAGCGTGAAATCAAAAATTGAGGTATGCCCAGGAGGTGCAGTTTGTTCATATGAGAAGCGGCTCCATGTCTGGGACGGGCGTCCTAAGTATAATCTGCTCAGATTTTGACACATGAGAGATTCTTCAAGTTAGACTTTCTAGGACCCGCGTCCTAGAGTCAGGACGCTCGGATGCTCCTCTGGGACGCCCAGATCTTCCACAGCTCGAGCGGATGTTGGGAAATGTGTCCTCAACAATGGTGCGATCACATGATTTAAATATCATTATTAAATCTCATTACAAGAATACGGAAGGGATGATACATTACATATATAGTCAACTGGTCCACACATATCGGTAATGATTGGCTGGCTAGAGTTTGACATTACTGTCGTGCGACGGTGGTGATCAGTTGATCCCTTGAGGTCACACCTAAAGGACGATTCCCTTAATTGAAAAGGTTAATTAATTGTATACCGATACAGATTAATTAATTCCTTAAAATTGAACAATTCAATTTGTGACAGAGAATATTGATATCTTATTGTAATGGGATTGAATAAGATTTATTTTAGTAAATAAAATGCTTTATTACTGAAATTGTTTATTGTTTGAGAAACAATAAAGATAAGAATGAATGGTTGATTATAATTACAAGATGTTGTGAATTATAATTATATGACCCATTTTATTTATGTGATCAAGTATCACTAGTCAATTTGTTGAATGTAATTTAATTAATTTATAAAATGATATTTATGTGATAAATATGCATTTAATTAATTAGTAACATGTATCATACTACATGTGACATATTGTGTGACAAATGACAATTGACAAAATAAAATGGTAGTCCATTTTATGTATATATGGACCGAAATTTGGAAGGAGTTAGTGGGTTTTGGTTGTTTTATTTTATTTAATAAAATGGCATGATGATGCCTACCTACAACTAGCCTTACACCTACTCTTACACATCTATTTTCTTGTAAAGACAAAAGTAAAAAGAAAAGACCATGCATTGGTCTTACTAAGCCCTCCAACCGGTTTTGTGAAGTGTTGATGGAGAATTTTATTTCTCTTAATTAACTAATCATTCATTCATGCAACATATGCAAAAAGTTCATGTACTTTTCTCTCTTCTCTCTCTTTAATCTTCATCAAAAAGATGAGATTTTAATCCAAATTGTTCATGAAATATTACTAAAATTATTAATGTAATATATGAGTGTTAGTAATCAATTTTAACGTAAACCACAATATAAATATCTAGTACATATTAGTTTGTGGGTTTGAGGGATAGTCTTGGGTGCAACTAATTGGAGGGCTTCTATTTTGAGGTCATGTATGTTCATCCAATATGGAAAGCTCAAGAACTAACAAGAAAGAGATCTTGTTGGTGCCCATTTGACCGAAATTCATATGGTGAGAAAATGATTTCTTTACTTATTTATTTTAGTTTGCATGCATAAGATCTAGAATTTATTTTATGACTAAATAAATTTGAAACATATAAGAATATGTTGTATAATGAGATATAGATTTCCAACAAGCGGTATCAAGAGCACAAGGTTGTTTGCATGCAAATCGGTTATTGTTTTTCCGAGTTATATGATTAACAAACAAAACTTGTAAATTTGTGATATTATGATATATCACGAAAATAATTTATGCATGTTAAAGTTTCTGGTCCTAAAATGTTTTAGGATATTTTGGTTTAATTTATGGATTTAATTGTTCATTTTATATAATATTGACATTAAAATGTGATTTTTATGATAAAAATGTCATGTTTGGACGAAAATTAGCTAAAATTTTACAGTGGTTTTTGGATATGTTTTCACATATATTATTTTTAGATGATCTGGAAATTTTCATAATTTTATGAGTTCTTATGCTCGAAAAATGGATTTTTCATGATAAAAATCGGATTTAGATGAAAAATAGGTTAATATGAGAAATATTTCGAATCTGGTCATAGAAATTTAGTATGTTGTCATATGCAATTTTACAAGATGTGTGTAAAATAATAGGATATAATGAAGTCTTCATGAATGATTTATGGATTTATGATGAAAAATAGCATAAATAGTGACTTAATTAGTGAAAAATTGCTAAAACATACTTCATGACTAAGGAAAAACGTCACATGTTGCATTTTATTATCTTTTTCAGATCTAAAATTGAAAAGTTGATGAATATAATTTTTCTCATGTTTTTATGATTTTTATTGATAAACCGATAAACCGCAACATTGTTTTTCCCGATAACTTTCGAAATTTTTAACCTAAGTTTTTGAACATTATGAGTGTCATGGTATTTTTCCAGAATGTTCATGAGTTTAAATTTCAAATTTTGAATTTATTTGAAATTTTTGTGATTTATTTGAAGTTTATAACATTTTTATTGTAATTTTGAGTCCTTTTATGAACAATATTAAGAAATATGAGTTAATTATGGTCAAATGGTTAGTGAAGACTAATTTTGAGTCCTAAGAAGTTATGGTAATTAGCTTGTTCATAAATATGATTTTATGTAATTTATTGTGATTTTATAAAGTTGAATCACGCAAATCCGTAAAAACCGTTTAATATATGATATTGGCTCCTTAAAGGCGGTTTAGCATAAAATTGGGCATGTTCATACATATTATAATGCTGCATTTTATTTATGATTGTCATAATTTTATTTTATGTAATTTTTGAATTATGTAATTTTACTTAGTGTGGCCTTAGTTTTTAATTGGCATTACCGGAAATGTATGGGAATATCGATTCGGTTGTAATTTATTGTGATCTCGTATCACCGTTTTGTAATTTAATAGATTTATTTTTATTTTAATTACAAATGTATAATAGGAAATTATGTAATTTGTTATGAAATTTATTTATTTCGGAGTTCCTTGAAGACGGTGTCACTCAAGAAGGAAATCTATTAAAGATGGTGTTACCTCGAGATGCGTGCCTCAACCGAAGTTCAAGGGACCAATGGAGTTGGTTTACGAATATGTAATAGTTAAATAGTTTTTCTATTTTAGGAAGCCCATACTAGGATTTTTTTTATGCTTTGCATTTTATTTATATGTTGCATGCATCGCTAAATCGCCATAACTAAAACATGCATTATCATATAATCGAGTTTATCGACCGTGTCAATTAGAATTATCGTAGTTCACCGCTTTAGTTCACTTAAAACGTGATAGATAATAAATTGACATGACCTCTCGCTAAAACAATTAATTGAGACATAGCCTTACCAAATAGTAGAAACCATGAAAACCTATTTCGCGAGGGAGTGCACTCGGCCCTACCGGGGTACAAACCTTGTTACGTAGGGGAAGTGGGTGATGAATGTTTATCCACCGATTTCATGTTAATGAGGGTTTCATCGGCCATACCGTGCCCAAGTTGATGTGGATTTGGATCATGGACACATTTATTCGAAATTTGGATTGAGCTCAACGGAAGTATTCGTGACCGTAGTTGCATGTGTTCCGGGCTATAAATAATTATTAAAGTAATTTTATCGACCAAGAGTTCTAAAAGTAGAATCGATTAAAACGTTAATCCACCGAGTTATATTGATAAGGGTTTCATCGGCCATACCGTGCCTAAGTCAATATGAATTTGGGTCTTGGAATCATTTATCATAGTTGGGTAGTGGTCACTATGTAAATGCTTTAATTGTTATTTACAAGTATTAATAAAACGATAAATGTTAAGTTTTCCACTATTCCGTTTTTATATTGTTCTGTTTCTTTACCACAATTCATATACGATATCATTTCGATTTTGATACAAATCTCCATTAAAACAGCGTAACTAAAGGCAAAATTTGAATTTGCTTCTAAAACCTCAAACGAACCATTGCTAAGGATCTCTTCTAAAGAGTATAGATTAAAGTTATTCATTATCAAACAGGTTTTTGATTCTTGACTAACACATCTACTTACAATGAATTGTTTCTAATTTTGGTAACTAGATTTGTTGGAAATCAAAATTGACCAAAATAACGCAACCACTTCAATGAAAGTTTTAAGACTAAAACGAACAAATGAAGAGTAATCTTCATGAATTCAATTTTGCTTCTCAAAGCAAAGACTAATTGAAATGAGTAGGAGCATTCTCTTAAACCGTTAAGATGAGGACGAGGTTCAAGAAGTAAAGATAATAATGTAATTGATACAAGGTAATGTTAAAAGTAAAGTCATTGAGAAATGACGATACTAAACCTATCAATCCCGACCAATAAAGTTTCCATTGTCTTAAATGTTGGACACAAGAAAGGAAACCACCCCAAATTATTGAAGAATCAACAAGTTAGTTGATACGTGCATTTTATATAGTCTTTTTAGCCTATTTTATGCACGTATTTCTATGCTTTTATCGTGGTTTACGCTACGAAATGCCCCGAATATGCTACTTTGGGTTATTTTGTCTTATTTGCAGGAATGAACCAGAAAGTAGCGGAAATCGAGCCATTTACCGTCCATTTTGCATGCATTTGGAGAAAGAGTAGATTTGGAGCGGGAGATATTGCTGTCTTGGGATGCGTGAAGGTGTTTCGGGAGCTAAAAGGACGAGTCAAGGCAAACTAATCAAATTTTGGCGCCGTTGCCGGGGATCGAACCCGGGTCACCCGCTATTGTATCAAATTTTGGCGCCGTTGCCGGTGAGGCGACGCTTTTTATCTGTTTTATTTTGTTTGTCCTTTCGCCTCAAGGGAAGACTAAGTACCTTGAGGCTGTTCTTATCTTTTTCTTTAGTGCTGTTTTGATAGGCTCACAGGTTTATTAGACAGGCTACTGAGGGAGATTATCGAAGGGAAGGCTTGAGTACCTTCGATCCCTCTTGCCAAGATGACATCTGTCTCCCGACTAATTGCTCAGTTTGAAGCCCAAGCTGAGCCATCTACTAGTTGGGAAGGGAAGAAGTCTTGGGGATGTGGTCCTGCTGAGCACAATGCAGCCGTAGTTGTGCCGCCACATCCACCTCATCAATGGCCACCGCAACAGGATCCTCGTGATATA
Source organism: Silene latifolia (assembly GCF_048544455.1). Classification (NCBI taxonomy): domain Eukaryota; kingdom Viridiplantae; phylum Streptophyta; class Magnoliopsida; order Caryophyllales; family Caryophyllaceae; genus Silene; species Silene latifolia. The sequence goes on from NC_133536.1 coordinate 34,542,995, forward strand.
CAGAAAAAAGAAATCGCGGAGCTGAGATCCTTAGTTCTGGAATTTGGTAGACATATGGGTGCTCAAGTCACTGAGATTCTTTGAGTTGCGATCAAAATTGCTCGGTTAACAGCTGGGTTGGTTGCTCGGCAACCAAAAGAGGTGTGCTCGATCAATAACGGTTTTTCCCATGAAGAACCCGCATTGCCTATTGCTGAAAATGACCTCTATATTTCGGATGAAGACTTTCTAGCGTATTTCCAGAGCGTATGCAGGGATACCAGCGCTGTACAGGAAGAATCACTCGATCGAGTGACCTATAAAGGTCGATCGAGTGAATTTCCAGAAGACAGTCCTCGATCGAGTAATATCCTTTATCGATCGAGTGAAATTCAGAAGGACAGTCCTCGATCGAGTAATATCCCTTCTCGATCGAGTGAGATGCGGGAGGAAGGTGGTCGATCGAGTGAGTACTTTGCTCGATCGACTGATTTGGCCATTGGGAGCTTAACTCCGTCACTTGGGTTCATATTGGATGACGAGTTTGACGATGATGAAGATTACGGTGAACCTCCCTATTCACAGTAAGTCGGATACACTTGAAGCTGCGATTTACGGGGTGGATTCCACTGAGGAGGTTGATGAAGAAGCAGCTGAGACGGTAATTGCTCCTAGCACGGATGAGGTAATGCATTCCTTTGTCAGTGATTCCGTAGTTGAGAGCAACCAACCCGAGGTAGTAAGCGATAATTTTATTATTATTTGTAAATTGCCTCGTCTTATTCATGCTTCCTTTTCCAAAGCTATACCCCCTCATATGTGGACGCATAATTTAACGAATTTTCACCGTCCTCGTCATTTCAAAACTGTTAATTTGAATCGGGACCCTTATATATTGACAGTTGCTCCCGCGCTCCTTTATTTTGTGGATAAATTTAGGAGCGCCCATAGGAAATTTGTTCGGCTTAAAAAGTTAAACATTTTTATTTCCTATTTCTGTATTCCACTCTGGTGCTACTTACTGTTTTGTGTAGCACATGCGCAGCTATTTGACAGGTTGCTGCGCGCTTTGAGCTGTTTTGATCATGATTAATTATAGTGGCTCGAAGAAAAGAAGGTCGAGCTGGGACCTGACTGAAGCTATCGCTACCCGGGAGGCAACCCGGCGATTTATTTCTGCATTTATATTTACTTTCAGTTGTAATAAATGGTTTTTATACCATAGACTATCTCAGTATGCTTGTCTTGTTAGTTTGCGGGCTGTTTTTCATTGCGTTAGTCGCTGCAGTACTAGCGAGAATCACTCGATCGAGTAGCTTTTCTACTCGATCGAGCACGTTTGCTGGCAATTCCCTTCGATCGAGCAGCCCTCCTCTCGATCGACCACCTGCAGAATGAGAAGCCACTCGATCGACCCAGATTCCAGTCGATCGAGCAGTTTAGATGGCCATGTTACTCGATCGACCAATGTTGGACGCATATCGAGTGTATTTGACTTGGATTAGCTTCCTGAGACGGTTTTCCGGGCCTTAGCAACCTCCCATTTCATGGTCGGTTTGGGGATGTCCCCTTATTTCGCGCTATCTTGTGAGTTTTCCGCTTTTACTCTTTTCCTCTTTTAGTTTGCGTTTCCTTTCCATGTTTTGGTACAATGGGGGCATTGTACGGTTTGGGTTGGGGAGGTTATGCATCCATATCTGTGTCTGCATGTTGTTTTCATTGCATTTCAGTATCACATTTAATTTATGTTTGCATTGTTGTTTATTTTCGTTAAAATTCAAAAAAATTCAATAAAAATTTGAAAAATTGTTGAAAATTTGGAAAATTTCATGTTTATTTTAGCATATAGGTTGAGTCGGAACGGTAGATTTCAATGATGAAATTGCACTGCGTTTGTCTTTTTGCTTAGGCCTTGCATTGAATTAATTATCTTATTAGCTTTGTCTCTTTGCATATCTACGAGTTAATGTTTAATTTAGCTGAACGAATAGACTTGACCTGAAATTTTGGCAACCTACTTATAATTTCTAAGGATTTAGAGCCGTATAAGCTGGTGTCATTTGTGACCGGTTTCATGTAGGATTGTGAGTAGTTACTCCTTGCATAACATGTATCATTAATTTGCACGTATATGAAATTCAATTGCTTTTTGCCTTCATACATTCGGGTTAGTGGTTGGTGTCACATGCAGGGAGGTGCTTACATTTTCCCTTTCTTTCATTTTTACCCATAAACTCCACATTAGCCAAATTTGCCAGTTGACCCTTAGCTACATCCAAATTTAGCCTGCCTTGTCAAGCTAGTTTAGATTGTTTTGCGGTATATTGTCCATAGCATCATTAGTTGTGGGACATCTAATGGGACCTTCTTCTTTAAATGTTTATTTGATTAAACATGAATTTTGCTAGTACCACTTCGTCAATATTAAAAACCAGTGGAGGTTTTAATCATTGTATTCGACACATAAGATGATTAGAATATGACGACTAGCAACAATAATGTCGAGAGATAGAGTAATTGTGTACTCAATCTAGTTTTTTGATTTAAAGTTGTACTTAATTGTGACTATTAAGTGCATAAACTCTAAATAAGAATATAAACTTGTTAAGATACAAAAGAGGTTTTCACTTTCGTGACCCTATACACCACGATTTGATGTATGGCTAGCTCATTATCAAGGTGATTATATTCTAAACCAAACTAGAATGATATATCATGTAGATGATGTAAGATTCAAATTGGTAACCCAAGATTAAACCTTAAATTTTGGAATGATGAACGCAAAGAGTTATCGAGTACTCTTGAAACCATTAGATTGTTAATGGTATATGCGTATCTTGTATTCAAAGCAAGATGTCTCGTGCCTTTTGGTTGAAAAGGAGATCGAGGTTGTAAATCATCGATCCAAAATAGGTTGATCATTTTCTTTTACCTACGATTTAAGTTGACACTAATATGTTCACGTAATAAGGTAAAAGAGAAATCTTTGAAGAAGTTCAAATTGTTCAAAGAATCACGATTTAGTCGTGATGGGATTATCAAAGTGAAGACTTTGATATAAGCCAAAGGAAATGTGATATAGTATCACAAGTTAATCTCTCTTAGCATGCATTATGGAATAATGTGTGATTGGATAAGAATTCAAACGCTATTCGATATGGTTTGGACTTCGATCAAGTTACTTTGAGTTACTTGATCCTTTTGGGGATTTTATCATTTTTGTCTAAATTATTTTTCCACTAAATCGAATCATATGAGATATGAAATGGTAAGGGTACCATGTTTGTAAGTTTTCACAAGAAACAAATGCTCATTTTTCCCTTTTCAATTATCACGAGTACGACGGGTTTGCGGCTCGTGAAGCTGTCTTTCTAAAATACAAGTTTATTTCTAGAAGACAGAGTGGGAGAAATTATTCAAGAGCCACAAAGAATGCCACAAAGAATGTTATGTCGCAAGAAACTGGTCTTTCTTGGCTCCATGAGACGTTTTGTGTAGGACGTTGTTTCTTTAAAACCTACGAGGTTAAATTCGTCACTTGTTAAAGATGATGAATTCATGCTACTTTTAAGAAAGAAAAGAGCTTGTAACTTACAAAAGAAATTGTTTGATTCAAGTTGATTACTTCTGGAAAGTAATCAACAAATGACTTACATAAGAGTGTTTAAGTCACAACTCAATACAAGGCTTAGAGCCATGAAAATCCGAAATAAAAAGGCTTGATTGGTAGCAAAGGGTTTTGCACTAGTTGAAACGCTTAAGTCTATTTGGATCTTCTTAGGGATTGTGTTTCATTATGAGGATACGCATACATCATGTGAATCTAAAACCCACTTCTTCAAAAGAAGGAATGTATTCAATACATGTCATGAGTTTTGTAGATTCTTGCAATCCTAAGATAATGTGAAACTTAAGAGAGGGTCTTAAGTAGGACATCAATGAGTTGGAATCAATGATTTGATCATGTTATAAAACTTTTCTCGATAAGTCGAGAAGTTGTGTTTATACATGGAGTTTAGTGGGAGTTACGGTAATTTTAATTAGTCTTATATGTGGATGACATATTGATCATTGCGAATGATGTAAGACTTTTGGAGTATTATAATACATCTTTAATATCTGGATTTATGAAGATAAATCCACATGATATTAGCACCAATAAGAAGTCTTATGTTGATAAGATTCATGACTAGTTCAATTAAATTGAACATATTTGATTGATTTCATTTGCTTCATTGCTTAGGATCAATTAAATGAGTAATGATATATAACACTTTATATACTTTGAGTATGATGAGTTGTTTTCAAAATCGAATTTAAGTAATCTTTACCAAGTAAGCCATAAAGATTACCCTTAAGTGCTTGCAGAAGCATTAAGGAAGTAAAGCAAAGTGTTTATGATGCAATTTTGTGTAAGGGTGTTACACAAGTGACAATTGACAATTGAGATTGCGCATGGTTTCTGACAAAACCATAATCAAAACACATTAGGATGGTTAAGATACCATTGTGGCAATGTTATTTAAGAAATAGATTTTCTAGAATCTTTCTAGGCAATAAAGAACAATGAGAGATATTTATAACGGAAATTGAGTACACTTGTAATCATGAGATGTGCAAGAGGATGAGTCCCGCACACTATGAAAACAGTGGGAGCCATTCTTGGGCTAAAGGGCCTATGTCTTGATTGGATCTCGACACGTACTCAAAGAATTTTGTGATGCAAATGTATACATTAATTACAAAGGAAAACGAATATGTAGTAAGGTTGAATAAGGTACAAGAAGTTGATAAAACCTACTAACCAAAGCCTTCTCATAGGCTTAACATGATAAGTCATGTCATTTCAATTAAATTGAGATGAACAACTACATTCAAGATCAAATTAGATTATAGAACATGAAATAGTAATCAGGCATTGACTATTCATATGTGATAATCACATTTGTCGTTCGAGTTTTACTTTAAAACTCTTTTGTTATACTTTGTTACATCCAAACGGGTTGTAGAGACAACATTGAACCCCGTTAAAGTGAACCCGGATTAACATAGTATTAGCCCATAGTCGCTTGTATGAGGTGACGTCTCGAAGTGACTAGAGTGTGATGCGATTGATGGCAAGTTCAAGTGCCATAGAGTCATGTGAGATGAATAGTCGATCACATAGGCAGACTGTTAGGAACACTTTGTCGGGCAGTGACCACTTATAGAGTTCTGGCAAATTTATATAGCCTGGTCGTGGCGAGAGCTACTATAGTATTCTAATGAGTCGATTCTTTTGACTAAAGAATATTCGCCTAAGATGGCACAATTTCATATTAACTTTGATTTGTGTTACTACGACCTTCGTAAATGGGGTCAAATGGGCATATTTTGGGTTATGATGGCCGTGGCTAGTCGAAGGGAATAAGTGCGATAGGAATTGTCCACCCCCTTGTCAGGGTTAAAACAATATCTCAGGGCCACTCGAGTAGTAATGAACTGGAAATGCGTGGCCACGCTCGGAAGGTATCCATGGTGGATAAATTCCGGTCAATCAGTTATTCTCCAGATCGAGGAAACCACTCTCGAAATGATCACTTGCAAGTACGACCCGAAAGACACCTTGCATTGAGTGGGAGATAGTAATAGGACAAGAGAATTGGTGACGCGCACTTGTCGAGGACAAGCGGGAGATTGTTGGGAAATGTGTCCTCAACAATGGTGCGATCACATGATTTAAATATCATTATTAAATCTCATTACAAGAATACGGAAGGGATGATACATTACATATATAGTCAACTGTTCCACACATATCGGTAATGATTGGCTGGCTAGAGTTTGACATTACTGTCGTGCGACGGTGGTGATCAGTTGATCCCTTGAGGTCACACCTAAAGGACGATTCCCTTAATTGAAAAGGTTAATTAATTGTATACCGATACAGATTAATTAATTCCTTAAAATTGAACAATTCAATTTGTGAGAGAGAATATTGATATCTTATTGTAATGGGATTGAATAAGATTTATTTTAGTAAATAAAATGCTTTATTACTAAAATTGTTTATTGTTTGAGAAACAATAAAGATAAGAATGAATGGTTGATTATAATTACAAGATGTTGTGAATTATAATTATATGACCCATTTTATTTATGTGATCAAGTATCACTAGTCAATTTGTTGAATGTAATTTAATTAATTTATAAAATGATATTTATGTGATAAATATGCATTTAATTAATTAGTAACATGTATCATACTACATGTGACATATTGTGTGACAAATGACAAATTGACAAAATAAAATGGTAGTCCATTTTATGTATATATGGACCGAAATTTGGAAGGAGTTAGTGGGTTTTGGTTGTTTTATTTTATTTAATAAAATGGCATGATGATGCCTACCTACAACTAGCCTTACACCTACTCTTACACATCTATTTTCTTGTAAAGACAAAAGTAAAAAGAAAAGACCATGCATTGGTCTTACTAAGCCCTCCAACCGGTTTTGTAAGGTGTTGATGGAGAATTTTATTTCTCTTAATTAACTTATCATTCATTCATACAACATATGCAAAAAGTTCATGTACTTTTCTCTCTTCTCTCTCTTTAATCTTCATCAAAAAGATGAGATTTTAATCCAAATTGTTCATGAAAGATTACTAAAATTATTAATGTAATATATGAGTGTTAGTAATCAATTTTAAGGTAAACCACAATATAAATATCTAGTACATATTAGTTTGTGGGTTTGAGGGATAGTCTTGGGTGCAACTAATTGGAGGGCTTCTATTTTGAGGTCATGTATGTTCATCCAATATGGAAAGCTCAAGAACTAACAAGAAGGAGATCTTGTTGGTGCCCATTTGACCGAAATTCATATGGTGAGAAAATGATTTCTTTACTTATTTATTTTAGTTTGCATGCATAAGATCTAGAATTTATTTTATGACTAAATAAATTTGAAACATATAAGAATATGTTGTATAATGAGATATAGATTTCCAACAGCGGATTCCCTCTGGGGCGCTCGGATTCTCCTCTGCTACCACGGGCTCAGTTCTACCCGTGGGTTTTCCTTCTCCCATATCATTCTTTCTTCATTTACTTTGTTCATTGTTGCGGATGCACTACGAAGGCTCGGTTAGCCTAGGCAATTGTCATCCCCACACTAGATCAAACACTACACATCAAAACACATTAAAATACCTCCCTCACTTACTCGCATATCAAAATCTTGATCAAAGCACAAAAATATAAATCCAAAATTGACAAAGATGCAAATAAAAGAAATGCGAGTTAGGGAGTTACAATATTTACAAATGGTGGTTTAGGGAGGACTCCACCAAACTCGCATTCTTGAATGAGATGTCAAGGAGGCATAGACAAGGTGTTGTTGATGTTGCTCAACACCTTGTAGAAGTAATCAAAGGCTTGTTCATTGTCATTATAAAGATCTTGCATAGATCTTCGCACATTGTATTCTTCATGGTGGTGACCCAAGTCAAAATGATGACAAGGATCAATAAAGCCTTGGTCTAAGGTCATAGCATTGCCGATGTAGGGATTGACTAATCCTTTGAATTCGTCATCCCATAGACCATATACTTCATTACTTGCTCCCCAATAGTATCATGAGTTGATGAAAGCAACTCTTCTTCCTTATTTTCATGGCCAATGAGGCTTTCTTCCTTACTTGTCATGGTTGGTGGTGACCTATTCAAGCTCTCATTGTTGTTGAAAATTCCTTGTTCTCCGAATAGAGCCATTTGAAGGTTATCCACTTTCTTCTTTCATATCGGTGGTGTTTCTTTACCCATGGTGTGATCTTTGCATAGAGACTCTAGCTTCTTCCTATCACCTTTTCGACTATAATGATCGACCATAAAACATGGCTTATGTAGCCGGGGAGCTCTCATTGTTTTATCAAGGTTCAAAGTGATTGTCTCATCCCTTACTTCAAGCATGAGCTCTCCATGTTTCACATCAATTACCGCTCCTGCGCTGTGTAGGAAAGGTCTTCCTAAAATTATAAGAATGTTGGAATCCTCCTCCATGTCTACAATGACAAAGTCTAGCGGGATGAATAACTTGCCAATTCTCACGGACACATCCTCCCATACCCATAAAGTTATCTTTGTTGATCGATCCGCCATTTGAAGGGTGATGTTGGTGCATTTGAGTTCTCCCATTCCTAGGCTCTTGCATACCGAGTATGGCATAACACTTACACTTGCTCCAAGATCGCATAATGATTTGTTGATCGTAGTGTCTCCAATGGTGCATGGAATAGAAAAACTTCCCGGATCTTTGAGTTTTGGAGGGGAAGTTCCTTGAAGAATAGCACTACTCACTTTGGTAAAGGCAATAATCTCTAGCTTTCGGATGGATCTCTTCTTGATAATAATGTCTTTTATATACTTTGCATAAGCCGGAACATGATTGATCAATTCCGTGATCAATTCCGTGAACTTCTAAGTTCTTCACAATTTCCATGAACTTTCCAAGTTGTTCATCAAACTTAGGCTTAACTTGACGACTTGGGAATGGAAGTCTAATCACAATAGGTTCTTTTTCCTTAGCCTTCTCCTCATTCTTATTTGAAACTTTATTAGTCGTGGGTTCTTCTTCCTTAGAGATATCCATAAATCTTTGCTTGTCACTAGCATCCACAATATCTTCATCAATTGGCTTCTTAGGCCCTTCATATCTTGTACCACTCCTCAAATGGATGGAACTAACCATCTCATGTTATTTGGTTGAATATCCACAAGCTCTCCAATACCTACAACTCTTGAAGTTCCTCTAGCAACTCCTCTATTGTTAATTAAGGACCTTTCAATTTGAAGATCAATAGGTAATGGGTTACCTTGTGATCTCCCGGTCATGCAAAATATCAAACAACTTGAAAACAATTAGAAAACCTTGAAGAGATTGACTTACCTAAGGTAAGAAAGACACAACTAAAAACAATTAACAAAAATCAAATCAATTGAACACCGTCCTCGACAGCGGCGCCATTTTTGGCTCGGTTATAACTCGTCGTCAAAAGCCACCAACCAAAACAATATTTATAACTTCACAAACTACTCTTATCAAAGAGGTAAGCAAAGGTTGGATCCCAAGGGACGGGTATTGATGTAGGATTTCCAATTGTATATGGTTATGTCTAAGGGTGTCACAAATTGGGTTGAGATGAAGTTGGTCTAAACTAATAAAAAAGATGTAAAGAAAACAAGTAGAGAAATAAAAGGGGTTTGATCAAATGATTTAAAAGCACTAGGGTGTTATGGGTTCATAAGGGATTCATGGGAGTAGATTATACAAACATGTTCTTGATATGACTCATATTTGAACACATTTAGTCCCTTAATTGAGCCTATTTTACATATTACTATAGCGTTCCATAGCCATTTTATCCGTCAAATACATTCTATTTTGCTTTCCTATTGCATTGTGTTTGTTTTGTAGGAAATAAGACAATTAGGTGGAAATTCCCATCTGTTGCGCTTATTTGGAAGGTTATCAACGATATTGGCTGAACAAGTATGGAAGGAGAGGCAAGAACTAAGACCAACATTGCAAGAATAAGAAGTACGCGAGAGGAAGAAGCTAAAGCACTTTGAAAAACAGTCCGAGCGTCCAAGCTCCAAGACGCTCGTCACCAGCTCAAACAATCCGAGCGTCCCGACTGCCCAGCCACTCGTCTCCCCTGCCCAGAATCCGAGCGTCTTCCCCCTTTGCACGAGCGGACCATGACGTCTTCAGCAAATATGCTCATCTCCTCGTAGATACTTGCATTTTCCTACTTAGAACTTAGAATTGTTAATTACCAATTTAGCCTTATTTAACCTAATGATGCACTACTATATATACCCCCTTCTTGTAATAATAAAGGGGGCTTCCACATTAGAAAATCCTCTTAGAATATATTAGGAGTATATTAGATTAGATTAGTCTTTAATCTTTCCACAAATTTCACATTAATCTCTCCTTAATTATTGTTCAAGTTTATTACTTTTGGGTAATTGAAGATTATTGGGTTATTATTGAAGGATTGACAACCCTTCATCAATCAATAGAGTTCTCTTCTTTTATTCTTTGCTTTATTATTTGGATCATCTCAAGTTTGGTATAATCCCCTTACTCTTTACTCTTTATTGTTTATTTCCTTAAGCTCTTATCATGTTTATACTGTAACACTACGGATTTCCCTTGGTGACTACTCGACCGAGTAGAGCCTACTCGGCCGAGTAGTGTTGAGGTTGTGTGTGTTTTGGTTCTGCCGAGGAACACTCGGCCGAGTATAGTGAACACTCGACCGAGTATGGGACACTCGGCCGAGTATACACTTACTCGACCGAGTGTCCGGTTTGGCGGAGTGTTATTTTGACGGTTTGATTGGGAAACGTTTAGGGTTATTTTTATATCCCGCGTCAGTTTCTAAAACATTATTTCAAACATCATCATTTTGACGATTACCCTAATCATTCCCTAATCACTTCCTAATCATTCCCTAGCATCGTGGTGTGTACAATCTTCGTAGTTTTGCGTATAATTCCTCATTCTTCTGTTGGTAAGTCCTTTTCTATGTTGTTTGTATTCTTTGGGATTACTGTATTCATACATGGAGTTGGGAATATGGGGAAATTGTGCAATATGTAATTGTGTATGCAATTATTGTATAGGAGAAGACTTCATAGAGGAGCCTTTCTGATTGTTCGGTTTCCGTACTGCTGTTGATTGCTAAGGTAGGGTTTCGCCTACTCAGTACTGTTAATTGATTAAGATTGTGTTTGTTTCATAATTGTTCTTATCTGATGATCATCGGAGGATGGGTGTTGTGATGATTGTGGTGATGTGGTTGTGTTGTGACGGTTGTGGTGTTGTGGCAATTTGTGATCTTTGTGGTATGTGTGATTGTGGTGGAGTCACTTGCGGGAGTGGCTTCACACCCTAGTTCGCCCTCCGTGGAACCCGCCACGGGAGGGGATGTGCACATTAAGGGACAGGGATTGTTAGTCGCTCGTTGATGAGCTGGACTAGGTGGGGATGGGCTGCGGTCACCCACTGGCGGCGAGGATTACCTTGCGATGGGTAATCTGCGGGGCTACACACTTCGGTGTGTAGTCGGTTCTTGTGTGTGAGATCGATGATCAGCTGGTGGGAATGTTTGTTGTCTTATATTGATTGAGTAGTACTGACCCCATGTTGTTATTTTGTAAAACCTGCGGTGATCCATTCGGGGATGGTGAGCAGATTGTGACAGGTGATAGATTTATTGAGCTTGGGGCAGTCATGGGAGAGTCACCACGCTGGATTAGATGAAACCATCACGAGCCTTAGTTATATTTTTGGTAGTTGTTGCCATTTGCATAGTTCGTTTATTAGATTTTGGAGACTATGTAACTTTTATAATTACCGTACTTATATAAATGTTGTTTGGAAATTGTAACTTTGATATACTAACCTCGGGAAACCGAGATGGTAACAGCCTTTCATGCTAGGGTAGTCCTTGGTAAGGTACCTTGGTATGAGGGGGTGTTACAAAGTGGTATCAGAGCCGACGATTCCGGCACCTAAAACAAATGAACCCAATGAACTTAGGGCGTCTAAATAAAATGAACCCGGGGAGAGTTGTTTGGAGCTACCGCAAAGACTTGGGAGACGTCCCGAAGTCGCAATAAGGCCCTTACGATCTCAAGCCGGTCACATGGGGGAAAATTTTGTATGTTGAGTCATGTGTGTGTAATACTTGTAACTTGAGCCTTGTGTGGTTGTTGGATGAAATGAAAGGATCTGACCATGGTGGTATATGATAAAGGAAGTGCGTAGTTGCGTGTGACAGAACCTGGAGCATGTTATGTGGTTACTGCTTGGCTTTTGAAACGGGGTGTGGAGTGTCATATATAGATGGAAAAAATCTTGTTTAATTGTGTTAACGAAAAGTGAAATAATTAGAGTATATGTAATGTGAGGTAGGATGTATTTATATGATCATGATGATGTTAATGTTTGGTTGTTAGTAGTAGCATGTGATTAAGGTCATGTGTCTATGCATATGAATGTCGTGTTTAATTTCCATGTGGATATGATAAAAGTTCACCATGTACGGGTTTTTAGAAGTATTGGATCGTTATTGTTTGTTTTATGCATGTTTAAGTTGTTTTGTTAAGAAATTTTGATTTGTATACAAACCGATTTTGGAAGGGTTGTCTTAAAACTGTCATAAGTCGAGTTCTGGAAATGATATTGCTGTGATTCCAAGTGGAGGTGACAGCTTGTCCTCTTACGATTCTAATGATAGGTCACACGCCCAGAATGACCAAGTAACGAGTAAGATATGACTGTTTTACGAAAACTGGACGGTGCTGAGAACTGCGCTTATACTCGACCGAGTAGTCCCTACTCGGCCGAGTGTCTTTTATACTCGACCGAGTATTCCATATTCGGCCGAGTAATCTCTCTGTGATAATACTGTTTAGCGTCTGGAGTCGTGAACTCGGCCGAGTAGTCTCATACTCGACCGAGTAAGGTCTACTCGGCCGAGTATTCCCAATACTCGACCGAGTAATCCTTCTGCGATAATTGAGTTTGCTTCTGAGTCGAAAACTCGACCGAGTAATACAGTTACTCGACCGAGTACCTTGTACTCGACCTACTATGTTATGTAGTCGACTGAGTACCTCATTGGGCGGCCACTTTGAGTGGGTGGCTATGTCCTTACTTTTGTTTTGAGCTGGTGGCTATGTTTTTTTTTACATTGTTTTGAGTCGTAGGGTATATACACATGTATGTTTTGAGTCTTAACGCATTCTTTTATATGTGAGACGGTCTTGATACGTAAGTTACCGGAAGTTATGACATGGAGAATGACGGCTTATGAGGGACATGTGTTGAGTAAGGAAGACATGTGTTAATGTGGTTGTGAAGGATAGTGGAAAAAAGAAAAAGGGAAGAATGATGAGCTAATCGAGATAAAGAGCATGTTTTGTGAGATATGATGAGTGATGTAGTCGTGTATTGAGTAGTATAAAAGTAAGTGTATATGGGCAAGGGTGATGTAAGTGTAAAGAAGCATGAGAATGAAAGATTGAGATGAGAGATACGAATAGTGACATTTCGGGATGTGTAAGGACTTATAGAGGGAGACGGTTAGCATTGTGTTGCTTAAGGTTATATGTAATGAAAGGTTGCTTTAGATGGATGGAGAAGAGGGGTATATAGTAAACTTAGATGGAATTTTCACGATGTGAGCCTAGTGAGTAATTCTTTGGGGCAGCTAACGGTATGAGATGAATTTTGGTTTCCTAGTGATGTAAAAAGAGAGATGCAATTGTTTGAACTTTAAACGTTGATTTTATGCATAGATTAGTGACAATTGGGAGTTATAGTATAATGAGAGAAGACCCATGGTAAGAAAGAGTGAGATGATATCGACATAAAATAATGGGAATTGAGTTTGGAGCAATGTAAAGGTAACCGGAGCACTAAAGAGTTAGGTACAAGGATAAAGGAGATGAATTATTAATTGGTATTACTGAGTAAAAAGGGGGAAAGAGGGATGGAAGTAAGTTGAGTGAACGTTGACCGGGGTTAAGGAGCATGAAGGTAGGAAATTATGGAAATGTACGATAGCCTCACTAGAGGGTGTGAGTTAATGGTTATATAGGAGAACATGACGACATGTTGGCCGTGAGTTTTGAGGTATTAAGGGAATAAGAAGCTTGTAAAGTGTTTGCACGATCTGAGAATTTGGTGGAGAGTTAGGTAACGATATGATAAAGGATAGAATTGGGAATAATGTTGAGGTAGATTTTGTTGATGGATTGGATGTTCGTTATTTGGGATTATAACCAAAGAGAGGAAGCGGATTGTCATATTAAGAACTGATAGTAAGAGAGTAATTGCATGGGAGGTGGTGGTGTCATAATATTGTCTAGTGGTTAAGGATGAGGGTAAATAGAGAAGTTAGTCATTCTAAAAAGGTTGTTTGTGGAGGCTTGGTTGGTATGTGTGGTTTTGAGGGACTGTAAAATATGGATATATGAGGTATTCGCTGGTAATTGGGTACTGATGATATGACTACGTTCGTCGGGTGGTGATAATTGAGTGTATGTGAGGGTATGTTATGAAAGGCACCTGAGTTAAGTCCGGATAAGAGGTATTCATTGTCAAGTGGTAACTTACGTGATCAGGATTGACTAGGTGGATGTGATTACGGGTCTATGATATGTGTAAATGTTTGTGTGAGGTTATGACCTCACAAGAAGTGGTATGGTGTGATAATTATAAAGTTGTTATATGTTTGTTTTGTAATTTATGTTGGGTACGGTATACTAATGGAATGAGGTTCAAAAGGTAATGATTTGATTGATCTGGCATGGATAATTAAAATTGTATGTGTATTGATGATACATGTTTATTCCGTGAAATGGTAAGGATGATGTTCATGAGATTCTTGTCAGTTTATTCCGTATAATATGTTGTGTTATAATCTAGTAAAACTGTTTTGAATGAGTTTTCTTGCTCGAAATGTCATACTGAGTCAGTGTTTAAGGGAATTATATGTGATCGTGATGTTTATCGATGTGGTTGTTGTGCCTCGAGTGGTGATCCGGGTAAGGTACTTAGTAATGTGATGCGGGTATTTTCGCACTGCGGTGTGGCTGTTGGTGGCGGTGTTGCGATGCCGTCACCGGTTGTGGTGGAGTAGGCGAGATGGTTATGATTCGAGTTTCGAAAGTACGTACCAGTGATACATAGATTGTTGTTTGGTTTGATGTTGCTCCCTGCAAGTTTCAGTTTGTGCAGATAGACAGTTGTCTTGTTTATTGATGTTTTCTTTACCAGTCTCAGTTTGGGAATGAGGGTAGAGTATGATATGAAAGGGAGTTGTATATGTTTTCGTTTTTGTCATGGTATAATGATATTCTGTTGATGGGACACAGTTGTGAGAAGTTGTTACAATAATTTTGATCTTGTTTCAGGATGAGACATCGGTAGTCATAGTCATGGCAAGTGATTCGTGGAATATGTATTATAAGGATCTGAAAGCGGCAGGCGGTTCATAATCTTTTGTTGAGATAGTGAGTGCAGGATATTGGGAATCGGTGTCATGTTAAGTTATGTATGAGTTTTGCGGTAATGAAAGAAAAGAACTTGAGGATCTAGTATGAGTGTACGTAACAAGTGTGGAATGTGAGTTATGCTTTTGGTGATATGAGTTTTATATAGTTTATATAGAGAGGTGTGTCATGTTGCGGTAATGTGGAAGATTTGAAGTTTTGGGTTAAGTTAAAGATTTTGAAATTGAAGGATGAGAGTTTTTTGAGTAAGAGAGCCTAAGATATATGCATGGCGACTGTTCAGATTAAAAGTGGTTATCTTTGACATGTGGTGGTGATGAAGATAATGAGAGGTATAGCTAAGGATTTAGTATTAGTGAGTTACGAGGACGTAACATTTATCTTAAGAGGAGTAGGATACGATAAAAAAAAAAAAAAAAAAAAGATTTTGATGGTTGTGCATATGGTAGTATAATTGGAAGTAGAGTGTTGGTGTAGCATAAAGGTCGGATATTGGTTTTGATTAAAGGTCGTGACCGTGCTTGTAGTAGTTCGATGTTTAGCAATGAGAGAATATTTCAACAGTGTTGACAGTTGAATGATAATGATTATGAGTCTAATAGTTTTGACAGTTGGAAGATGATGTTTATGTGTTTGAGTAAACTTCGAGGACGAAGTTCGTTTTAAGGATGATAGAATGTAACATTCCGTTTTGATGATTGATCTTCTTTTGTGGATTGAGTGCTATTGAGTGTTATGGAAGTAATACAAGGTTGGAAACATTATATTGTGGTTATTGGGTAATGTTATGGAGTCAGGATTGAGAGCCTATGCTATAGTTGAGACGATATCGTGAGCCATGTTGTGGAAGGAAGAGTGGTTTCTGGAGTTGGTGTTAAGTGTCCATGTTTTATAGGTTAGGTTGGAACTTCGCGGTCGTGTTTCGTTTTGTTTGTTGTTTTGCTTTGACTCGGGATAATGATTTTTGTGGTGACTTGTATAGCTCCTTGGTGTTGTTATATGTGGTTGGTCTAGTCTTGTGGCGTAGTGTTGTGCTTTGTTTTATAGTAGGGTGTGAACTTCGGGACGAAGTTCTTTTTAAGGGGGGAAGATTGTAACACTACGGATTTCCCTTGGTGACTACTCGACCGAGTAGAGCCTACTCGGCCGAGTAGTGTTGAGGTTGTGTGTGTTTTGGTTCTGCCGAGGAACACTCGGCCGAGTATAGTGAACACTTGACCGAGTATGCGACACTCGGCCGAGTATACACTTACTCGACCGAGTGTCCGGTTTGGCGGAGTGTTATTTTGACGGTTTGATTGGGAAACGTTTAGGGTTATTTTTATATCCCGCGTCAGTTTCTAAAACATTATTTCAAACATCATCATTTTGACGATTACCCTAATCATTCCCTAATCACTTCCTAATCATTCCCTAGCATCGTGGTGTGTACAATCTTCGTAGTTTTGCGTATAATTCCTCATCCTTCTGTTGGTAAGTCCTTTTCTATGTTGTTTGTATTCTTTGGGATTACTGTATTCATACATGGAGTTGGGAATATGGGGAAATTGTGCAATATGTAATTGTGTATGCGATTATTGTATAGGAGAAGACTTCATAGAGGAGCCTTTCTGATTGTTCGGTTTCCGTACTGCTGTTGATTGCTAAGGTAGGGTTTCGCCTACTCAGTACTGTTAATTGATTAAGATTGTGTTCGTTTCATAATTGTTCTTATCTCGATCATCGGAGGATGGGTGTTGTGATGATTGTGGTGATGTGGTTGTGTTGTGACGGTTGTGGTGTTGTGACAAATTTGTGATCTTTGTGGTATGTGTGATTGTGGTGGAGTCACTTGCGGGAGTGGCTTCACACCCTAGTTCGCCCTCCGTGGAACCCGCCACGGGAGGGGATGTGCACATTAAGGGACAGGGATTGTTAGTCGCTCGTTGATGAGCTGGACTAGGTGGGGATGGGCTGCGGTCACCCACTGGCGGCGAGGATTACCTGTTGTGATGGGTAATCTGGCAGGGCTACACACTTCGGTGTGTAGTCGGTTACTGTGTGTGAGATCGATGATCAGCTAGTGGGAATGTTTGTTGTCTTATATTGATTGAGTAGTACTGACCCTGTGTTGTTGTTTTGTAAAACCTGCGGTGATCCATTCGGGGATGGTGAGTAGATTGTGACAGGTGATACATTTATTGAGCTTGGGGCAGTCATGGGAGAGTCACCACGCTGGATTAGATGAAACCATCACGAGCCTTAGTTATTGTTTTGGTAGTTGTTGCCATTTGCATAGTTCGTTTATTAGATTTTGGAGACTATGTAACTTTTATAATTACCGTACTTATATAAATGTTGTTTGGAAATTGTAACTTTGATATACTAACCTCGGGAAACCGAGATGGTAACAGCCTTTCTTGCTAGGGTAGTCCTTGGTAAGGTACCTTGGTATGAGGGGGTGTTACATATACTTGTTGTAATGATTGACACCATTAATTACATGTTTTCCATGATAATGAGTGAGTAGTCCTTTAGCTAGGATTAGTGGGTAATTAAGGGAAGTAAACATGGGGATTAACTATGCTTAATCTAATATGTTTTCATGATTAAGTTGCTTGTTCGTTGTAATGACAACCTATGCACATGTTATGTTTGATGAAATGCTAAGCCTATGAATTCTTGCATTTACAACCATCTCTTATCTATTCAATTTGACTTGTAAGATATAAACCAACTCGAGTCTCGTTAGACCATGCATAGAAGTGATTAGGAGGAAAGTAAGTCGACTTGTAGGTGTTATACAATCTAATCGATTCGGCTTCGGGACCCAACTCTTACTAAGAACCGTAAGACATACACCAACATGGTTCCTTTACAACATTAATTGCTTGAAACTTTGTGAACATGTTTGTATGGTCAACTCCCATGAATCCCCTATGAACCCATGATACCCTAGCACTTTTAATCAATTGTTTACAACTTTACTTTATTGCTTCCATTAGTCTAGAACACAACTACAAACTCAAATAAATTGTGACACTAGCATAAATTGAGATAGATAGACATAGAACCCAAAGCACACCGTCCCGTGGATCGGCCTCGACTTACCGCTAACTAGTTGTTTGTTGAGTTTATAAATGTGTTTGATTGGATGTGTGACGACCAACTCTTGTCCATAAAAATGGCGCCGTTTCCGGGGATGGTGCTATGTGATTAAGTTCTTACTTGTTTGTCTATTTTAGTTGTGCTTTAACCTTGAGGAACTTGTTCCTCAAGGTTCGTTCTTACCGTTTTTGTGTAGTTTTCTTGGTTGTAGTTGTTCCCTTGTCTTAGCTATGATGGCTCAAGACTTAACTTATGGAGTATGTGGTAGATTCTTTGAGTATGACTTTGGGTATGGGGAGTTTTAGAAGCAAGTCAACACAAACCTGCCTTACTATTCGTACAATGAAAATCCTAACCACTACCCCAACTTTTCCCACCAAAATCCCCACATCCAATATCCACAACAACCACCCACCCTATACCCACTTCATAATGAGTTTCAATTGACACAATACAACCACATTCACACCCACCCACAACAAGAAGATGAACCCATTCAAAATGTGATTCTCCAAATTATGGGAGACCAACAAAACTTTTTCAAACAAATGATAGAGGAAAGCCAAAAGAGGGACAATGTTCTTCAAAGCATTGTTACCCAAGGTGAGGAGTTGGAAATTCAAATTGCACATAATGAAAGAATCCCAAGCAATCACTCCCCTTCAATCCTTGGACATTGATCATGAATGTGAATTTGAAGTGGTAACCTTTGATATGGAATATGAGAAGTGGGAAGAGCCAATTTCTTTGAGCTCTTGTGAATATGAAAGTGTTGTATTCAACGAAGAAGACGTGAGGTTGAGTAAGCCAAATACTCTTAGCCTTTGTGAGTATGAGGGTGTGTCTTTTGATGTGAACTTTGAGATGTTGGAGAAAGAGTTGAATGAAGCCCCCATCTATGATTCTTATGAAGATAGCTATGATGATAGAATCGTGTTTTGCAAGAACTCATGGGATAAGGAAGCGGAAGCTTGTGAGGCTGCTCTCCTTGAGGAGCCTACCCTTGAGAAATTTGAGATATCTTATCATGAAGAAGAATGTCCCTTCCCCATTGCCCATGAAGACTACTTTACACCCACTATGGAACCTACGATTGTTGACGATATGGTGGATCTCCTCCAAAAGGTCAAGACATCATATAAAGGGTACTTGGTGGAAAAACTCAAGAAGAAACTTGCACATGAAGCTACTTGTGGAAATTTGGCATCCACAATATCAACTTCTAAAGAACTCGATCATCATGGTCATGAGAATTCTCCTTCTACTTTGGAAGGATTGAATAATCAAAATGCTATCATCATCACCGAAATCCAAGAAAAAGGTGGTAAGTGGAAGTCTCCGGAAAACCATGAACCATAATTCCTACCTTATGTTGACAAGAATCATGGGCTAGTTGGCTTGGAGCATCATAAGTATTCAAGTGCCAAGAAGAGGAAGAAAACAAGAATGAATGACAAATTTCTTTGGCCAAGCTTCGTCTTGAAGTTAAGCAAGCCATACTTATGCCTATTTGGAGCTTGTTCACAAGCTTTTGATCTCCTCCTAAGAGCCTTGAGCTCTATGGACAAAGAATTTCTATAATTTGAGCTAGTTTGGTGGAGTCCTATCTCAAACCACCATTTGTAAGATATTTCTCGAACCTTTGACTTGTATAATATTGTACATTTTCACACTTTTATTTACAATTTCTTGCATGAGAGTAGTGAGAGAGAGTTTTCTTCTATTTTTATTTAGCAAAATTTCAGAAAAAGATAAGGAGGAATAACAAAAGGGTGCAAGGGTATGATCTTGGAAAGAAAAGAGTGAAAAATATGAAAAGCAGCACGGGACGCTCGTCCCGAGGGCAGGACACTCGTCCTCAGCCTCCTTGTGGGTACTGTTTGGCGCTGAGTTGAAATACGAGAAGATTTTGAGACAAGACACTCGTCTTGGAAAAGACGCTCGTATTATCGATGAGACGCTCGTCCACTGAAGCATCTTGAAGAAAATTTCGCACTGGACTAGAATCCGAGCGGATTCTGAAGAAGACGCTCGTCTCAACTCAGACGCTCGTCTCAAGCTCGATATGCTCGTCTTCAGTCCACACCAGATGATGCACAATCACTGGATTAGAATCCGAGCGTATTATTCATAAGGCGGTCGGACACCTGCAGGAAGACGCTCGTCCCGACACCAAAGACGCTCGGATTTCTGCACTTACCTCTAATAATCCGCCAAAGCCCGGCCCTCAACCGCTAGTCCACCACTACTTTTCTATAAAAACACCCCCACCATCCCTCATTTCCTCACCTTATCTAAACCTAATCCACACATCTTCATCTCCAAACACTCCCATCACAACAAAAATCAAACAAACCCTAACTTTCCGAAATCAAAAATGATGAATCTCAAGGGAAAAAGCCAAGAAGCTCGTTGAAGCCGCCACCAAGAAGCGCAAGGGCTCATCTTCTTCATCCGCTCAAGAAAGGATGCCGCCAAGAAACTTCTGCACCGTGATAAGAGGAGGGGTGGAGCAACATGAGTACTTTCCGGAGGTACTCTTCACGTCCGATGACCACCGCATCAAGTTCGTCAAATTGCTAGGTAAGCATTATGAACCGACTCAATTTATTGACACCAAGGTGTTAGAAGTCCTGGGTATAAGGTATCATACCGAAATGTTCTTTGATGGTTTGGGGATTGAGAAATTATTCCATGCCCATGAAGAGACATACCTTAGCCTTACCTTGGAATTTTTGAGTAGCCTTCACATTGTTTCAAACACATAAAGGACCGTTGGTATGGAGTTCCGGTTGTGCAACCTCGACCATAGTCTAACACTTGACCAATTTGCACATATTTTTGGTCTTGTTATACCAAAAAGCAAGACCAACAAACCCTCCGACTTTGATGTGGACCTAATTTGGAAGGCTATTTCCGGGAGGGATTTCAATCACCAAAAACAATGCTATACCTTCGCAATCCAACACCCGGTGATTCGGATCACCGAACGTTTCATAGCCGGCACCATTAATGGGAGATTTGAGCAAGATAGGTGCACTATCCTCGATTTAACATTCCTTGAGTCCTATCTAAATGTTCGGGGGACAAGGCGATACAACTTCAATACCCCCCTTGAGATGCTTACAAGATTCTATGATTTTTCTCAAGGGAACTCCCAACTTAAGACCTTCGTGATGGGAGGTCTAATTACTATTTTGGATAACAATCCTTGTCCCGGATTTAACATCCATGGGACTTATGCACCTCTTGAGGGTAGTACTTTGATTGATCAGGACGCCACCTTCAACCACAACCGGTGGTGTGCCTACACTCAAAGCGGGAGTGTAGAATGGTTCACAAAATGGTGTTCCTCTATTATTCTTTCGGGGTGTAATATACTCGGTACCGACCCGAGGTTGAGCCCGTATTCACCTAGGCCGAGCTACCTCCTCGACATTGAAATCTACCCCGACCCCCCTCAAAGAGAAGAACCTCCCCGCCAACCTCCATAACCTCGCGGGATACCGGAAAGGGCTAATGCCCCACCTTCCTATTTACCTATCCCACCTTACCCCACTCCTCATGTGCCGTTCAAACCAAGGGCGCCCAATGCTCCAAATATGAATGAATTGATGGATCTTATGAAGAGGGTTGATCTTGGAGTACACGAAGGGAGGGTCGATAACTATTTGGCCCGTTATCCTCAATACTACCAAATGGCACAACAAGGGTATATTGACCCTAATGGCCCTCGACCATCTTGGGCTCAACCACACCTTTTGTTCCCTAATCAAGGGAACCAAGCCGGGAACTTTGACGGTCAAGGTGGAGGATACTTTGGTCAAGGAGGAGGGTATGACCAAGGAGGGAGTTCTAGAGGGTATGGCTACCACCATGATGATGATGATGACGAGTGAGAAATGCCTAACTCATCACCTCCATTTGTATGATACTCTTCTCTCCCTCTTTCCTTTGTATAGTGCATTGTATTTAGTTTAGTCTTCACTTGCATTTGTATTATATTTCATATTGCATCTACACTAGTTAATTCATATAGCATAGTTGCATTGTAATATATACCACATGATTAGATTAGTTTGCATTGTGATATATCCCATATAGTTAGTTGCATATAGATTAGAATTCATGCATAATCACTAATGACCAAACCTATTCATTTCTACACTAGAAATAGTGTTTAAATCGGTTTGGGGAGGTTTGATCATAAGTGACCATAGTTTAAATCATGCATCATATAGTATAGCTTAGATTGCATTTATTTGTTATATATGTCATATAGAATTGCATTTAGTGATAACATGCATGCATTCATATCATATTGCATTTGTACTTCATTTAAAAAAAAAAATCAAAAATCCAAAAACATGTATTTTTTTTTCATTCCTACTCCTACATGTACATTGAGGACAATGTCCAAAATAAAGTGGGGGATGGGAATTTATATTCCAAAAATGCATAAAAATTGAAAAATTTCGAAAAATCACAAAAATATGTCTTTTAATTTCATAAAGACAAAATCCATAAAAATTTGAAAATTTCAAAAAAACCAAAAACATGTTCTTTAATTTAGTAGTGTAGAATTGTATATACTTGTGTTTTTGTTCTCTTCTCACATAGATACAACACTACATTTGAGGCATTAGCAAGGGAAAAGAAAGATCGCTTGGTATGATCACTCTAATCTCTATTTCCCTTCCATTTCTTTTTCATTATTCATATGAGGAGGATGGGCTTACATGTCAAGGAGGATGTTGTGTATTTCGTTGTTGCGGTTTGTGTATCTATGTGTTGTTAGGAGTTGCATTTAGTTTACATGACATACTAGTTGGTAGAAGCATATGCATTAGGATCTATAAATGTTAGTTGCATCATGGCATATAGTTGCATTTAGGAAAATTTTGTGAAAGCATCTATTTGGAAATTTTGACAAGTGTATATAAGGCCCTTGTAGATACTTTTTCTTTTTAAGACTTTCCTTGTTAGAATGCTTGTAAAACACCCTAGGATGTATAATGCTATTATCCTTTGACCCATAGATTAAGGCCTAGTCAAGAGTACCTTGTGGTGTGATAACTCCTTGGCTACCGTTTATTCCAAGGTGACCCTTGAAACCATGCAACCATCCATCATCCATGTTCTACCACATTTTGTCATCAAAAAGGGAACGGGCACAAAAATTGTTCAAAAATTTGAGTTCAAGAAATGAAATGAAAGTTAAAAAGTTTGCAATTGCATCAAATGAAAAGAGGAGCAAAAATAGACTCCTATGCTTCAAATATAAGCACCCTCACTACAAATGGGGTGACTTTGAAAATGTTCAAAAAGAAATGCAAAAGTTGAAAAATTGTCAAGTATTGAAATGCCAAAAATCAAAAGAAATGGCAAAAGAAAGTGTTCTCAAACGTTATATGCCATAAGAAATTGGGGGGAAGAACAACAACAAAAGCAAACTCCCAAATGAAACTCAAATTCTATTGATCCCTTTATCCATCGTATCCACTTTTGTGCATGGTAGAGAGGGGACGACTCTTCTTCTTGTTTACGCAAGAAGGGGAATTCCGCGATCCTCCAGTGTTTCTAACACCATAGGGAGTCTACTCTTGACGAAAGCATTTAACGATTGAGGACAAATGTACCCTAGCTTGACACAACTTGGAGGTGATTTATTAGCATCCTCCTAGGATTAGTAGTTTGAAGAAACCATATCTATGATGGAATGTGTACCCTTAGATTGCTTCCCTTGTAGATAATTTCCGCCACTTAGATGAGGAAAGTGGCTATTCTTTCATATACTTTGCATAAGTCAGAACATGATTGATCAATTCCGTGAATGTGATTGAGACTTCTAAGTTCTTCACAATTTCCATGAACTTTCCAAGTTGTTCATCAAACTTAGGCTTAACTTGACAACTTGGGAATGGAAGTCTAATCACAATAGGCTATTTTTCCTTAGCCTTCTCTTCATTCTTATTTGAAACTTTATTGGTCGTTGGTTCTTTTTCCTTAGATATATCCACAACTCTTTGCTTGTCACTAGCATCCACGATATCTTCATCAATTGGCTTCTTTGGCCCTTCATATCTTGTACCACTCCTCAAATGGATGGCACTAACCATCTCATGTTATTTGGTTGAATGTCCACAAGCTCTCCAATACCTACAACTCTTGAAGTTCCTCTAGCAACTCTTCAATTGTTAACTAAGGACCTTTCAATTTTAAGATCAATAGGTAATGGGTTACCTTGTGATCTCCCGGTTATGCAAAATATCAAACAACTTAAAAACTATTAGAAAAACCTTGAGGAGATTGACTTCCCCAAGGTAAAGAAAGACACAACTAAAAACAATTCATAAAAATCAAATCAATTGAACACCGTCCTCGACAGCGGCGCCATTTTTGGCTCGGTTATAACTCGTCATCAAAAGCTACCAACCAAAACAATATTTATCACTTCACAAACTACTCTTATCAAAGAGGTAAGCAAAGGTTGGATACCAAGGGACGGGTATTGATGTAGGATTTCTAATTATAAATGGTTATGTCTAAGGGTGTCACAAATTGGGTTGAGATGAAGTTGGTCTAAACTAATTAACAAGATGTAAAGAAAACAAGTAAAGAAATAAAAGGGGTTTGATCAAATGATTAAAAAGCACTAGGGTGTCATGGGTTCATAGGGGATTCATGGGAGTAGATTATAAAAACATGGTCTTAATGTGACTCATATTTGCGCACATTTAGTCCCTTAATTGACCCTATTTTGCATATTACTATAGCGTTCCATAGCCATTTTATCCGTCAAATACCTTCTATTTTGCTTTCATATTGCATTGTGTTTGTTTTGTAGGAAAGAAGACAATTAGGCGGAAATTCCCATCTCTCGCGCTTATTTGGAAGGTTATCGACGATATTTGGCTGAACAAGTATGGAAGGAGAGGCAAGAACTAAGACCAACATTGCAAGAATAAGAAGTACGCGAGTGGAAGAAGCTAAAGCACTCTGAAGAACAGTCCGAGCGTCCAAGCTCCAACGCGCTCATCGCCAGCTTAAATAATCTGAGCGTCCCGACTGCCTAGCCGCTCGTCTCCCCTGCCCAGAATCCGAGCGTCTTCCCCCTTTGCACGAGCGGACTATGACGTCTTCAGCAAATATGCTCATCTCCTCGAAGATACTTGCATTTCCCTACTTAGAACTTAGAATTGTTAATTACCAATTTAGCCTTATTTAACCTAATGATGCACTACTATATATACCCCCTTCTTGTAATAATCAAGGGGGCTTCCACATTAGAAAATCCTCTTAGAATAGATTACGAGTAGATTAGATTAGATTACTCTTTAATCTTTCCACAAATTTCACATTAATCTCTCCTTAATTATTGTTCAAGTTTATTGCTTTTGGGTAATTGAAGATTATTGGGTTATTATTGGAGGATTGACAACCCTTCATCAATCAATCAAGTTCTCTTCTTTTATTCTTTGCTTTATTATTCGGATCATCTCAAGTTTGGTATAATCCCCTTACTCTTTACTCTTTATTGTTTATTTCCTTAAGCTCTTATCATGTTTATACTTGTTGTATTGATTGACACCATTAATGACATGTTTTCCATGATAATGAGTGAGTAGTCCTTTAGCTAGGATTAGTGGGTAATTAAGGGAATTAAACATGGGGATTAACTATGCTTAATCTAATATGCTTTCATGATTAAGTTGCTTGTTCGTTGTAATGTCAACCTATGCACATGTTATGTTTGATGAAATGCTAAGCCTATGAATCCTTGCATTTACAACCATCTCTTATCTATTCAACTTGACTTGTAAGATATAAACCAACTCGAGCCTCGTTAGACCATGCATAGAAGTGATTAGGAGGAAAGTAAGTTGACTTGTAGGTGTTGTACAATCTAATCGATTCGGCTCCGGGACCCAACCCTTCCTAAGAACCGTAAGACATACACCAACTCGGTTCCTTTACAACATTAATTGCTTGCAACTTTGTGAATATGTTTGTATGGTCAACTCCCATGAATCCCCTATGAACCCATGATATCCTAGCACCTTTAATCTATTGTTTACATCTTTATTTTATTGCTTCCATTAGTCTAAAACACAACTACAAACCCAAATAAATTGTGACACTAACATAAATTGAGATAGATAGACTTAGAACCCAAAGCACACCGTACCATGGATTGACCTCGACTGACTGCTAACTAGTTATTTGTTGAGATTAAAAATGTGTTTGATTGGATGTGTGACGACCAACTCTTGTCCATCAGTTCTCAAATAGATGTAAGCACTTATTGTTGTGATGGGATCGTGTTAGCGTATATCTTACAATCCCTAGGAAGATTTGGGTCCTGGAGCCGAGTCGTCTAGACTGTACAACACCTACAAGTCGACTTAATTCTTCCTATTCAACTCTATGCATGGTCTAAAGAGGCTCGAGTTGGTGTATAAGCTTACAAGCCTCATTGAAAAGATAGGGGATGGATCAAAAAATGCAAGGATTCATAGGCTCGCATTTCATCAAACATAACATGTGCATAGGTTAAAATCACAACAAGCAAGCAAATTAATTAATATAACATATTAGATTAAGCATAGATCAATCCCCATGTTTGTTTCCCCTAATTCCCCATTAACCCTAGCTAAAGGACTACTCACTCATTATCAAGTTCAACCTGTTAGTAAGGTTATCAATCATATTAACAAGGCAAAACATGATGAATAAATGAAAGTGATTAACAATAATTAAGGAAGGGTAAAAAGGAATTATACCTATGGAGACGATCCAAATAATAAAGTAAAGAATAATAGAAGTACTTGATGAATGATGGAAGGTTGTCAATTCTCCAATAAACCAAATGATCTTATAACTACCGAAATAAAACTAAGAACAATTGAAGAATTAATGAAAGATTAAGATGTAATTAATATTAAAAAGTGTATTACAACTAAATTAAGAGAGTATTAAGAAACGATTAAGATGGGATCAAGAGGTTATTCAGAGAGCTTGCTAATCTAGGTAGTACAAAGGGGTATTTATACTAAAGAATAGGCACAAGGATTAGGTTTACTAAGGGTTTAAATTACTATTAAGACCCTAATAAAAATTGAGGAAATTCTACTCCCGAGGGAAATGCGCGGATCCTCCTTGCTAGTCCTTCCACGATCCGCTCGTCCCGTGCTGAGGCACGAGCTGTTCTGTCTTGGGATCCGCTCGGATCATGGAGGACGTTCGGATCTTTGCTGCACAGTCCGCTCGTCCTGGGATTAGGTCGCTCGGTTCCTTGCAGTGTGGTACGCTAGGATCATTCTCGGGCCGCTCGGATCTTTGGACAGAGTGCTTCTCTTGGTTAACTCTTCAACAATCCGCAAGGATCGTGTTGGGGATGCAAGGATCCTTTCATTATTGCCCATTTTACTTTATTTCTCTACTTAGGCTTCTAGTGTCGGTCTTCTCTTTGATGCTTGGTCATTGGATGCGATCCATTTAGCTCCATTTCACCTCATAAATTCAAGGTTAGCCATCCTCTCCTACCAAGGACACAAAACCTCAAAGAATATGCAAAATGGGAAACTAAAGATAGTAAATGACCCAAATATGTGCTAAAAAGCATAGGAACGATGTTAATTCGAGGAGTAAATGTGCTCAAAAATGAGTCACGTCAATCCTCTTTTGGACAAGCATCATTGAGACCCCGAAAATCCACACACACGTGTAACTGGCCATTTTTCTTTCTTACTGGCATGATGTTAACAATCCATGTTGGGTATGTTACTTCTCGAATTAAACCGACTTTAATGAGCTTGTTGACTTCTTTCTCAATCTCAAAAACCAAGTATGACCTGAAACACCGTTGAGGTTGCTTCTTGGCACTCACATCTTTCTCAACCTCCAACCGATGCCCTACAACTTTAGGACTTAAACCTGGCATTTCCTTGTAACTCCAAGTGAAAACATTTTTGTATTCGGTTAAAAGCTTGAATTATTCATCCTTCTCCTTCTCTGTAAGAAGAGAACTAACATATATTGGCCGAGGGCCCTCTGAAGTACCTATGTTGAGCTCCTTCAAGTCATCGACAGTTGATTGCCCCCATCCTCTAGAATTGCTGGAGCTTCATCAGCTTCAACTTCTTCATTAGCATCTGGGGCTTCCTCAACGGTGATGTGATAAAATGTCATTATTTCATCTTCCAACTCTTCTTTGTTACTCTCACTCGGTATTGTCGAAGCTTCACCAAGTTGCGACTTCCACTTTGCTTGGAAAGAGGATGACTCCTCTTGATTAGTAAGGACCACAACATGCCTTTTTATCTTCAGTGGTTGCTCTTGCACTATATTCACGACTTCTATGCGCTTTATTCTGGAAGGGACAACACTTCTAAGATCATCACTAACTTTCACCTCTTCTTTGGTTTGACTTGTTGAGGCTTTATGCAGTTGTTTATGATCTTTAATGGCTTTGGGGTGTTGTAAGCGATTAAACACCGAATGAGATGGAGTTCTTAAACGTTTAAGTACTGATACTTTCTTCTTCAAATGCGAAGAGGCACTTGACTGTCGAGCACTAGTGACATTATCTTAATTACCCAATCTGCTGAAGATGGAAAAACAATTCCTAAAAGGAATTTCTTGTTGTAACGAATTATGCTCCCCTAATCGATGGAACACGGAAGGAGCCACTCTTGTTGCAGGTGGTCGAATCCTATCAAAGACGGAGAGTGTTGTCAATATCATGTCATTTGTACTTTCATCCCCTACCACTTCTTCAGATGCGATGCACTGAGAAGACAATGTATATACTTTTCGTTGAGCGGCAATCCTTACAGGTGAAGGAGATTCATAGCCTAGCCCAACCTTGGAAGCATTAAAGCTCCCCTCTTCCTTAAAAAGTTTCTTTTGAGTTTTTTCAGGCCATAAGGCTCAACATTGATAACTTTGCCCAATGGAGTAGGAGTTTCAAAGTCATATTGTGACACCCAACGATAATGCGGAAAATATGAAATTTTAAAAACTTCTTATTATTAGTTAAAGTTTAACATGCGGGAGTCACTAACAAAATGAAACAAGTCCAACGATAAGCAAACTTAGGTTATTACAAACCAAATCGAGCAAAATAGAGGAAAACGATATCGCACGAATAACAAATATAAAAGGTGAGTCTAATCATAACGATAGACAAAAATCCAACGTTCAAGGTACTCGCTAACTCACACATGTCTTCACCCTAAATAAGTATCGATCTGCAATTTGTTCATTCATTAAAAATGAATGCCAAAATCAGTGGGGAGTAAATCAGGGTTCTCCCAGCCATATTATATCAAAGTGAACATAACAAAGAACTCAAATAAGGCAAGACATAATAAATACGGGATACAATTCACTTGAACTAATAAACATGAGATCATTCATGTTATAATAATAAGAGAAAGCAAGATAGAATAGCAAATGAGCATGTTATAGGCATATTTAAATAAGTGAAGTAAATGAAAGAACATACATACGGTTAGTTAATCACAAGCACGATTTCCAATGAAATGTGACATATGCAACAATCCAAATTATAAAAGACTAGTATTTAAGTCATGTGAGATAGATAAATGAGTAGTCAATAATCGCAATACATATAGTTGAAAATCATAGCCATTACTTTGGAAATATTCTAACAAACATTACACGGGACGTGGCTATTAACGTCACATGCGCACTCATGGCTTGCGTCTCACCATAAAAACGCATGGGAGCATCAATCATGGCGATCATATCGCAACTAGAAGGCCTGCATCTCACCTCTAGTGTCTGATAGGACCAAGACTCTTCCATTCAACCACATAAGATATAAACTCTCGTGAGAAAAACATATGCCAATGACCATAACCAAGCAAGACATTTACTACTCTTAGACTAAATTTTGCCCAGAAAAGACTAAGATAAAACTCACTTGCCAGAACAGAACAAGTGACCAAAACCGTACTTGCCAGAACCGCACAAGCAGCCAAAGTCATACTTGCCAGAACAGCACAAGTAGCCAAAACCGTACTTGCCAGAACAGCACAAACAACCAAAACTGTACTTGCCAGAACAGCACAAACAGCCAAAATCGTACATGCAAGAACATCACAAGTAGCCAAAACTGTACTTGCCAGAACAGCACAAGCAACCAAAATCATACTTGTCAGAACAGCACAAGCAGCCAAAACCGTACTTGCCAGAATAGCACAAGCAGGCTAAATCGTACTTGCCAGAACAACACAAGTATCGAAAACCGTACTTCCCAGAATAGCACAAGTAGACCAAACCCGTACTTCCCAGAACAGCACAAGTAGGGCGTAAAAGAAAAGAGATAAACCGTACTTACCAGAACAACACAAGTACGTTAGACGCGGACTTGCCAGAACAGCACAAGTGGGGCGTAAATATAAGTCAAGCAAGAAGCCATAGAATTATGGCATTTGCACGAGAATACGACACATTACAAGTGGTTACTTAGAATAAATCACACATACTTGAAATATAATGAAAACATGAAAAGGAGCAAGTAATAACCCATGCATAAATGAAATATGCTAAATCAATTCATACTTTTATAACATGGCTAAACATTGTATTTCATATTTGCAAGTTACTTGAGCTTAAAATAAAACAAGTGATACGAAATACGAGGCAAAACGTAAATAAACAAATGAGAACTCAAATATAAAGTATATAGCATCATTTCATACTTTTCTAACATGAATAAACTTTATAATTCATATTTACATGTTAATTAAACATAGTAAAAATAAACGATAACAAATGAAGTAAGTAATGTGAAACACTAGGTAAAATGTAAACAAACCCAAACTGAATCTCATTTAAGCTTAACAACGAAAACCGATGTTTAACATGTGAGTGAGACATAAGCAAGAGGATCCAATGATAAAAAGGTGTAAACACACCATATACAAGCATTAGAACAAAGGTTAAGATGCATACCCAAAAAAAACATAAAATCCAATTTATAACAACAAGTTTAGTACTCGACTACAACAAGGGTTAACTTAAAATGGTCATAACTTGAGTTATTGACATAAGAATGGGGTTAAACCAAATGAAGGTGATAGCTTATCCTCTTACGGTTCTAACGGTAGGTCATAAGCCCAGAACAAATAAGTAACGAAGGTGTTATGATCATTTTACGAAAATTGGTCAGGCTGAAACCGTGGCTGCGGGATACTTCCCACGACACAAACAAAGGTGTTGTTCGATTTGGAAACTCGTTTTGATCACATGTTTTGGAGCTCGATTATAGCTCGGTTTTTGAGACCATTTTCTTTACGATTTGGTACGAATATCGAGTATACTAACCAACCTAGGCTTCTACCCATCCAACCCCAGTTAGAACCCCCATACCCACGTCCCAAATCTCGTCCTAAACAGCCCCCAACACCGCCCAACTCCTTCCCTTACCCGTGTTTGCATAGCCCATCGAAAACCCTTCTAAATCGACCCAAACTTGGTCCAAACCCGCAACCCATCACCCGCCATCTATAACAACCCAGAACAAACCCTAAAACTCGACTCGAATTAGCACGAAAAACAGAGCAGGAACTTGCTCTTTTATCGTGATTTTTCCAGCCGCCTTTTCACCCTAAGAACTCACGTTCACAACCTTAACAACACCTCTAAAACATCTCGCTTACATCCCTAAAGGAAACACTAGATCCACACACGCGCTTAGACGAAATTCGGGCATTAAAGTTGCTCCCTTTTCGTGTTTGCTCTTGTTCTGGACAGCCGTATTTCACGTTATTTTTTCATCTACAAATAACCAAAATTGATTATGTTTGTTTGTACGAATCAAAAGCTAACTCTTCCACGATTCTGGAACATCTTTCGGAATTAAAAACGATCGAGAAACGACTTCACAATCACGTTTTCAAAACTGCTGCGTGCGAAGCACAAAACCGCGAGAATCGCATTTCAATTTTGCAAAATCGTATTCAAGTATCCAAATATCGTCGATGACAGCCCCTCGAGACAAAATCTATGATCGATTACGACCCAAGACGGTGTCAACGATACATGTAGATTGAGGGTGCATTAAAAATCCCTCCTTGCTCTTTTTCTAAATTCTTTTTTATATATTTCATTTATTTATCGTTTTATTTCGCTTTTTATTCGTTATTACTAACTTTGTTTAATTTTATTTGTAGTTATTTTTCGTAACATGTTTGTTCGATTAATTTTTCCTTTGTTAATGTTTACTAACCTTGTTTTTATGTGAATATGATTATTTAATTTAGTTTGTTAGATTTTAATTCGCATTAGCATGTTATTATCCTAATTTATGTTTATTTAATTTTAATCATGTAAAAATTGATCTTTGGTGATTTTTCGGATTTATAATTTTAATTTGGGTTAATTTTCGTGATTTATTTCATTGATTTAGTATTTATTTCGCAATTAACATTTTTTATGCAAAACCCGCGCAGTGCACGTGTCAGATCTGAGCAATTTCGAAATTCCAGATCCGTGCATTACACGGGTCTGTCCAGAATATGTTTTTTTTGTTCTTTTCTTATTTGGTAATATTTATTTAATTTTAGTTTTATTCGTTTAATTAATTTTAGATTTTAATTTATATTATTCATAATTTATGCTGTATATTTGTATACTAACCTCTAACGTTTGTTCATCTATCTTATGCTAAAGAGTAAGACTATCTCTTTTCTTCCTCTCTTTGTTTGTTTCTTGCTAGAATAGCTAAATGAACTTCATATGCTAAAATAACTTTGACAAGTTAAATGCATTAAATAGACATAAAATGAAATTCACATGTTAGGGTTTAAAAAAATGATTGCATACTCGCAAGAGATACATATCCAAAATAGCCATCGTTTTATTTAGTAGAGACTGTTATAGTTACGGGCGGGGTTGGGTGTTAATTAATGAAATTAAAATAAACTTCCCAACCTATAATATCACAAGAACTTAAAATCTCTACAATTTGGTTTCTAAATTCCAGTTAAAAATTTAATGGCGACTCTTTCAAAATCAAAAGTGTTTAATATGAAATAATAAACATAAAGTGGATTTAAATTCCCTTGTCCACACTAACATTAATAATCCAACAAAATTCATCAATAACATTAAAGGTAGTAACTTTATTAGCTAAAGACTAAACTTCAACACTTAAAGCACATAATTTGATATAATACTGAGTAACTCATCACCGTTACATTTTAGCTCTTCTATGAACATGATTCCGACCCAAAACTACTCCGAGATACTAAAGCTTTCACCTAAAAACAAGATGAAGACAAAAAGGGTTAGAATACTCATCTCACAAAAAGATGGAATTTCTAAAAGATTCAAACGGTAAGATTTTTCTTACATAGAAAGAAGGGTGAGAAGGAGAGGAAAAGATTGGTACAAAAATCACCGGATTTCGTTGAGAAACGAAGAAATGGCATCCGTCTTAAGGTTTGATTTTGTGAAGGCTTTAATGGAGAAAAACGCATATTTTCTAAGGGAAGTTACTGAAAAATTAGAAGGGAAACCCTAAAAGAAGGAGTTTTTGTTGTTTTAAAGAAGGTTCGTAGGTTTGTTTTGGCCCATTAACAAAGGCACTTGGTTTGTGACTCGATTTTGCATTAAAAAGACTCACACTACGACTTTTAAAGCATTCCGGGTCCAATTAAAAGCAAATTAATTTTTATGAAACGGAAACATGATTTTGAAATAATAAAACCAAATAAATAATATACCAATTAAAATCGAGTATTATTAAATTAGCGATTTTAATAAATTACCCATTAAGTTAAATTCGCGGGTGTTACAATCATCCCACCTTTTAAAAAGTTTCGTCCTCGAAACTTGAAAGTAAAAGATGAAAAGTTATAAAGATAAAGTCGGACTTTTCGAAATCGACAACCAAAATCTTTACAAAGTTTGATATCATAAAAATTAGACTCCTTCAAAAAGTTTCAAAGAGAATTTTCCAAAACGCACAAGTTTCTCGTCAAAGGAACGGAAGTGTTCTCGTTGCGCATTCAAGAACATTATCATTCCAAATCAAAGACATGGTCAAATACAAAATCATTTGCGATAAGCGTATAACAAGTTATTAAACGTCTCCAATAACTAGTCCTAACATCCCATCAACGCTAAAACCAAGTGAAAATGATAATCCACTCAAATTTTCTTTCGATAAAGCCAAGTTGAAAGTAAAAGATCCATTTTCAAACTCTGAAAGAGGTCAAGTTTTTGAAAATGTAACATCAAACTTCGAAAAAGAATCA
This sequence comes from Silene latifolia, assembly GCF_048544455.1. Lineage (NCBI taxonomy): Eukaryota > Viridiplantae > Streptophyta > Magnoliopsida > Caryophyllales > Caryophyllaceae > Silene > Silene latifolia. Next base: position 34,577,428 of record NC_133536.1, read on the forward strand.
ATTTTTTCTAAGAACCTACCAAGTTGATGTTAGAAATCTATATCTCATTAGTAAACATATTCATATATAAGATGAATTAATTTAGTCATAAAATTAAATATTGATCTTATGCATGCAAACATAAGCAAATAAAGAGAAGAAATCGTTTTCCTCACATTAAAAATTCGGATCAAAGGGCACAAGTAAGATCTCCTTCTTACTTGTTCTTGAGCTTTCCTTATATGGATGAACAAAGATTCAAAGGTAGAATCTCTCCCAAAGATGAATACCCAAGATAACCCCATAATAGATTAATATTACTTGATCTAGAATAATAATAATCTTACTAAAATTGACCCAAAATATATATTTTGTACTCTATTATTTCGGTAAATAGAGGAAAGAATTTTTGAGTTTTTATCTCTCTAATTTTATGAGATGTAGAGAGGAAATTTTATTTCTTACTCTAGAAATAATTGTGTGAAGTATATATGAAAATTAGAGAGGAAAAACTCTCTAAATTGGTCTTAGAAAACCGGTGGGAAATAGGCATGCAAGGCTAGGTGTTGGAAGTGTAATCATGTTGTTTCCACTCAATTACTTAAATATAATTTAAACACCATACTCCCTCCAATATTTCGGTCTATATTGGATAAAATGGATTCCATTTTATCTTTGTCAATTTGTCAATTTGTCACATGTCACAGGTCATGTAAAATTATCATGTATTTTTAACGTATTAAAAATCAACGTATTAATAAAATACGTCATGTACAAAATCGACTTAGTAATTCACAATTACTTGTACCAAAACACTTTACCAATTGTAAATTACAACATCTTGTATTTATAGCAAATTATTCATTCAGTTCAATTGTTTCCGTAAACAATAATTTCATCTAAGAAATAAAACAATTCGATTACTTAAACCGTGTCTAATTTAATCAAATTACAACGAGACACGTAAATATTACTCCCAAAATCGTCCGTCAATTTTAAGCAATTTAATTGACTCGTATCGTCATGCGATCAATCAAATATTCAATTAAGAGTGTTACCCTTTAGGTATGACCTAAGGGGATCAACTGATCACCACCGTCGCACGACAGTAATGTCAAACTCTAGTCAGCCAATCATTATCGATATGTGTGGACCATTGACTTGTAAAAATTACATCCCACATGTATTCTTAAAATGAGACTTAAACATGTGATCATCATGATCGACAGTTGTGATCGCATTATTGTCGGAGGACACATATTCCAACAATCTCCCACTTGTCCTCGACAAGTGTGTGTCACCAATTCTCTTGTCCTATTACTATCTGCCCCTCAATGCAAGGTGTCTTTCAGGTCGTACTTGCAAGTTATCATATCAAGAGTGGTTTTCTCGATCTGGAGAACAACTGATTGACCGGAATCATCCACCATGGATACCTTCCGAGCGTGGCCACGCATTTCCGGTTCATTACTCCTGGAGTGGCCCTGAGATATTGTTATAACCCTGACTAGGGGTGGACAATTTCTATCGCACTCATTCCCTTCGACTAGCCACAACCAACATAACCCAAAATATGGCCATTTGACCCCATTTACGAAGGTCGTAGTAACACAAATCAAAGTTAATCTGAAACTGTGCCATCTTAGGCGAACAGTCTTTAGTCAAAAGAATCGACTCATTAGAATACTATAGTAGCTCTCGCCACGACCAGGCTATATAAATTTGCCAGAACTCTATAAGCGGTCATAAGACCCGACAAAGTGTTCCTAACAGTCTGCCTATGTGATCGACTAATCCTCTCACATGACTTCATGGCACTTGAACTTGCCATCAATCGCATCACACTTTAGTCACTTCGAGACGTCACCTAATGTAAGTGACTACGGGCGAATGCTATGTTAATCCGTGTTCACTTTAACGGGGTTCAATTTGTCACTACAACCCGTTTGGATGTAACAATGTATAAAGAAAAGATAAAAGACAAATGTGATTATGAACATGAACAAAAACAACACTTTTATTTCATTTCAAAATCTAACAAAAACTTGGTACATGTTTAAGTCCCATAGACGCAACATGTCCATCATGCTTGGCCTGCGATAAAGGCTTGGTGAGCGGATCGGCTATGTTATCATCCGTCCCAACCTTACATATCGCAATTTCCTTTCTTTCAATGAAATCTCTAATTACATGATATTTTCTAAGTACATGTCTAGATCTATTACTAGACTTAGGCTCTTTAACTTGGAAGATCGTCCCACTATTATCACAATAGAGAGTGATGGGATCATTGGCGGTAGGCACTACTCTTAGACCTTCCGTGAAATGCCTGATCCACACAGCTTTCTTGGCAGCTTCTGATACTGCAAGGTACTCAGCCTCCGTTGTTTAATCTGTAGTCGCAACTTCCTTGAAGCTTCTCCAGCTAACGGCACCACCATTGAGCATGAAAATGAAACCAGCTTGTGATTTCATGTCATCTCTATCCGTTTGAAAACTCGAGTCCGTGTATCCATTAACACGTAGCTCGGTGTCTCCTCCAAACACTAATATAGAATCTTTAGTTCTTCTTAAGTACTTAAGGATGTTCTTGACGGCTATCGAGTGACTCTCACCTGGATTTCCTTGATATCTACTCGTCATACTCAAGGCATACGAGACATCAGGACGTGTGCATATCATGGCGTACATGATTGATCCAACAATGGAAGCATAAGGGATCATCTTCATGCGTTCAACATCATGGGGTTCGGAGGGAGATTGAGACTTGCTCAATATGGTCCCAGTTACCATAGGTACCAATCCCCTTTTTGATTTGTCCATGCTGAACCGTCGAAGAATCTTATCAACATAAGACTCTTGGCTTAGTG